>NC_074681.1:43542573-43849779 GCF_029448725.1 Salvelinus fontinalis
CGGGTCCGGGAACACCCCCCACCCCCCCCCCCCACACTGATTAGCATCGCTAGCATAGCGTCACAATTAAATAGTAGCATCTAAATATCATTTAATCACAAGTCCAAGACACCTAATGAAAGATACAGATCTTGTGAATAAAGCCACCATTTCAGATTTTTTAAATGTTTTACAGGGAAGACACAATATGTAAATCTATTAGCTAAACACGTTAGCAAAAGACACAATTTTTTTACTCCAACAGTTTTTTCCTGCGTCAGTAGCTATCACTAATTCGACTAAATAAAAATATATATAGCCACTAACCAAGAAACAACTTCATAAGATGAAAGTCTGATAACATATTTATGGTATAGCATAGTTTTTTTGTGAAAAATGTGCATTTTTCAGGTATAAATCACAGTTCTACATTGCAGCTGCAATCTGAAATAGTGCCGACGCAGCCAGAACAATTACAGAGACCAACGTCATATAACTAATTACTTATCTTAAAACGTTTCAGAAAAATACACAGCGTACAGATATTGAAAGCCCAACATCTGGTGAATCCAAACAATATTTCAGATTTATTAAATGTTTTATAGCGAAAACAAAATGTAGCGCTAAATTAGCATAGCCACGCCAGCCAGAACCAGCTGGGCGCCCACGACCAGTTCACATGCACGACAGATATATGAAATAACATCGTAAATTGGGTCTTACTATTGCTGATCTTTCATCAGAATGTTGATCAAGGTGTCCTTAGTCCTGATGAGTCGTTCAATCCATTCACAATGGCAACTTTCCCTCTTCATTTAGCATAGGTACTGGTCGACTGGCACGGATCTGTCCAAAATAAAAAAAGTCACAGAACGGAACACGGCAAAACTCCCGAAAAAAATTCTAATAATCTGATTAAACTATATTGAAAAAACATACATTACGATGATATGGTCACATGTATCAAACAAACTTCGAGACGGAGATAGTTTTCATCCGTAACGGCAGCAAAACAGTAGACAATTGCACCTCCAAATCGCGCGATTCAGAGAACCGGAAGTTGTCGGTCACGCCAAAGAAATAGGTCTTATTTCAAGTCAGTACAAGATAAACAAAACATTTCTCCTCTGACGTCCTCTTGACACCCAGAGGAAGACGAATGAAGTGTGTTTCGGGTCATAGGTGGCGTGACCATATATAGGCAGAGCGTTGAAGCGAGCATACACATCTTGCATTCTTCTTCTTGGTCAGGGAAAGTGCTGTCAAATGACTTCTGTTTCACTCAGAGACAAAATTGAAACGGTTTTAGAAACTATAGATTGTTTTCTATCCAATAGTATTAATTATATGCATATAGTAAGAGCAATAATTGAATAAGAGGCAGTTTAATCTGTAGAGCAAATTATGCTAATGCGAAAACAGCACCCCCTGTATTCTCAAGAAGTTAATTGGTGCTGAAAATGCACATTTTCCGGGCGTTGCTACGGGGTCCTTGAATGAGCCACCGGACAGAAACGTTAGGGTCCGTCTCTATGGGCCGAGGCGGTTTCAATGCACCTAGTCTTGCGACTCTGGGACTTTTCTAAATGTCGTAATTTTTGTGATGGTCAAAATGAATTGAAGTTATTGCAAATGTACGAGGCTGTTTCTCGGTCTGAGAACCTCCTAGAGCCACATAACTCACCGTGTACTATTGACTTGAACTCTAGTTTCCAAAGTTTCAGAGTTCTAGGTCTGACGGTTCTTTGATAGTTCGAACGAAGGTAACTATTGCAGGCTCTGTGTGGCTGTAAGCCCCACACTGTGTCACTCCATCCTTGCTGTGTGTGTGTGTGAGATTTTCTTGGGAGAAATGACTGATTTACAGTTCATGAGGATTGCCTAATTACACACATGAAGTTTTGTAAAGATCTGACTCTTTTAACCCTTTGAAACAGCCCCTATGACCCCAATTTAAGGCACTTCCGGTTGGCACAGGAAGCTGAAAGTAAACATATCCTCATTCGGGTAAGCTTTTACAGAATTTGAATCAAATCAAATCAAGTTTATTTTATATAGCCCTTCGTACATCAGCTAATATCTCGAAGTGCTGTACAGAAACCCAGCATAAAACCCCAAACAGCAAGCAATGCAGGTGTAGAAGCACGGTGGCTAGGAAAAACTCCCTAGAAAGGCCAAACCTAGGAAGAAACCTATAGAGGAACCAGGCTGAGGGGTGGCCAGTCCTCTTCTGGCTGTGCCGGGTGGAGATTATAACAGAACATGGCCAAGATGTTCATAAGTGACAAGCATGGTCAAATAATAATCAGGAATAAATGTCAGTTGGCTTTTCATAGCCGATCATTAAGAGTTGAAAACAGCAGGTCTGGGACAGGTAGGGGTTCCATAACCGCAGGCAGAACAGTTGAAACTGGAACAGCAGCAAGGCCAGGTGGACTGGGGACAGCAAGGAGTCATCATGCCCGGTAGTCCTGACGTATGGTCCTAGGGCTCAGGTTCTCCGAGAGAGAGAAAGAAAGAGCGAAGGAGAGAATTAGAGAGAGCATACTTAAATTCATACAGGACACTGGATAAGACAGGAGAAGTACTCCAGATATAACCAACTGACCCTAGCCCCCTGACACATAAATACTGGAGGCTGAGACAGGAGGGGTCAGGAAACACTGTGGCCCCATCCGATGATACCCCCGGACAGGGCCAAACAGGAAGGATATAACCCCACCCACTTTGCCAAAGCACAGCCCCCGCACCACTAGAGGGATATCTTCAACCACCAACTTACAATCCTGAGACAAGGCCGAGTATAGCCCACAAAGATCTCCACCACAGCACAAACCAGGGGGGGCGCCAACCCAGAATTCTGAGTTTAAAGTCTTTACGTTAAGAATTGACTGATTTACAGAGGGTTGAATGCAGTGATTTTCACAAACTGCAGGTTTGGTACATCAAAATACCTTTAGGGTGAATTTAACCACTTCCAGTTGCTCCAGGAAGCTTAGAATCAACCAAGATATACCTCATAGTGGCCTGATGGATAGTTCTCGAAGACAGGTTCATAAGACATTCATAACCCACATAGGCTTCAGGTTGAATTTAGGGGGGCAGGCAATGTATTCCTATGGGGAGAGAAGTCATTGTAAACTGTGAGGTGAAAAAAACATGTTTTCACTGTTAAGGGTTAATGCCACATGGTCAAGCTTAGGCTTGCACAGATCAGGAGGACCTCAGGAACGTCCCTGAGGTCGAATTGTGCTTCTAACCCTAACGGTTCACCCAAAAGCTCTTGAAATGTAGGTCCAGGCTTCGTTATGGGCTTACTTTTTTCACGGTCGCTGCGCTCAGACCGAGCGAGCTATGGTCAAGCGGGGCATCTCGTTGAACTCGGCACAGCCTAGAAATTATGGTAATGCCATTGCAGGCTCTGTGTGTCTTTAAGCCCCGCACTGTGTCACTCCATCCTTGCTATGTGTGTGTGTGTGTGATTTACAGTTCATGAGGGTTGCCTAATCACACATATGAAGTTTTGGAAAGATCTGACCTTGTTAACCCTTCGAAACAGCCCCTATGACCCCAATTTAAGGCACTTCCGGTTGACACAGGAAGCTGAAAGTGAATACATATCCTCCTTGGGGTAGGCTCTTACAGAATATTGAGTTTTAAGTCTTTACGTTAAGAACTGACTGATTTACAGAGGGTTGAATGAGTGTGTGTGATTTCAGATAATCGCAGACATCTCGCAGAGCTCCGAAACCCACCTTAACGGATTCGTCTGAACACGCTGCAGCTGGATCTAACTTTTTGTGTGATTAAACACATTTCTTTGAGCATCACCAATTGTACATTGTAAGATTTCTCTTAAATTAGATAAACAGCTGGTTCTTTTTTTGCTGACACCGTAGGTTCATATACTTTGACGTGAAGCGGTCAAATTAGAGCTCTATTTTCATTTTTGACTTTTAATCCCAGAAAAATGGCCTTAACTCAAAAAGCGTTGAGGCCTCGACGCCATCTTGTTTCTGGGCTAACAGCCCATTAGTCCAAACCTATGCTCACCAAGTTTCGTCTTCGAAGTCTTTTTCGTTTAGAAGAAAGGGCCATGTCGTGATTGGTGATGTTTTGTACATTTGCAATAAGATTTCATTCGCCATCTGGTGGAATTTACCGGGACATTAGAAAAATGACAAAAATTTGAAAATGTTATAAAACGGAAACCAAATGTCCGAGAGACTTCGTTCGATGACTTCCCAGAAGATCTGTCCCCGGTGCACGGCCCGCCACCGTCCTCGAATTTTACAAACATTCGCGGACGTCTATTAAGGGACCGTACATTTGCAATATGGAGTTTCTCATCGATCATACAGCAAATGCCGAAAAGTGCCCTTCATGTATGCTAAGGCGCAGTCATCAACTACATGAACATTTCTTTACCAACTATGATGATACATACATCCATACATTAACACTCAAAAGTTTGGACACACCTACTCATTCAAGGGTCTTTCTTTAGGTGTGTACCTGAATTGTGATAACTGCAGTGGCCAAAACAAGAACAAGTTTGTGCTCTGGTATTGTGCCTGGCTGCACCGACTGGTGCTTCATCCTCATCAAGCAGCGCTTTAGAAAGACCAGAGTGAACACTTTGTCTGATATTGCTGGTGTTGTGAAGGACAGCACTGTGAGAGGGGCCAACATCCCACAGCTGGTTGGACTGGAGGATGGTACGATGCCGGTGCAAAGCTATGGCTGGCAACAACACCTCACTCCATACTTCACGCCGCTGCCACAGATCAAGCAGTACCAGCACTTCAGGTAAAAAATAATTTCCATTGTATGAGGTTATTCTTATCTAAACTTGGGAGGTGAATTGATGTTGTGCAAGGTTGTAATGTTATTTCTTGTTTTACAGATTCGATGCTCTGGAGCCTGGTGTTGTTGTCACCAAGGAGTGTTCAGACTCAGTCGGGACCAGGTTTCAGCTGCTGCGCAACGCTCACATCATTGCTACCTTAGATGATCTGCCTGGACTGGACACAGCTAGACAAACGTATCTTTTGAGAAGATCAGGGATTTTTGCGTCGAAGAGGCAATGGACATCACATGCCCTGCACCAAAGTCAAGGGCAGGACAGAAACAGGCTCTCTGAATATAGATTCACTTGTTCATGCATGGTTCGGACAGACCAGTCATCAGCATTATCTGCAGGGCCTCTATTCAAATGACTCTCCTAACACACATGCCATACATTGCTGCTACTATTTATTATTTTATCCTGCTGCTCAGCCACTTTACCCCTGATTGTATGCATATAACTACCTTGTCTATCACTGATATCGTTATTGATATTGTTCTTGTACATACTGTATATTATTTTTATTATCTATTTCTGATATTGCTACTATGCAAGTAACCATTTGGCTGTACCATTTACACCTTCTGTAGAGACCCATCCAATTAGCAAGATGTGGCCAGTGGTGTAAAGTACTTAAGTAAGAATACTTTAAAGTTCCAAAGTATTTTTTGGTGGTATCTGTACTTTACTTTACTATTTATATTTTTGGCAACTTATACTTATACTACATTCTGAATGAAAATAATGTACTTTTTACTCCATAAAAGAACAGGGATGTTCTCTTGATAAGTGTGGGAATTGGACAAGTTTTCTGTCAAAATGTAACGAGTACTATTGGGTGTCGGGGAGAAAAGTACCACACTTATCAATTAGGGCATCCCTACTGCATCTGATCTGGCAGACTCACTAAACACAAATACTTTGTTTGTAAATTATGTCTGAGTGTTAGAGTGTGCCCCTGGCTATCTTGCAATAAACAAATACATTAAAAAAATGGTGCCCTCAAGTTTAATATAAGGAATTTGAAATTATTTATAATTTTACTTTTGTTACTTAAGTACATTTTAGCAATTCCATTTACTTTTGATACTTAAGTATTTTTAAAACCAAATACTTTTAGACTTTTCCTTAAGTAGTATTTTACTGGGTGACTTTTACTTGAGTCATTTTCTATTAAGGCATCTTTACTTTTACTCAAGTATGACAATTTAGTACTTTTTCCACCGCTGGATGTGGTCACATGACCCATCAATTTAGACAAGTGTGTCTGAGTAAACGTCATCTAATATTTATAAATATTTTTATCTGGACACTTTCTGTTTACCTGGAATTTTTCCCTATTGTAGGCTACTACTTTTACCACTTTTAGTCTTAATCTTCACTACACTACTCACTGTTTAGCACATGACATCACATGTGAATCCTTAAAGAGATGGGTGGGGCTGGCTTAAGAGGGTGTGAACAATGCTGAATGTGTGCAGACAAAGGAGAGCTCTCCAGTAGTAGTACCAAGACATTCATAGGCCATTTTCTCAAAAGTGAGTTTCCAAGTATATCAACTTTCAAAGCAGAATTACTCTCCTATTGTCCCTCAAAAATGCAGTGTATGATATACCATTTTGTAGCTCTGAGTCTCTACTTTTATCCAATGTAAAAATCACAATTTCACATTTTTCCACATAAGACCGATTTGAGCCGGTCGGTCACAAATGTGGTTCATTAGGCGATGTCACCTACTGTATGTGATGAAAGGGGTAATTGATACTGTCTACTAGTGCTTATGCGTCAGAACAGGACGGCAGTTGGGAACATGGCTACTTATGTCGTTTGTACCTTCAAATGTATGTTATTAAATGTGGCAACACATCGAAAAGAACCTACGGATTCAGCCTTGTATATTTAGCTATGACCAAGCGTCATTAGAACCGAGGATATGTTTTTGAAAGTTATGATCATTGTAGCCGGACTTCTTTTGGTCTATCCCATTACTCTTTGAGAGATACGAGACAAATCAGTGCAGATGTCCCGGTATCTGACGGAAGACAATGATACTGTCTGAATAAAGACAAATACTTAAAAAAGAAACTGACACTGTGAAGGACTAACTCAGGGATGGACCCTCTGTCTGCGGCAATGTCAGTAGTGCTACCACTATACCAAAACACGGCACACACCTCAATGTTCAAGTATTTGGAAGTATTTTATGTGTTTCACCAAGCCCATGCTCCGAGACAGTGAGGGAGAAGCCCTTTGTCTTTTTGTGTGTGTAAAAATAGGGCTCCCACAGTTAGTGTTTTTACTTCTAGTCATTCTAATCGAGTAATACTAGCTATGCACTAAGGTACTGTATGTCCGTCATTTCTCTTTTACAGATAATCGCACATATCATTTCCAGGCTGAAGATGAACAGGAGTTTGTGATGTAAGATAATCTACTATATGGTGTGTGTCTGTGCGCATGTGTACACCTGAATGTCAGTGCTCGGTATGAAGGAGACTCTGAACATGGTGTTTAGTGCATTTGGGGACTGTAAAATATGGTGGGGGATCTGTTTTGCTTCCCACTGGTCCTTGGGCCCTTGTTAAGGTCAACGGCATCATGAACTTTACCCAGTACCAGGACATTTTAGCTAAAAATCTGGTTGCCTCTGCCAAGAGGCTGAAACTTGGCCGCAAATGGATCTTCAGAAAGACAATAACCCCAAGCACATATCAAATTTATTAATTGACCACAAAAGGAAATAAGGAATGGTCTAAGAACCCTCCCAATGTATTATCCAATCTCATAAAACATTTTTGAAAAAATCTGTGCCATTATCCTCGCAAGGTGAAATATTGAAAACAGGGGAGTCAATCATTTTTTCCCCTCTCTTTGAGAAAAAAATGTATTACTTGTTAAACAAAATCTATTTCTCTGAGCAATTGTATTAGCATAGAATAATGTCCCCATACAATATAGCTCAGTATTTGAATGATTTATTTTATGAAGTCCTTTTTGCTCAAGGGTGTCTCACTGTATACAGTGTATATATGTGTGTGCAGCTGGATATCGGTGCTGACCAACAGTAAAGAGGAGGCACTGAACAAGGCGTTCCGCGGGGAGCAGAGTACAGGAGGAGAGGACACCCTCGAGGACCTGACCAAAGCCATCATAGAAGACGTGCTACGGATACCTGGCAACGAAATCTGCTGTGACTGTGGTGCAGCTGGTGAGTGACAGAGTGTGTGTCTGTTTGCGCCCTCATGTGGTTTGTGATCTCTCATCATCCCAAACATACAGTAATAATAGATTTATTTTATATAGCGCTTTTCATTACAAAGACAATCTCAAATACACTTTTGAAACAAACAAAACAAATGTAGATCTGGCAGGTCTTGTGCGATGATCTTCCACTCCACAGCTTCAGATGATAAGGTGTTGTTCAGCCAGGCAGTGCAGAAAGGCTGAGCACTAGTTTAAGCGGAAGGAGCTTCAATGGCACAGAGTCAGTCAGTTACTCAGACAGGTCCGGAGCTCTTCATCAGGCACCTCGTACGTTGTCGCTGCCTCCTCTGTAGGTAAGCTGGATGGTCCGCTACTGAAGTGTAGCATCTGGGTGACGCTTCGGCAGCTATAAGCGCCAGAAAGACCACCAAACCTCGGCAGTAGTTAGGAATGTGGTGGAAATTATAACCAAAAGGAAGAGCGAGACTGTGGATTCTTCAAACCACAACTTTATTCTAAGATTTGCAAAAATGGAGTGGTTAACAATCCACCAAACAGTGCAGAGTTAAAAGCCCAATGAACAGAGTTGGCTCTCAGCTTTTATAGAAAGTACAACTTGTCTTCGTGGCAGTTTTGCAGATGGGTGGAAACAGCGGCGGTTTGTCTATGCAGATCAAGATAGCATGAGGGCTCAATCGTTATAAATGTGTTGTGTCACAGTTCACACTAATGTGCTCCTTCCTGCAAGTTTCCATATAGCTGACTTCCTGCAGATAGTAAAACAACGGGATGTCTCACATGCTGCAGTCCCACCCAAACGGATGTTAGATATACGCCCAGTCTTATGACTAACTCTCACCAAGACAGGTTTGTATCAGGTTAGAAAAAAACACTAGCATATAACGAGAGACAAATTTCTAAGTAGTAAAAGACGACTAATTTCCCCCCACATTACCTCCCTTAGTCTCAACCTAATGGAAAATTACTTACAAGCATTTTCATCAAACAAGCATGAACATGATTAAACATGAACTAAACATCGGTGCCTGCTTCATCACCACAAGTCAATCACTTTGGTTGGTGTTTGTTTGCGAGATCACCGCTGAGCTCTTTCAGATGTTCCACTACAATAGTTAAGTTACCCTCACCCTGGGGTATGAATGTACAGCAATGGTCACCTATCATTTGGCACCCTCTGCAGGAGATGTGATGCTACTACTTCAGCGAACTTCCCTTCATGTGGCCTCCTGTGTACAGGGATCTGTGGCTATTCTTTCAAGCGTTGTACCTTCTTTATTTGTCACTGAAAGTTGACAATAGTGTCTGAAATGACAACACTACATCTGCTAGAATCTGCAACTAACACCCTTATGCAAACATTCTGTCTCAAACACATGCCCCGTCTGTACTTAGCCTCCGGCTACAAATACATTTGCACATAATCATTCCATCTAACCCATAACACGTTAGTCACTGCTGCTTGTCCACTTATATAGTTTAAAACATGCTCAAGTCAATTGTGCTTTATCATCCAGAAAGCCATATGTATTGATACGCTTTAACATGAGAATTCTGATAACGTGGTAAAACAAAACCCCTACATTCAATGTGCCCATCATGGTTATTCAACCCAAATTTAGAATGACTGTCCTTAGTGCTTCACGTTGAGTCTATCCCTCAAATTCAAGACCTTCAACTTAGCACACACGGTTAGAATGTACATCTACAAACGGGGGACCATATATAGACAGTTTGTACTACTCATGTAACCAGTATTAACTTTTCTCATTACAGCCCTTGTTCCTCCCTGTTTTACAATGTAACGAGTGGCATGTTAATAGCAGATCGGTATCTCAATGCATTTTAATCTAAATTACAAGAAGCTTCCCAGTGTGTAAACCTCCAAACTCGACCCTAAATAAATTTACAGGCACAGTTGACCCCCCCCCCCCCCTTCCCTGCACTCTTCTTCTGGCGTTTCTTCATATTCTGCTTTAGATAGTGTTTCAGTTCTTCCTCCCAATGGCACATGTTCAAAGTGGATACCCTAGATAATGTCTCTCACCTGAGCCGCCACTGTCCTATACAGTGCATTATGTCTTGTCCATTTCCCCACCAGTACACCTGCAGCATGAGGAAGATGGGACGGCATCTCTCCATGCTCACTCCACGTGGACTCGTGACTCATGAGTGAAAAGGCAGTCGATAGCTTCGACTGGATGCTGTGTACAGGTTGCTGGCTCGGTCTCACGGTAGAAGTGGTGAAGGACAAGGTCACAGTGAACGCATTTGTCGCCCTTTCTTCAGCTCCCCTTCAGGGGGGGGGTGAAGCTCACACTGTTCTCATCGATTTATTCCTTATATGCATCAAGATACCATCTGTAGTCACTGTCGCCATAACTTCGAGAGAGGACATACCAAAACAACAGTTTAAGACATATCTGGTTCTGTAAATCCAGACCAACTATTCACTGTATGACAAATTATTACATTCCCAATGTTCTTAATGCCAAAATTTCTAAGACAAATGTCAAAGAGCATAACAACACACTTGGTGAAACCATTTAAAAAATGTGCTTATATTCCCTTATCATACTGGCGACCAGGTCAGGGAGTTAGAGAGCTAACCCCTAGGGAGAAATCCTGACCATACAGCAGAGTTACCAGGTCAGAGGGTTAGAGAGCTAACCCTTAGGGAGAAATCCTGACCATACAGCAGAGTTACCAGGTCAGGAAGTTAGAGAGCTAACCCCTAGGGAGAAATCCTGACCATACAGCAGAGTTACCAGGTCAGGGAGTTAGAGAGCTAACCCCTAGGGAGAAATCCTGACCATACAGCAGAGTTACCAGGTCAGAGAGTTAGAGAGCTAACCCATAGGGAGAAATCCTGACCATACAGCAGAGTTACCAGGTCAGAGGGTTAGAGAGCTAACCCCTAGGGAGAAATCCTGACCATACAGCAGAGTTACCAGGTCAGGAAGTTAGAGAGCTAACCCCTAGGGAGAAATCCTGACCATACAGCAGAGTTACCAGGTCAGGAAGTTAGAGAGCTAACCCCTAGGGAGAAATCCTGACCATACAGCAGAGTTACCAGGTCAGAGAGTTAGAGAGCTAACCCCTAGGGAGAAATCCTGACCATACAGCAGAGTTACCAGGTCAGAGAGTTAGAGAGCTAACCCCTAGGGAGAAATCCTGACCATACAGCAGAGTTACCAGGTCAGGAAGTTAGAGCGCTAACCCATAGGGAGAAATCCTGACCATACAGCAGAGTTACCAGGTCAGGGAGTTAGAGAGCTAACCCCTAGGGAGAAATCCTGACCATACAGCAGAATTACCAGGTCAGAGAGTTAGAGAGCTAACCCTTAAGGAGAAATCCTGACCATACAGCAGAGTTACCGGGTCAGGGAGTAATCTTTACCATACAGCAGAGTTACCAGGTCAGGGAGTTAGAGAGCTAACCCTTAGGGAGAAATCTTTACCATACAGCAGACCCAATTGGGTGAGATTTGTATCACGACAATAACAAGAACAACAACCAAAACAACAACAGCAATACGCTTCTTCATATTATACTTAAATCTCACCAAATGTCTCTATCATTTCTAGTGAGGTTGATCAGGCCTCACCAGAAAGTGACGACAAAGGTCATTCAAAACCATTATGTATTTTCTTTCCCTTTTACTTCCGAAACATTTAAAAACATTTAAAACATTTCCATCTTTCTGCTTACCCAGTTTACACGCAAATTAAAAAGACCACACACAATAAATTAAACCCAGCAAGATTACTGAATGTAAGTGAAGTATTTACCGACAGAAGTGAATGTATCAAACTAGTTGCCTTGATAAAAGTGTTCTGTTGTTGTGCACTCTCCTCAAACTTCTAGCATGGTATTTCTTCACTGTAATAGCTACTGTAAATTGGACATTGCAGATTAACAGTCATTTTAAGCTTTCTGACAATATAAGACATGTCTATGTCCCGGAAAGTTGTCTGTTATTTACAACGCCATTCTAGTCACATATTGAGCAGCAATTGTCCCAATTACAAGACATTGATCATGTAGAGGTTATGAATATGAAGGGAAGGGGATACCTAGTCAGTTGCACAACTGAATGCATTTAACCGAAATGCGTCTTCCGCATTTAAGCCCTCTGAATCAGAGAGGTGCAGGGGGGCTGCCTTAATCAACGTCATTGGCACCCAGGGAGCAGTTGTTGTTGGGGGTTAACTGCCTTGCTCAAGGGCACCTTGCTGGCTAGGGGATTCGAACCAGCGACCTTTCGGTTACTGGCCCAACGCTCTTAACCGCTAAACCACTAAACTACGTTTCTACCCCTTAATAATCCAAATCTGTTGGTAATCTGAAGTCTGAGACACTTTGGACCTCCTGTAATCCACTTCCTGTGTTAGAGGATTCTCCCACCTCACTAGTATCAGGGCAGATCCTATGTTCTGGCTACTTGTGTATTCTGTAAATACAGAATAAATTATGCAGTTCTACTCTATCCCCTTCTCCCTATCTCCCTCTCTTTCACTCCATGTGTATCTGCCCAATTCCTTCTCTCTGCTCCCCTTCTCCTTTCTTCTCTCTCCCCCTCTTTCACTGCATGGGTATCAGCCCCATTCCTTCTCTCTGCTCCCCCTCTCCGTCCTTCTCTCTGCTCCCCCTCTCCGTCCTTCTCTCTGCTCCCCCTTCCTTCTCTCTGCTCCCCCTCTCCGTCCTTCTCTCTGCTCCCCCTTCCTTCTCTCTGCTCCCCCTCTCCTTCCTTCTCTCTGCTCCCCCTCTCCGTCCTTCTCTCTGCTCCCCCTCTCCTTCCTTCTCTCTGCTCCCCCTCTCCTTCCTTCTCTCTGCTCCCCCTCTCCTTCCTTCTCTCTGCTCCCCCTCTCCTTCCTTCTCTCTGCTCTCCCTCTCCTTCCTTCTCTCTGCTCCCCCTCTCCTTCCTTCTCTCTGCTCCCCC
This sequence comes from Salvelinus fontinalis, assembly GCF_029448725.1. Taxonomy (NCBI): domain Eukaryota; kingdom Metazoa; phylum Chordata; class Actinopteri; order Salmoniformes; family Salmonidae; genus Salvelinus; species Salvelinus fontinalis. Next base: position 43,555,567 of record NC_074681.1, read on the forward strand.
TCTCCTTCCTTCTCTCTGCTCCACTCTCCTTCCTTCTCTCTTTTTATTCTCCCTTTCTCTTTGTTCTCATTAAACAACCACCCAATATTTGCAAGGCTTTTCAAATGCATTTATTTAAAGGGTGCTATCTGCTTCCAGCATCTTTCGTATTGCAATGTTTTTACAGTATTGATAAAACAATAGACGTAATGGATTCATTCTTCAAGTGCTGAACAATTTGGGTTGTTATTTATATCTAGTGTTATTGTGTCTTAAATCCCTACATAAACCTTTGATTGTTTTTGTGTTGCCAATTTACTTCAGTGGGTACGTTTACATGCACACAATACAATTGTTGTGAATACTGAGGTTAATATAATAGTTTGATAAAAACATTTACATGCTTTGCAAGAAGAACGATGTCCCTGATAATCAGGTAGCCTGATCTGAAATCAGGTAGCCTGATCTGAAATCAGGTAGCCTGATCTGAAATCAGGCTACCCGATGGGACTTTGATAAATGCAGAAAAGTCCCCAACCAAAATAAATGTTCCAAAACAGCGACTTGTTATTTTTGGGATGCCAATTTGATTCTGAGTTTGGACATGTCAAGTTTGTTTGTGAAAACTATACTTCACTCGTGCATAAGAGGGAGGCTTGCGTTGCTAGCACATGGCGCAGATCAAATACACTGCTGGAACTTAAGCTGTTTACAAGTCCTAATAATTAGGAAGATTGCTAAATAATACAGGCATTTTAATCAACGTATGCTTACTTCGATTATGACCTTACACCGATTTAAGATAAGCAGAGTAAGGTGTTTGTATGACTAATGCCATACTCGGCCTACTGCAATAATCAGTTTAATATTAAATTATTAGTGTGCATGTAAACATAATCCATGTTTATTCGTTTTTAAGGAAATTGACTAAGCCTAGAGCATCTTTGTATATAATGCAACTGCATGCGTTGGCTTTGATGAATGACTGTTTCATTTTTATTTTATTTGAGCCTTTATTTAACTAGGCAATTCAGTTAAGAACAAATTCTTATTTATCTACCCTGGCCAAACCGGGTGCGCCGCCCTATGGGACTCCCAATCACGGCCGATTGTGATACAGCCTGGAATCGAACCAGGGTCTGTAGTGACACCTCTAGCACTGAGATGAGGTGCCTTAGACCACTACGCCACTCGGGAGTCCAACATTCAACATTTGATAACCCTGGTCTCAGTACTGTTTGGCTCTAATGTCCCTCATAAGCAGCACCTCAGTCAATCAGACTGACAGACAGACAGTTGTCTGGATGTTTAAAGCACCATCAACTTCCGTAGGAAATTCCCATCCTCTTTTTGTATTTTTTGTTGTTGTATTATTGATAAAGAGAGCGATAGCATTGAATGAGAGGGGTCATAGAGCGAGGGGAGTGTACAGTATATAGCGGTGGTACCAGGATTCGATCCCATGCACACAGGGTAATATTTATAGTGTGTGCTGAAGGCGGAGACATACCCGCTAGACTTGCCCCAGACACTGTTGTCATCTGTTCTCTCTTTTCAGAGCCAAAATGGTTGTCTACTAATCTTGGCATCCTGACGTGTATCGAGTGCTCTGGGATCCACAGGGAGATGGGTGTCCACATCTCCCGCATCCAGTCCATGGAGCTAGATAAACTGGGGAGCTCCGAACTCTTGGTATGTTGACACATACACTGAGTGTACAAAACATTATGAATACCTGCTCTTTCCATGACATAGACTGACCAGGTGAATCCAGTTGAGAGCTATCATCCCTTATTGATGTCTCTTGTAAAATCCACTTAAATCAGTGTAGATGAAGTGGAGGAAACAGGTTAAAGAATGCTTTTTAAGCCTTGAGACATTGTGTCTGTGTCATTGAGGGTGAATGGGGAAGACAAAAGATTTAAGTGCCTTTGAACGGGGTATGGTAGTAGGTAGAACTGCAACGCTGCTGGGGTTTTCACGCTCAACAGTTTCCCATGTGTATCAAGAATGGTCCACCACCCAAAGGACATCCAGCCAACTTGACACAACTGTGGGAAGCATTGGATTCCAAATGGGCCAGCATCCCTGTGGAGCGCTTTCGACACCTTGTAGAGTCCATGCCCCACCGAATTGAGGCTGTTCTGAGGGCAGAAGGGGTTGCTAATCAATATTAGCAAGGTGCTCTTAATGTTTTGTACACTCAGTGTATATTGGTATCCTGACACATCTTGAGGCTCCAGGGCCACACGATTTAAAAAAAAAAAAGAATTTTTTTGGGGGGCCACACGATTTGTTTGTCAAAATGAATTTACGGGCCGGAATGAGGGGCAGTTCTTTCAAAAATGATATAGGTCCATTATAGTTCTACATACTTCCTATCAGGTTTTAAACATTCAAGTGTAGCTTGGAGTCTTTTTTTTAATCCATAGAATCAAATAAATATGTTGGTGTATTTGTGTTACTTTTCAGTTTCTTGTCAATGAGATGCATGATGTGTTTGACATTGGCATTATGCAATGAATGTATATGTTATGTTTGTGATGGATGTATAAAGGGTCAGTTTCCATCACTCAGACTAATTTATCTCTATGGAATTACTGCATATTTTTAGTCTAGGACTTAATCTCGTTCCTAATTTCTTTGTCCAGGTGTGTTATTTTGTATACGGCAATACTGTCCAAGACAATGTTCCCTGTCAACATGGACTTTTATTGTATCTTAGTTTAATCATAGTGCCTTGTAAAACTACTCAGACCCCTTAGATTTCCTCACATTTAGTGTTACAATTAAATCTATTTTGATCCGACTTTTTATTTTTTTGTGAAATATCTACACAAAATACACTATAATGTCAAAGTGAAAGTAAAATGTTATTGTAAAAATAATTACTATATATAGTCAATCACAAGTCAATCACACTTCCGTGAAATCAAAATGTCCACTTAGGAAGCAACACTGATAGACAATAAATTTCGCATGCTGTTGTGCAACTGGAATAGACAAAAGGTGGAAATTATAGGCAATTAGCAAGACACCCCCAATAAAGGAGTGGTTCTGCAGGTGGTGACCACAGACCACTTCTCAGTTCCTATGCTTCCTGGCTGATGTTTTGGACACTTTTGAATGCTGGCGGTGCTCTCACTCTAGTGGTAGCATGAGACGGAGTCTAACTTTAAGCACCAGCTGTCAGAGCATTTTTATTCATCTTAAAAAATAATAATCTTCCACTTTGACAGTACAGAGTATTTTGTGTAGATTGGTGACAAAAAAAGGAAAAATCTATCAAAATCAATTTTAATCTCACCTTGTAACACAATAAAATGCGAAGAAATACAAAGGGTCTGAATATTTTTGAAAGGCACAGTATATGGTATGTTTAACTACTAAACTTTGTCTGTTTCAAAGGCCGTTTACATGTCATTCAACCCATCTGTTCTGCTCTCTCTCCTCAGCTGGCTAAGACAATAGGGAACAGTAGTTTCAATGGCATCATGGAAGGCAATATTCCATGTCCCTCGCCAAAGCCCACCCCATCAAGTGACATGTGAGTGTTATTGAATTAACATCAGTCAAGTTGAATTCAATGTGAATTTAGCCCTTTAATCTTTTCAACCCCTCTGAAATCTAAAATGGTTGTCATCATAGCAGTTTGCGAATATATGTGTCCGGGGGTGAAAGTAAATTTAATTATTTGCCGGTACAGGACCTCCTATCTGGAGGGGCATAATTAATAAAGATATGTCTTTTAAAATGTATTATATTTTATTATGTGGCATCCCGGTACGCAGAACCAGTCATAATGTTTCAATCTGATTTTCAAATAAATCACCATAGTAGCTAACGTCATAGTCAACATATCTCAAATCAAATCAAATTGTATTTGTCACAGGCGCCGAATACAACAAGTGTAGACTTTAAAGTGAAATGCTTACTTACTAGCCAATTACCAACAATGCAGTTAAAAAGTTAAAAAAAAATCCAAATAGATCAAAATAAAATAGTAACACAATAAAATAACAATAGCGAGGCTATATACAAGGAGTACTGGCACTGAGTCAGTGTACTGGGGTATGAGGCAGTTGGGGTTATTGATTGAGGTAATATGTACATGTAGGTTTGGTTAGGTGATTTAGGTAATATGTACATTTTGGTTAGGTGATTGACTGAGGTAATATGAACATGTAGGTTTGGTTAGGTGATTTAGGTAATATGTACATGTAGGTTTGGTTAGGTGATTGACTGAGGTAATATGAACATGTAGGTTTGGTTAGGTGATTTAGGTAATATGTACATGTAGGTTTGGTTAGGTGATTGACTGAGGTAATATGAACATGTAGGTTTGGTTAGGTGATTTAGGTAATATGTACATTTTGGTTAGGTGATTGATTGAGGTAATATGTACATGTAGGTTTGGTTAGGTGATTGATTTGATTAAAGTGCTATGTACATGTAGGTAGGGGGTGAAAACAAAACATCCGGGTAGCTGTATAATTCACTGTTCAGCAGTCGTATGGCTTTGGGGATGAAGCTGTTCAGGAGCCTTTTGGTCTCAGACTTGGCACTCCGGTACCGCTTGCCTTGCGGTAGCAGAGGGAACAGACTGAGTCTTTGACTTTGTGAGTCTTTGGCTGGAGTCTTTTCAGAGCCTTCCTCTGACACCATCTGGCATAGAGGTCCTGGATGACAGGGAGCTCGGCCCCAGTGATGTACTGGGCCATACGCACTACCCTCTGTAGTGCCTTGCGGTCACATGCCGAGCAGTTGCCATACCAAACGGGGATGCAGCTAGTCATGATGCTCTCTATGGTGCCGCTGTAGAACTTTTTGAGGATCTGAGGACCCATGGCAAATCTTTTCAGCCTCCTGAGGGGGAAGAGGCGTTGTTGTGCCCTCTTTACGACTGTGTTGGTGTGTTAGGACAATGATGGGTCCTTAGTGATGTGGAAACCGAGGAACTTGAGGCTCTCGACCGTATCCACCACAGCTCGTTGATGTGAATGGGGGCGTGCTCAGCCCTCCGTTTCCTGTAGTCCACTATCAGCTCTTTTGTCTTGCTGATGTTGAGAGAGCGGTTGTTGTCCTGGCACCACACTGCCAGGTCTCTGACCTCCTCTCTGTAGGCTGTCTCATCGTTGTCAGTAATCAGGCCTACAACATCGTGTCGTCAGCTTACTTAATGATGGTGTTGGAGTCATGTGCGGCCACAGAGTCGAGAGTGACCAGGGAGTACAGGAGGGGGCTAAGCATGGGGGGCCCCCGTGTTGAGGGTCAGCGTGGCGGATTGGTTGTTGCCTACCCTTACCACCTAGGATCGTCCCATCAGAATGTCCAGGATCCAGTTGCAGAGGGAGGTGTTTAGTTCCAGAGTCCTTAGCTTAGTGATGACCTTCGTGGGCACTATGGTGTTGAACGCTGAGCTGTAGTCAATGTACAGCATTCTCACATAGGTGTTCCTTTTGTCCAGGTGGGAAAGGGCAGTGTGGAGTGCAATAGAGATTGCGTCATCTGTGGAGGCATTTCCAAATCGGAATGGGTCCAGGGTTTCTGGGATGATGGTGTTGATGTGAGTCATAACCAACCTTTCAAAGCATTTCATGGCTACAGATCTGATTGCTAGAGGGCGTACAGGGCGTAGGCGTTGTCATTAGACAGGTTACCTTGGCGTTCTTTGGCACAGGGACTATGGTGGTCTGCTTGAAACATGTAGGTATTACATTGTATTTGTATTTATTTAACCCTTAATTTTCCAGGTTAGTTGACTGAGAACACATTTGAATTTACAGCAACTACCTGGGGAATAGTTACAGAGAAGAGGAAGGGGATGAATGAGCCAATTGGAAGCTGGAGATGATTAAGTGGCCATGATGAGGGCCAGATTGGAAGTTTAGCCAGGACAGGTGCCATGGGATCTTTAGTGACCACAGAGAGTCAAGACACCTGTTTAATGTCCCATCTGAAAGACGTCACCCTACACAAAGCCATGTCCCCAATCACTGCCCTGGGGCATTGGGATATTTTTTTAGGCCAGAGGAAAGGGTGCAGCCTCTGGTCTCCTATCCAGGGACTGACCTTAACCAACCCTGCTTAGCTTCAGAGGCAAGCCAGCAGTGGGATGCAGGGTGATATACTGCTGGTCAAACTGGATGAAGGTTGAAAATGTCAGTGAAGACACTTGCTAGCTGCTCAGCTCATGCTCTGATGAGCAGAACCTTGAGACTTTCTTTATATTAGAGACTGCGCACCAACTGTTGTTGACAAAGAGACACACACCCCCTTCCGTCAGCTTACTGGACACAGCTGTTCTGTCCTGCCGATATATAGAAAAAACAGCTAGATTTATATTTTCCATGTTTATGGAAGGGGAAGCTAGCTGTCCTCCGGCTACACTATTGTGCTACACCAGAGAGTGCTGTTGAGGCTACTATAGACCTTCATTTCAAAACAGTGTGCTTTAATCAGTTAAATGAATATATTTCGTATAGTTTTGTCTAAAAATTATAACTTTTTTTATGTTTCACTATAATAAAAAAATGAAATTCACTCAGTAGGATGGTCCTCCTCTTCCTCCTCTGAGGAGCCTCCACTGCTGCACACGCTCATCCCCTCTAAATTAATTCCAACAGCACACCAGCCATTTGACGGATGTAAAAAATACCTGTGCAAGAAAAACACCAGAAAGTGTAATAATATTTGGCAATTGAGACATTTGTAACCTGGACAGGAACGTAATAAAAGTAATAATGTTTAAGCCTCATTTAGATGTTTTTCTGCTTATCATTTCTGAAATTTGGTAGGCTATTTGTTAGTCGAAGTGTCTATTATTAGACAGGCGACATACTGCTTCTCTTGCCTATACTTGACGCTCTAGAATACTAAAATAAGACTTTCCTCACCAGAATAATGTCATACATTTATAGAATGAATGCATCACCGACAATCTAGTTGACATCTGTAAAGTTCTCTTTCATTTCTGCTTCTCTCGCAGAGCAACGATGTCCAAGTCTAGAACCAACAGGACCCTGAACAGCTTCTACCCCGAAGCCATAAGACTGCTAAATAGTTAGTTAAGTAGTTAATCAAATAGCTACCCGGACTATATGCATTGACCTTTTTTTTTGCACTAACTTTTTTGACTCATCACATACGGTGCTGCTACTGTTTATTTGTCAATTTGTTTCAAGTTATACTGTATGTACATATCTACCTCAATGACCGCGTGTCCCTGCGCATCGACTCGGTACTGGTACCTCTTGTATATAGCCAAGTTATCGTTACTCATTGTGTATCTATTACTTTTATTATTATGTTTAGTTTTCTATTATTTCTCTATTTTCTCTCTCTGCATTGTTAGAATAGGACTTGTAAGTAAGCATTTCACTGTTAGTCTACAACTGTTGTTTACGAAGAATGTGACGAAAAACATTAGATTTTGATTTAGGGACCAGGGAGATTTTCTGTGCAAAATTTCCAAATTACAACAGTTGAACTGGTTTTAAGGAAATTCAAAATCTGTGAAAACGGTCCAACATGTTTCTGATAGTATTTCAGTTAATCTGGATGCATATTTTATTTGGTTGAAAGTAAAATACTGTCAGTTTTATGTCGCTGGAATAAAAAAAATACACGTTTATGCTACATAAGACAGTCCTTAAGCTCGCATTCACATTATCTCAAGATGCTGAAAGAAAGAAATCCTATTTCTCCAATCCTGTTCCGAGACAAAATGAACATTTGGTCTATTATTTTACTGCGATGAACACTTAATTCTGCAGGAGGCCTACAGTCAGTGTCCAGTTACTTTCTCAACATTTACTGTTCCATCTGAACTTCAAAGGTTCAACCCCAGGGAGTGCTGGTATTGTGATAGGCAAATCTTTTACCGATACGGTGTACCACCACTATTTACTTTACTCTGTACCTGCTTACTTTCACCCCTGACTGTGTCAATAAATATAAATTCTCTCCGTGTGGTGCAAATCAAATGCATTTCTGATACCGGTCTAAGTATTAGTTCACTGGCAAACAGATCATTATGATAAGAAACAAACCTTATATTCTCTACGGCAGGACGGTGAGGAAGGAGTACATCAACGCTAAATACGTGGACCACAAATTTGCCCACCAGACTGGCAAAGCCACGGTTCCAGGCAAGCTGTCGGAGGCGGTGCGCTCCCGAGATCTGCTGTTACTTATCCAGATTTATGCCGAGGGGGCGGAGCTTATGGACCCCCTGCCCGAGGCAGGAAAGGTAAGGGTAGCTGTGTTCATTTTAGTCTTAAATAGCCTATGAACTGAAGTGCACAACGAGTCAGAAAACAATTCTGAAAGCTTCAAGTGGGTCACAATTCCAAAACAATTTGGCACCACTGGACGAAGAAGTGGTGGTATTTGATATATTTTTATTCATGTATATTTTATTTCAAGTACCAGTCAAAAGTTTGGACACACCTACTCATTTTCTTTATTTTTAATATGTTCTACATTGTAGAATAATAGTGAAGACATCAAAACTATGAAATAACACATATGGAATCATGTAGAACCAAAAAAGTGTTAAGCAAATCAAAATATATTTTATATTTGACATTCTTCAAAGTAGCCACCCTTTGCCTTGATAAGAGCTTTGCACACTCTTGGCATTCTCTCAACCAGCTTCATGAGGTAATCGCCTGGAATGCATTTCAATTAACAGGTGTGCCTTGATAAAACTTAATTTGTGGAATTTCTTTCCTTAATGCGTTTGAGACAATCTGTTGTGTTGTGACAAGGTAGAGGTGGTATACACGTTTTGGTAAAAGACCAATTACATATTATGGCAAGACCAGCTGAAATAAGCAAAGAGAAATGAAAATTCCATCATTAATTTTCAAGACATAAAGGTCAGTCAATCTGGAAAAGTTCTTCAAGTGCAGTCACAAAAACCATCAAGGGCTATGATGACACTGGCTCTCATGAGGACTGTCACAGGAAAGGAAGATCCAGAGTTACCTCTGCTGCAGAGGATATGTTCATTCGAGTTACCAGCCTCAGAAATGGGCAATTAACGGCACCTCAGATTGCAGCCCAAATAAATGCTTCACAGAGTTCAAGTGACAGACACATCTCAACATCAACTGTTCAGAGGAGACTGCGTGAATCAGGCCTTCATGGTTGAATTGCTGCAAAGACACCACTACTAAAGAACACCAATAAGAAAAAGAGACTTGCTTGGGCCAAGAAACACGAGCAATGGACATAAGACCGGTGGAAATCTGTCCATTGGTCTCATCAGTCAAAATTTGAGATTTTTGGTTCCAACCGCCATGTCTTTGTGAGCTACAGAGTAGGTGAACGGGTGATCTCCGCATGAAGCATGGAGGAGGAGGTGTGGGGGTACTTTGCTGGTGATGCTGTCAGTGATTTCTTTAGAAATCAAGGCACCCTTAACCAGCATTGCTACCACAGCATTCTGCAGCGATACGCCATCCCATCTGGTTTGTGTTTTGTTTTGTTTTTCAACAGGACAATGACCCAAAACACACCTCCAGGCTGTGTAAAGGCTGTGTATTTGACCAAGAAGGAGAGTGATGGAGTGCTGCATCAGATGACCTGGCCTCCACTATCACCGGACCTCAACCCAATTGAGATGGTTTGGGATAAGTTGGACCGCAGAGTGAAGGAAACGCAGCCAACAAGTCCTCAGCATATGTGGGAACTACCTCAAGACTTTTGGAAAAGCATTCCATATTAATCTGATTGAGAGACACAAGATGGCACCGACAGAGATGTGAGGAAATTATGCAGTATTTCGTTTTTTTTATGTATTATTTCTTACATTGTTAGCCCAGAAAATCTTAAGTGTTACTACATTAAGTACGACGTCAACTTAGCAACATTACGACTAGGAATACGACTTTCCCCATACGGATCCTCTGTTTGGACCACCACCCATGACAATGGACCTAATCCCAGATGTCAACCCAACGGCACTGTAGAAGGGGCAGACGGAGCGGCCTTCTGGTCAGGCTCCATAGACGTGCACATCGCCCACCGCTCCTGAGTATACTACTCGCCAATATCCAGTCTATTGAAAACAAGGTAGACATAATTCAAGCAAGTGTTGCCTTCCAGAGAGACATCAGAGATTATAACAGTCTCTGTTTCACAGAAACATGGCTCTCTCGGGATACGTTGTCAGAGTTAGTGCAGCCACCGGGCTTCTTCATGCGTCGCGCCGACAGAGATAAACACCTCTCTGGGAAGAAGGGTTCTCATCAGTTATCGTCACAGCTGTGTATATTCCCCTTCAAGCAGACACCACAATGGCCCTCATGGAACTTCACTGGACTCTATGTAAACTGGAAACCATATATCCTGAGGCTGCATATATTGTAGCTGGAGATTTTAACAGAGAAAATTTGAGAACAAGGCCACCTAAATATGATCAGCATATTGATTGCAGCACTCGCATGGGCAATACACTCGATCACTGCTACTCTAACTTCTGCGATGCATACAAGGCCCTCCCTCGCCCTCCCTTCCGCAAATCCGACCACGACTCCATCTTGCTCCTACCGTCTTATAGGCAGAAACTCAAACAGGATGTACCTGTGACTAGAACCATTCTACGCTGGTCTGACCAATCGGAATCCACGCTTCAAGATTGTTTTGATCACACGGACTGGGAGATGTACCGGTCAGCCTCAGAGAATAACCTTTGATCTATACGCTGACTCGGTGAGTGAGTTTATAAGGAAGTGCATTGGAGATGTTGTAACCACTGTGACTCTTAAAACCTAACCTGAACCGTGGAGGGATAGCGGCATTCGCGCAAAACTGAAAGCGCAAACCACCGCATTTAACCATGGAAAGAGGACTGGGAATATGGCCGAAAATAAACAGTGTCGTTTTTCCCTCCGCAAGGCAATCAAACAAGTGAAATGTTGGTATAGGGACAAAATGGAGTCGCAATTCAACGTCTCAGACACAAGAAGTATGTGGCAGGGTCTATAGGAAATCACGGACTACAGAAAAATAAACAGCCACGTTACGGACACCGACATCTTGCTTCCAGACAAACTAAACACCTTCTTTGCCCGCTTTGAGGATAATACAGTGCCACCGTCGCTGCCCACTAACAAGGACTGCGGCCCCCCGTCTCCTTCTCCGTGGCCGGTGTGAGTAAGACTTTTAATTAAAACGTGTTAACCCTCGCAAGGCTGCTGGCCCATACGGCATCCCTAGCTGCATCCCCAGAGCATGCGCAGACCAGCTGGCTGGAGTGTTTATGGACATATTCAATCACTCCCTTTCCCGTCTCCTGTCCCCACATGCTTCAAGATGGCCACCATTGTTCCTGTACCCAAGAAGGCAAAGACAAACTAAATGAACTATATGACTGCCGTCCGGTAGCACTCACTTATGTCGTCATGAAGTGCTTTGAGAGACTAGTCAAGGATCATATCACCGCCACCTTACCTGCCACCCTAGACCTACTTCAGTTTGCTTACCGCCCCCACAGGTCCACAGATGATGCAATCACAATCACACTGCACACTGCCTTATCCCATCTGGACAAGAGGAACACCTATGTAAAAATGCTGTTCATTGACTACAGCTCAGCATTCAACATCATAGTACCCTCCAAGCTCATCATTAAACTGGAAGCCCTGAGTCTCAACCCCGCCCTGTGCAATTGGGTCCTTTCTGATGGGCCGCCTCCAGGTGGTGAAGGTAGGAAACAGCGTCTCCACTTTGCTGACCCTTAACACTGGGGCCTCACAAGGGTGCATGCACAGCCTCCTCCTGTACTCCCTGTTCACCCATGACTGCGTGGCCATGCACACCTCCAACTCAAGCATCAAGTTTGCAGACAACACGACAGTTGTGGGCTTGATTACCAACAACGACGAGACAGCCTACAGGGAGGAGGTGAGGGAACTCAGAGTGTTGTGTCAGGAAAACAACCTCACACTCAATGTCAACAAAACAAAGGAGATGATTGTGGACTTCAGGAAACAGTAGAGGGAGCACCCCTCTATCCACATCGAAGGGACAGTAGTGGAGAAGATGGAACGTTTTAAGTTCCTCGGCGTGCACATCACAGACAAACTGAAATGGTCCACCCACACAGACAGTGTGAACAGCGCCTCTTCAACCTCAGGAGGCTGAAAAAACCCTAACAAACTTTTACAGATGCACAATCGACCGCAAGGCTCTCCAGGGGGTGGTGTGGTCTGCACAACGCATAACCGGGTTCAAACTAACTGCCCTCCTAGACTCCTACAACACCCGATGTCACAGGAATGACATAAAGATCATCAAGGACAACAACCACCCGAGCCACTGCCTGTTCACACCGCTACCATCCAGAAGGCGAGGTCAGTACAGGTGCATCGAAGCTGGGACAAAGAGACTGAAACACAGATTCTATCTCAAGGCCATCAGACTGCTAAACAGCAATCACTAACTCAGAGAGGCTGCTGCCTACATAGAGACTTATATCACTGGCCACATTAATAAATGGATCACTAGTCACTTTAAACAATGCCACTTTAATAATGTTAACATATCTTACATTACTCATCTCATGTGAATATACTGTACCTTATACCATCTACTGCATGATGCCTATACCGCTCATCCATGTATTTATATGTACATATTCTTATTCCTCCCTTTAGATTTGTGTGTATTAGGTAGTTGGTGGGTAATTTGTTAGATTACTTGTTAGATATTTCTGCACTGACGGAACTAGAAGCACAAGCATTTAGCTACACTTGCATTATCTGCTAATCATGTGTGTGTGACCAATAAAATTTGCTTTGATAATGCCAAGAGTGTGCAAAGCTGTCATCAAGGCAAAAGGTGGCTACTTTGAAGAATCTCAAATATATAATATATTTTGATATGTTTAACAGTTTTTTGGGTACAACATGATTCCATATATGAGTTATTTCTACAATGTATAAAATAGTAAAAATAAATAAAAACCCTTGAATGAGTAGGTGTCCAAACTTTTGACTGGTACTGTAGTTGAAACCCATTGAGGTCAAAATGCTAGTATGCCAGTGATACCAGTATACAAATGTCCAAATTAATACACAGACTCGTTCCCAACAGGAGCCCGGCGAGACTGCCCTCCACTACTCTGTGAGGACTGCTGACCAGACCTCCCTGCATCTAGTGGACTTCCTGGTGCAAAACAGGTATATGACAGTAGTGTCCCGGGGAACTCAATCACACATTTAAAGTTGGAACTTATAACCAACACATTTACTAAATACTTGTTAAAGACTTACTAATGATTATCTTTACCCGTTAATTCTTTGTATATCTGTCACTAGAATTTGACTATCAGTCTCTCTCATTCTCCACCCCCAGTGGTAATCTAGACAGGCAGACGGAGAATGGAAACACTGCACTCCACTACTGCTGTCTGTACGAGAAACAAGAATGTTTGAAACTGCTACTGCGGGGCAAACCAGCCATCGACATCGGTGTGTGCAAACTCTCGGATTGTCCCCGTCGGACTTGTCATCTCATTGCATGTTCTTAATCTTAGATTTCAAATGACTGAAATATGTGAGGCAAACCAAGGTGTTTTGTTAGAGAGGTTGGAGAGCGAGAGAGAGACATGATTTGTTTGTTCTGGATAGCTATGAAATACATTTGTATGTCAACTACTTTACAAGTATTTTTTTTCTTCAGAAATATTTTCTTTCTTACTTTCAGGTATATATCAAATAGTTTAGGAAAAGTAACTTCTGTAATTCTAAAAAGCAGTCTAGTGATTATCTGCCCCCTTATCACAGTATTTAACAATTCTTCAAATTCCAGATATTTTCCACCATTTTTACCCGGTCTGTTTTTTAAAAAACAATATAATTTGCTCCACAACATTAAAACATCATCTGACTTATGTTGATGCATGTCATTTCAATTCAATTTATTACAACTTAATTTATCCCCTTGGGCCATATAAGAAAACCATAGTCAAATTACGTCATGAGGCTCCGCACTTATGGTGACCACTGGCTACTTGTTCTTTCAGCCAATCAAAGTGGAGAGACTGCTCTGGACATTGCAAGAAGGTTGCGAGATACCGGTTCCTCGCACTGGGTGAGTATCAGCCTTCGAGGCATCAATATCTAGAAGGCTGGATTATTTCCAGCAACATCAAACTGTTTTAGAGACTGACAGACATGGTCTGTTAGTGCTTTAGTTCTCCCTGTCATGACTAGCAACAGAGGACAAGGAAAGCATGCTATGTCCCGAATAAGTGCGGACAATGTGAGTACCCTCATGTATGCTTTTTCAACTCCCCTGAATACCTCTGTCAACCTGGCAGCTAGTGGTTGAAACGAACCTCCCACAGTATCACCACATCCAATCACATAATACAAACATCAAGTGGCATACAGTATGTACAGTGCTTTCAGAAAGTATTCACACTCCTTGACTTGTTCTACATTTTGTTGTTTACAAATTAAATTAATAAAAATGTGCTGAAACGTCTTAAGTCAATAAGTATTGAACCCCTCCTAAATAAGTTCAGGAGTAAAAATGTGCTTAACAAGTTACATAATAAGTTTGTGTGCAATAATAGTGTTAAACATGATTTCTGAACGACAACCTCATCTCTGTACACCACACGTAGAATTACCGTATCTGTAAGGTCCCTCAGTCGAGCAGTGAATTTCAAACACAGATTCAACCACAAAGACCAGGGAGGTTTTCCAACGACTCGCAAATAGTGGCAAATTTTTTTTTATTTTACCGTTATTTTACCAGGTAAGTTGACTGAGAACACGTTCTCATTTGCAGCAACGACCTGGGGAATAGTTACAGGGGAGAGGAGGGGGATGAATGAGCCAATTGTAAACTGGGGATTATTAGGTGACCATGATGGTTTGAGGGCCAGATTGGGAATTTAGCCAGGACACCGGGGTTAACACCCCTACTCTTACGATAAGTGCCATGGGATCTTTAATGACCTCAGAGAGTCAGGACACCCGTTTAACGTCCCATCCGAAAGACGGCACCCTACACAGGGCAGTGTCCCCAATCACTGCCCTGGGGCATTGGGATATTTTTTTTTTTTAGACCAGAGGAAAGAGTGCCTCCTACTGGCCCTCCAACACCACTTCCAGCAGCATCTGGTCTCCCATCCAGGGACTGACCAGGACCAACCCTGCTTAGCTTCAGAAGCAAGCCAGTAGTCGTATGCAGGGTGGTATGCTGCTGGCACCTATTGGTAGATGGGTGAGATAACAAAAAAGCAGACATTGAATATCCCTTTGAGCATGGTGAAGTTATTAATTACACTTTGGATAGCGTATCAATTTCACCATAAGGCCAAAGGTGACTTCTAAACAGTTACAGAGTTTAATAGCTGTGATAGGAGAAAACTGAGGATGGAGCAATAACATTGCAGTTACTCCACAATACTAACCTAATTGACAGATTTAAAAGAAGGAATCCTGTACAGAATAAAAATATTACAAAACATACATCCTGTTCGCAACAAGTAACTAATGTAATACTGAAAAAAATGTGGCAAAGCAATTCACTTTTTGTCATTTATACAAAGTGTTATGTTTGGGGAAAATCCAATACAACACATTACTGAGTACCACTCTCCATATTTTCAAGCATAGTGGTGGCTGCATCATGTTATGGGTATGCTTGCAATCATTAAGGACTGGGGAGTTTTTCAGGATTAAAAAGAAACTAAACGGAACTAAGCACAAGCAAAATCCTAGAGGAAAACCTGGTTCAGTCGTGCTTTCCACCAGAGACTTGGAGATGAATTCACTTTTCAACAGGACAATAACCTAAAACACAAGGCCAAATCTACACGAGTTGCTTACCAAGAAGACAGTGACTGTTTCTGAGTGGCCGAGTTACAGTTTTGATTTTAATCTACTCGAAAATCTATGGTAAGACCTGAAAATGGTTGTCTAGCATTGATCGACAACAGATTTGACAGAGCTTGAATAATTTTGAAATGAATAATGGGCAAATGGTGCACAATCCAGGTGTGGAAAGCTGTTAGAGACTTACCCAGAAAGACTCACAGCTGTTATCGCTGCCAAAGGTGATTCTACATAGTACTGACTCAGGTGTGTGAATATTTATGTAAATGAGATATTTCTCTATTTCATTTTCAATACATTTGCAAACATTTATAAAAACATGTTCTTACTTTCTCATTAAGGGGTATTGTGTGTAGATGGGTGAGGAAAACATGTATTTCATCCATTTTGAATTCAGTCTGTAACAGAACAGAATTTGGAATTAGTCAAGGGGTATGAATACTTTCTGAAGGTACTGTACTATATGACATGACTACAGTATTGCATGTCTACCAATACAACTTTTTCAATATTGTGACTAGCTCTCACAATGTAACTAGTCTCATTAATCCAGTCATCCTTTTTCGACAATGGTCACTTCAGACAGGAAACACAATGTATTCATTTAACCATTTATTAGAAGTAAATTACAATACATGACGTTAGGCTCTGCAGCTTCAGGGTAGCTCAGTGCCATAGCGATGCTCAATCGTGACCATAATAATAAACTACAGGTATAGCTATAGCAATCCCCCTGACTGGAACAAAAGCAGAGCAAAACAGGTGGAGGCTGGGGTGGTGGTTCCTTAGCAGTAAACAGACAATGCGTAGCGAGGAACAGCATAGTTACAGCAGCAGCATGGGCAGCAGGAAACTCCAGCGCAAAGCAGTGCAGAGGATGCAGAACTCAACTTAAATAGGCCGCCATGTTAAGCTAGGAAGTCTTAGCTGTTGATGCAAACACTCTGGTTACCTGTCTGAGGCATGCTAGTGCTCTCAACTATGGGAATGATCATGTCATACACTTTTTCACATGTTGCACACAACTCTGTTACTGCCTCTTGCCATAACCTATCCTGTCTGTGATGTGATAATGTAATAATATACTATTAATATTGTCACTCTCTGTAACTTAGCCCTTTTTCTCCTTTGTTTATCTCTCATTCTCTCTCTCTCATTCTCTCTCTCTCTGTATGTATCTCTCGCTTTCTCTCTCAATCTGTCTGTCTCTCACTCTCTTTCTATTTATCTCCTTATTCTAGCTGATGGAGGCGGCAGAGGGGAAGTTTAACCCTCACGTCCATGTGGAGTATGAGTGGAACCTGCGACTGGAGGAAATAGATGAGAGTGATGATGACCTTGATGATAAGGTACTCCATCATGACTGAATTAATAAAATCATGAATGATTGAATTGAATGAATATTCAGACCCCTTGACTTTTCCAGAACATTTTACGTCACAGCCTTATTCTAAAATTGATTAAAACTTTTTTTCCCCCTCATTAATCTACAAACAATAGCCCATAATGACAAAGCAAAAACAGTTTTTTAAAATAATTTTGGCACACCTGTATTTGGGTAGTTTCTCCCATTCTTCTCTGCAGATCCTCTCAAGCTCTGTCAGGCTGGATGGGGAGCGTCGCTGCACAGCTATTTTCAGGTCTCTCCAGAGATGTTAGATCGTGTTAAAGTCCGGGCTCTGGCTGGGCCACTCAAGGACATTCAGAGACTTGTCCCGAAGTCACTCCTGGCTTGTCTTGGCTGTGTGCTTAGGGTCGTTGTCCTGTTGGAACCCGAATCTTCCTGAGCGCTCTGGAGCAGGTTTTCATCAAGGATCTCTCTGTACTTTGCTCCGTTCATCTTTCCCTCGATGCTGACTAGTCTCCCAGTCCCTGCCGCTGAAAACATCCCCACAGCATGATGCTGCCACCACCATGCTTCACCCTGGGGATTGTGCCAGGTTTCCTCCAGATGTGACACTTGATGAAGAATTGTTTTTATTTAATCCATTTTGGAATGAGGTTGTAATGTATATGATGATGGTGTGTGTTTGTGTGTGTGTAGATTCAGTGTAAATGTATGTGTGTATTATGCGTGTGAGCAAATTATGGAGTGTGTGTGTGCTGGAGTGTAAGTGTGGTAGTGCCGAGATGGTGTAGCAGTCGGACGTGTGTTTTGACCTGTCCCTTGTATATATCGTTTTCTTGGTATATATTTCGTATATATTTTTATCTCACTTTCTATCTACGGACTGGATATACTCTCCTGCAACCCGCCTCACCCAATGTGGTACGGATCTGTTATTTTTATACTTTAGAACCGGAACCCCCTTCAGAAGTTAGCCAGCTAACTAGCTACTAGCTAGTAGTCAGTTAGCCACTGCTAGCGGTCCTCAACATTAACTCGGACATCAGCCAGCCTCAGCCCGGTCAACTCCTGCCAGTCTGCACAGCGCGATATCAACCCAGAACATATCGGACTGCTTTTTCTCTACTACATCTCCGTATTCCTACCGCAAGCTCTGAACCTTTACACCGGATCATCGCAGCTAGCTAGCTGCTATCTGAGTGGCTACTCCTGGCAAACATCTCTGTCCTGAAGCAAGCACCAGTTAGCTTGGAGCTAGCCTCGAGCTAGGCCCATTTCCCGGCTAGCAAAAGAGGTCCACCAGCCAATTCTTGGGCTACAATATCTCTTTTGCCAATTGGCCTGGACTCCGACACGGAGCCACGCCAATCCATCACGACTGGTCTACCGACGTAACCGTCCGAGGTGGTTTCAACAGGCCATTGCGATGTTGCCGGAGGCCCACCTGCTAGCCCCGGCCCGCTAGCTGTCTGAATCGTTGTGTCTCCAGCTCACCTAGCGTAGTAGTGACTACTGAATTGGCTCCCTGACTCATCTAGTGCTACTCATTTGACCCTATGATCACTCGGCTACACATGCCTCTCCCTAATGTCAATATGCCTTGTCTATTGCTGTTTTGGTTAGTGATTATTGTCTTATTTCACTGTAGAGCCCCCAGCCCTGCCCAATATACCTTAGATAGCCCTTTTGTTCCACCCCCCCACACATTACATATAACATTTAACATAACAAGTCATTTAGCAGACGCTCTTATCCAGAGCGACTTACAAATTGGTGCATTCACCTTATGATATCCAGTGGAACAACCACTTTACAATAGTGCATCTAAATCTTTTAAGTGGGGGGGGGGGGGGGGTTAGAAGGATTACTTTATCCTATCCTAGGTATTCCTTAAAGAGGTGGGGTTTCAGGTGTCTCCGGAAGGTGGTGATTGACTCCGCTGACCTGGCGTCGTGAGGGAGTTTGTTCCACCATTGGGGTGCCAGAGCAGCGAACAGTTTTGACTGGGCTGAGCGGGAACTGTACTTCCTCAGAGGTAGGGAGGCGAGCAGGCCAGAGGTGGATGAACGCAGTGCCCTTGTTTGGGTGTAGGGCCTGATCAGAGCCTGAAGGTACGGAGGTGCCGTTCCCCTCACAGCTCCGTAGGCAAGCACCATGGTCTTGTAGCGGATGCGAGCTTCAACTGGAAGCCAGTGGAGAGAGCGGAGGAGCGGGGTGACGTGAGAGAACTTGGGAAGGTTGAACACCAGACGGGCTGCGGCGTTCTGGATGAGTTGTAGGGGTTTAATGGCACAGGCAGGGAGCCCAGCCAACAGCGAGTTGCAGTAATCCAGACGGGAGATGACAAGTGCCTGGATTAGGACCTGCGCCGCTTCCTGTGTGAGGCAGGGTCGTACTCTGCGAATGTTGTAGAGCGTGAACCTACAGGAACGGGTCACCGCCTTGATGTTAGTTGAGAACGACAGGGTGTTGTCCAGGATCACGCCAAGGTTCTTAGCACTCTGGGAGGAGGACACAATGGAGTTGTCAACCGTGATGGCGAGATCATGGAACGGGCAGTCCTTCCCCGGGAGGAAGAGCAGCTCCGTCTTGCCGAGGTTCAGCTTGAGGTGGTGATCCGTCATCCACACTGATATGTCTGCCAGACATGCAGAGATGCGATTTGCCACCTGGTTATCAGAAGGGGGAAAGGAGAAGATTAATTGTGTGTCGTCTGCATAGCAATGATAGGAGAGACCATGTGAGGTTATGACAGAGCCAAGTGACTTGGTGTATAGCGAGAATAGGAGAGGGCCTAGAACAGAGCCCTGGGGGACACCAGTGGTAAGAGCACGTGGTGCGGAGACAGATTCTCGCCACGCCACCTGGTAGGAGCGACCTGTCAGGTAGGACGCAATCCAAGCGTGGGCCGCGCCGGAGATGCCCAACTCGGAGAGGGTGGAGAGGAGGATCTGATGGTTCACAGTATCAAAGGCAGCCGATAGGTCTAGAAGGATGAGAGCAGAGGAGAGAAAGTTAGCTTTAGCAGTGCGGAGCGGAGCGCCTCCGTGACACAGAGAAGAGCAGTCTCAGTTGAATGACTAGTCTTGAAACCTGACTGATTTGGATCAAGAAGGTCATTCTGAGAGAGATAGCAGGAGAGCTGGCCAAGGACGGCACGTTCAAGAGTTTTGGAGAGAAAAGAAAGAAGTGATACTGGTCTGTAGTTGTTGACATCAGAGGGATCGAGTGTGGGTTTTTTCAGAAGGGGTGCAACTCTCGCTCTCTTGAAGACGGAAGGGACGTAGCCAGTGGTTAAGGATGAGTTGATGAGCGAGGTGAGGTAAGGGAGAAGGTCTCCGGAAATGGTCTGGAGAAGAGAGGAGGGGATAGGGTCAAGCGGGCAGGTTGTTGGGCGGCCGGCCGTCACAAGACGCGAGATTTCATCTGGAGAGAGAGGGGAGAAAGAGGTCAAAGCACAGGGTAGGGCAGTGTGAGCAGAACCAGCGGTGTCGTTTGACTTAGCAAACGAGGATCGGATGTCGTCGACCTTCTTTTCAAAATGGTTGACGAAGTCATCCGCAGAGAGGGAGGAGGGGGGGGGGGAGGAGGATTCAGGAGGGAGGAGAAGGTGGCAAAGAGCTTCCTAGGGTTAGAGGCAGATGCTTGGAATTTAGAGTGGTAGAAAGTGGCTTTAACAGCAGAGACAGAAGAGGAAAATGTAGAGAGGAGGGAGTGAAAGGATGCCAGGTCCGCAGGGAGGCGAGTTTTCCTCCATTTCCGCTCGGCTGCCCGGAGCCCTGTTCTGTGAGCTCGCAATGAGTCGTCGAGCCACGGAGCAGGAGGGGAGGACCGAGCCGGCCTGGAGGATAGGGGACATAGAGAGTCAAAGGATGCAGAAAGGGAGGAGAGGAGGGTTGTAGAGGCAGAATCAGGAGATAGGTTGGAGAAGGTTTGAGCAGAGGGAAGAGATGATAGGATGGAAGAGGAGAGAGTAGCGGGGGAGAGAGAGCGAAGGTTGGGACGGGGCGATACCATCCGAGTAGGGGCAGAGTGGGAAGTGTTGGATGAGAGCGAGAGGGAAAAGGATACAAGGTAGTGGTCGGAGACTTGGAGGGGAGTTGCAATGAGATTAGTGGAAGAACAGCATCTAGTAAAGATGAGGTCAAGCGTATTGCCTGCCTTGTGAGTAGGGGGGGAAGGTGAGAGGGTGAGGCCAAAAGAGGAGAGGAGTGGAAAGAAGGAGGCAGAGAGGAATGAGTCAAAGGTAGACGTGGGGAGGTTAAAGTCACCCAGAACTGTGAGAGGTGAGCCATCCTCAGGAAAGGAACTTATCAAGGCGTCAAGCTCATTGATGAACTCTCCAAGGGAACCTGGAGGGCGATAAATGATAAGGATGTTAAGCTTGAAAGGGCTGGTAACTGTGACAGCATGGAATTCAAAGGAGGCGATAGACAGATGGGTCAGGGGAGAAAGAGAGAATGTCCACTTGGGAGAGATGAGGATCCCAGTGCCACCACACCGCTGACCAGAAGCTCTCGGGGTGTGCGAGAACACGTGGGCAGACGAGGAGAGAGCAGTAGGAGTAGCAGTGTTATCTGTGGTAATCCATGTTTCCGTCAGTGCCAAGAAGTCGAGGGACTGGAGGGAAGCATAGGCTGAGATGAACTCTGCCTTGTTGGCCGCAGATCAGCAGTTCCAGAGGCTGCCGGAGACCTGGAACTCCACGTGGGTCGTGCGCGCTGGGACCACCAGGTTAGAGTGGCAGCGGCCACGCGGTGTGAAGCGTTTGTATGGTCTGTGCAGAGAGGAGAGTACAGGGATAGACAGACACATAGTTGACAGGCTACAGAAGAGGCTACGCTAATGCAAAGGAGATTGGAATGACAAGTGGACTACACGTCTCGAATGTTCAGAAAGTTAAGCTTACGTTGCAAAAATCTTATTGACTAAAATGATTAAAATGATACAGTACTGCTGGCTGGTGAAGTAGGCTAGCTAGCAGTGGCTGCGTTGTTGACTTTGTTTGAAAGTGTAGCTGGCTAGGTAACCTCGATAACTGGCTAGGTAACCTCGATAACCTCGATAATTACTCTAAACTACACAATTATCTTAGATACAAAGACAACTATGTTTCTAGCTAACACTACACTAATCAAATCGTTCCGTTGTAATGTATTATTAGTTTCTACAGTGCTGCTAGTCGGTAGAAGTTGACTAGCTAGCTAGCAGTTGTTGACTAGGTAGGAGAACGGTGGCGCGGCAACGAAAATAGCTGGCTAGCTAACCTCGATAATTACTCTAAACTACACAATTATCTTAGATACAAAGACAGCAAAGACAACTATGTAGCTAGCTAACACTACACTAATCAAATCGTTCCGTTGTAATGTATTATTAGTTTCTACAGTGCTGCTAGTCGGTAGAAGTTGACTAGCTAGCTAGCAGTTGTTGACTTAGTAGGAGAACGGTGGCACGGCACGGCGGACGAAAATAGCTGGCTAGCTAACCTCAATAATTACTCTAAACTACACAATTATCTTAGATACAAAGACAGCAAAGACAACTATGTAGCTAGCTAACACTACACTAATCAAGTCGTTCCGTTGTAATGTAATAGTTTCTACAGTGCTGCTATTCGGTAGAAGTTGGCTAGCTGGCTAGCTAGCAGTGTTGACTACGTTAGAAGGACGAAAATAGCTGGCTAGCTAACCTCGATAATTACTCTAAACTACACAATTATCTTTGATACAAAGACGGCTATGTAGCTAGCTAAGAAAAATTGCTAAGATCAAACAAATCAAACCGTTGTACTGTAATGAAATGTAATATTACCTGTGGAGCGAAGCGAAGTGCGACTACTCGCTCCAACCCGGAAGTTCCTTCTGTTCTCACACCAGGAACCTCCTCCCTGTCACTCACCGCCCAATTGTGACCCAGCACAGTCCCACAGCAGCCAATCGTTTACACATGCGGTGACCTCACCTGGCTTTACTGGTGCCTCTAGAGACAAAATCTCTCTCATCACTCAATGCCTAGGTTTATCTCCACTGTACTCACATCCTAACATACCCTTGTCTGTACATTATGCCTTGAATCTATTCTTCCGCGCCCAGAAATCTGCTCCTTTTACTCTCTGTTCCGAACGCACGAGACGACCAGTTCTTATAGCCTTTAGCCGTACCCTTATCCTACTCCTCCTCTGTTCCTATGGTGATGTAGAGTGTAACCCAGGCCCTGCAGCCCCCAGCACCACTCACAATCCCCAGGCGCTCTCATTTGTTGACTTCTGTAACCGTAAAAGCTTTGGTTTCATGCATGTTAACATTAGAAGCCTCCTCCCTAAGTTTGTTTTATTCACTGCTTTAGCACACACTGCCAACCCTGATGTCCTAGCCATGTCTGAATCATGGCTTAGGAAGGCCACCAAAAATTCTGAAATGTCCATCCCTAACTATAACATTTTCCGACAAGATAGAACTGCCAAAGGCGGCGGAGTTGCAATCTACTGCAGAGATAGCATGCAGAGTTCTGTCATGCTATCCAGGTCTGTGCCCAAACAATTCGAACTTCTACTTCTAAAAATTCTCCTTTCTAGAAATTAGTCTCTCACCGTTGCCGCTTGTTATAGACCACCTTCAGCCCCCAGCTGTGCCCTGGACACCATATGTGAATTGATTGCCCCCCATCTATCTTCAGAGCTCGTAATGTTAGGTGACCTAAACTGGGACATGCTTAACACCAGTACTATGTTAAGTACTGTGCAGCCGTCTTCATCGACCTGGCCAAGGTTGACTGTCAATCACCACATTCTTATCGGTAGACTCAATAGCCTTGGTTTCTCAAATGACTGCCTCGCCTGGTTCACCAACTACTTCTCAGATAGAGTTCAGTGTGTCAAATCGGAGTGCCGGTTGTTGGGACCTCTGCGGTCTCTATGGGGGTGCCACAGGGTTCAATTCTTGGGCCGACTCTTTTTTCTGTGTATATCAATGATGTCGCTCTTCCTCTACGCAGACAACACCATTCTGTATACATCTGTCCCTTCTTTGGACACTGTGTTAAACTTCCAAACGAGCTTCAATGCCATACGACACTCCTTCCAACTGCTTTTACATGATAGTACAACTAAATGCATGCTCTTCAACAGATTGCTGCCCGCACCCGCCCGCCCGACTAGCATCACTACTCTGGACGTGTTCTGACTTAGAATATGTGGACAACTACAAATACCTAGGTGTCTGGTTAGACTGTAAACTCTCCTTCCAGACTCACATTAAACATCTCCAATCCAAAATTAAATCTTGAATCGGCTTCCTATTTCGCAACAAAGCATCCTTCACTCATGCTGCCAAACATACCCTCGTAAAACTGACTCTCCTACCGAACCTTGACTTCGGCGATGTCATTTACAAAATAGCCTCCAACACTTTACTCAGCAAACTGAATGTAGTCTATCACAGTGCCATCTGTTTTGTCACCAAAGCCCCATATACTACCCACCACTGCAACCTGTATGCTCTCGTTGGCTATTCGTCGCCAAACCCACTGGCTCCAGGTCATCTATTAGTCTTTGCTAGGTAAAGCCCCGCCTTATCTCAGCTCACTGGTCACCATAGCAGCATGCGCTCCAGCAGGTATATTTCACTGGTCATTACATTTAACATTTAAGTCATTTAGCAGACGCTCTTATCCAGAGCGACTTACAAATTGGAAAGTTCATACATATTCATCCTGGTCCCCCCGTGGGAATTGAACCCTGGTCCCCCCGTGGGAATTGAACCCACAACCCTGGCGTTGCAAGCGCCATGCTCTACCAACTGAGCCACACGGGACCGCTTTGGTCATCCCCAAAGCCAACACTTTCTTTGGCCGCCTTTCCTTCCAGTTCTCTGCTGGCAATGACTGGAATGAATTGCAAAAATCGGTAAAGCTGGAGTCTTATATCTCCCTCTCTAACTTTAAGCATCAGCTGTCAGAGCAGCTCACCGATCACTGTACATTTTACACAGCCCATCTGTAAATAGCACACCCAACTACCTCATCCGCATATTGTTATTTATCCTCTTGCTCTTTTGCACCCCAGTATCTCTACTTGCACATTCATCTTCTGCACATCTATCACTCCAGTGTTTAATTGCTAAATTGTAATAATTTCGCCTCTATGGCCTATTTATTGCCTTACCTCCCTACTCTTCTACATTTGCACACTCTGTACATAGATTTTTATTTTGTGTTATTGACTGTACATTTGTTTATTTGTAACTCTGTGTTGTTTTTGTCGCGCTGCTTTGCTTTCTCTTGGCCAGGTCGCAGTTGTAAATGAGAACTTGTTCTCAACTGGCCTATCTGGTTAAATAAAATGTTGTTTTTTTTAAGTGTAAAGGGCCCTGTGAGTGTGCATAGAAAATAAGAATAAAATACAAGGGACAACTCAGATAGTCCATGTAGCCTATTTGTCTGTTAGCCCTTCTGAAAGGACCTACAATACAAGTCAAAAGTTTGGATACACCTACACATGCCAGGGTTTTTCTTTATTTTGACTATTTTCAAAACTAAGTAACACATATGGAATCATGTAGTTACAAAAAAGAACAAATCAAAATATATTTTGTATTTGAGATTCTTCAAAGTAGCCACCCTTTGCCTTGAGAGCTTTGCACACTCTTGGCATTCTCTCAACCAGCTGCATGACGTATTCACCTGGAATGCATTTCAATTAACAGGTGTGCCTTGTTAAAAGTTATTTTGTGGAATTTCTTTCCTTCTTAATGCGTTTGAGCCAATCAGTTGTGTTGTGACAAGGTAAGGGTGGTATACAGAAGATTGCCCTATTTGGTAAAAGACCAAGTCCAATTCCAAATAAGCAAAGAGAAAAGTCCATTATTTTAACACATGGTCAGTCAAACTTTGAACGTTTTTTCAAGTCCAGTCGCAAAAACCATCAAGCGCTATGAAGAAACTGACTCTCATGACGACCGCCACAAGAAAGGAAGACCCAGAGCTATCTCTGTTGCAGAGGATAAGTTCATTAGAGTTAACTGGACCTCTGATTGCACACCAAATAAATGCTTTACAGAGTTCACGTAACAAACACATCTCAACATCAACTGTTCAGAGGAGACTGCGGAAATCAGGTCCTCATGGTTGAATTTCTGCAAAGAAACCACTACTAAAGGACACCAATAAGAAGCAGAGACTTGCTTGGGCAATGGACATTAGACCTGTGGAAATCTTGTCTTTGTCTGATGAGTCCAAATTTGAGATTTCTGGTTCCAAACGCAATGTGAGACGCAGAGTAGGTGAACGGATGATCTCCGCATGTGTGGTTCCCACCGTCAAGAATGGATGAGGAGGTGTGATGGTGTGGGGGTGCATTGCTGGTGACACTGTCTGTGATGTATTTAGATTTCAAGACACACTTAACCAGCATGGCTACCACAGCATTCTGTAGCGACACGCCATCCCATCTGGTTTGCGCTTAGTGGGACTATCATTTATTTTTCAACAGGACAATTACCCAACACACCTCCAGGCTGTGTAAGGGCTATTTGACCAAGAAGGAGAGTGATGGTGCTGCATCAGGTGACCTGGTCTCCACGATCACCTGACCTCAAGCCAATTGAGATGGCTTGGGATGAGTTGAACCGCAGAGTGAAGGAAAAGCAGTCACCAAGTGCTCAGCATATGTGGGAACTCCTTCAAGACTGTTGGAAAAGCATTCCATCAAGGCAAAGGGTGGTGACTTTGAAGAATCTAAAATATATTTTGATTTGTTTAACACTTGTTTGGTAACTACATGATTCCAGATGTGCTATTTCATAGTTGTGATGTCTTCACTATTATTCTACAATGTAGAAAATAGTACAAATAAAGAAAAACCCTTGAATTTGTATGTGTGTCCTAACTTTTGACTGGTACTGTATTTATTCACAATAGGGATTATGATACCATTCTACTTGCAGTCCTGGATAGGTATGAGCAGTCGCTGACCTCTGACCTCTTACTATTGACCCTTCACAGCCCAGTCCTGTGAAAAAAGAGCGCTCTCCGCGGCCCCAGAGCGTCGGCCACTCCTCCAGTATGTCCTCCCCTCAGGACAAGCTGCCACTCCCGGGGGGTTACACCCCTCACAGGGACAAACAGCGCCTATCCTACGGGGCCTTTGCCAACCCAGTCTACAACACCTCCACAGACATGTCTCCCTCACCAGGACCTGACGGTACTACACTACCCAGCAGGACAGCAGGGAAAGGTAACATGAATAATATTATTCATCTAATTTTAATCTATTATATAAAGAAAAAAGAAATGCACTTTGCACAGGAGTCTTTCCCATGGTGCTGGTTATGGCAGTAGCAACTGAGAATCATGTATTTTATCAAATACATCAGGTCTCTTTATCAACCGAAAAGACTGCTGCTTTTTGGAGGGCGGCATTTGAAGGCCATACTGGTTTGTACAGCATGAGAAGTAAGTAGAAAAGTGTCCGTGCGTGTGTGACTTGTAGCCTCGGAACAGAATAAGAGAAAGGTGTTATGGAGGATCACAGCACAGTTTCCATAAGTCGTAACAAGGAATGTTACAGTTGCAGGCTACGCCACCAATACAGCAACACTTGGTGCTCAACTTAATCACACCCACATTGCAGAGTTAAAATAGTAACTCTTTTTCACATACACAAGCCCCCCGCAACTCTCTGATTCAGAGGGGTTGGGTTAAATGCAGAAGACACATTTCAATTGAATGCGTTCAGTTGTACAACTGACTAGGTATCCCCCTTTCCCTTATTTCCCGCATTTCTATATAATTAATTTCAAAATGCAAAAATGTATGTTCCAAAATCCCAGCTTGACATCTGCTGATATAAAAAGGGCTTTATAAATACATTTGATTGATTGATGTACAGAGTTTTTATAATTATGCAGTTCATGCATGGAATAATCCAGTGTTTTTGAATAGTTTTGTTAATGTCAAAATAGATTGATAGTGCCTTCCGCTTTTTGCAAGAGGAATCAACTTCAACATCTTGTTCAACCTTTGCATCTTTACAGTACCCTATTTTGGAATTAAATATGGCTTTGAGCATAGATAACAGCTCTGTAGCATGCCTCCATAAGACAAGAGAGAGTCTGGCCCTCTTGTTTTAACCAATCACAGCATGTCTCTCGTTCCCTGACTTTTCTAGCACCTTCTACTGGCCCGCCTACCTCCCTTCCCCTGGGCTCCCAGACTGGAGGCAGCGGGGGCATCTCCACCCTTAAGAAGAGACCCCCACCCCCTCCCCCCGGGCACAAGCGTACCCTCTCAGACCCCCCCAGCCCAGTCCTGCAAGGCCCCCAGAGCACAGGTGGGACCGGTTGGGGTGAGTGTCGAAAAGTATAAAACAACACTGTGCATGTATCCAGTGACATGTTGTGAACCTTGCATATAGAAGTAAATAGTGCTGACAGGATTCCCTATTTTACACTACATACAATCAAATCTGGTTGACATGATCAATTTCTATCTGGATGTTCTGTAACTTTGAATCCTCCTGAACACACAAGAGAGAAAAGAGTATGTTGTTTTCTTCCTTATACAGTATTTAGTATTACTCAAATCTCCAATGAATGGTCTCTAAAATGGAAAGCTATGGTTTACTGGATCAGATTGGGCTATACTTGCACCAGTTGGGAATGGAATACAACGTCATTATGTTATTGATAACAACCTATTCATTCAATTCCCACGCATTTTGCACTCTACCACATGTGCTCGATAGTTTAGCCCAGGGCCGTGTTCAGTAGCGAAACATTGTCAAACGTTGCAGGAAAAAATGCCACGAGTGGAGCTGACGAGATTCCTTATTCTATGTGTCGGAGGCATGTTTGTTCTACATAACATATTTCTATCTGAACGTCCCATAACGTTGCGCTCCCCCTGCTGATTTGATCAAAGCACAAATAGAGTGGCAAAATTAAATAGAGCTGACTTTGACCCTGCTGTTGTTCCTCTTTGTTTCTCATTTTGATTCACTTCCTCCGCGAGCAGACAAAACGAAAAAGAGGCCAAGTGCTGAATACATTCCCGCTGTCACATATTACTGATACATATTATGTATTTTTTCATACGATCAACCAAGTGTAATAGTTTACATTTGAGTCATTTTGGAGTGGTTTCCTAGACAATGAAGAATCTCCATTGAAAATACTTTTTAGTCCAGGACTAGCCTTAATCTGTGTCTGGAAAACCGCCCCTTTATGTGTAAGACCCATAGAAGTTTTTAATTGGAATTAATATGACTCATTTTGATAAACCCTCCATTGCAATTCAAGCATTTAAATGCAGGTCAAACTATCTTGAAGCTCCTTGTTATGAAGTATTATATTGGCTTATTAACATTAATCAGCTAATAGATAGTCTTAGAGCATTGTGAAACTGTATGACTGTCCAAAAAGGCATGGTTGGCATGTATCATTGATATATCAGCTAGAGGGCCTCTCATATCTTATTGTTATACAGTTCCATAATGCTCTATGATTATACATTGAAAAGGAAAAGGTGCAACGCCCACTCACCATTAAAAACATGTTATTTTATTTAAGCAACTATTAAAAGCTTGACGTTTGGGCCTTCTTCAATGGCCTTCATCTACCATTCTGATAGTGTGCAATCATTGCACCTTTTCTTTTTCAAAGATGATAATTTGGGTTGCACCTTGACTAATGTTGGTTAAGCGCCCTCCACTTCTTTCCATAACAAATAATACAACAAGCAGTTCCTTGGTTTCACAGAAGATAAGCACTTAAAAGCCTTAAATTAATATAGTTGTTTGTTTCCAAAGTGGTCCTTTTTATTTTTTATTTTACCGTTATTTTACCAAGTAAGTTGACTGAGAACACGTTCTCATTTGCAGCAACGACCTGGGGAATAGTTACAGGGGAGAGGAGGGGGATGAATGAGCCAATTGTAAACTGGGGATTATTAGGTGACCATGATGGTTTGAGGGCCAGATTGGGAATTTAGCCAGGACACCGGGGTTAACACCCCTACTCTTACGATAAGTGCCATGGGATCTTTAATGACCTCAGAGAGTCAGGACACCCGTTTAACGTCCCATCCGAAAGACGGCACCCTACACAGGGCAGTGTCCCGCTTGATGGTAAAACTCAATGAAATCAGGAAATGATATGGTGTTTATCTTTCCCATTCTGATACATGGCCATGGACTTATCTCATCTTTTGAGCTCTGAAAATATCTGTTAACCTTTTGGTTTT
This sequence comes from Salvelinus fontinalis, assembly GCF_029448725.1. NCBI lineage: Eukaryota > Metazoa > Chordata > Actinopteri > Salmoniformes > Salmonidae > Salvelinus > Salvelinus fontinalis. Next base: position 43,585,993 of record NC_074681.1, read on the forward strand.
GGAGTGAACTGTCCCTTTAAAGGGGCAGTCTGGATTAAAAAAAACAACGAACCAATCCCCCCCCACACACACTTTAAAAAGATGAGGGATGGGGCTGGAGAAATGTTCGTGCTCAAATGTATAGACAGAGCTATTGATGCAAGGACTGAACATCAATGACATTGAAACTAAGCTCATGAGGCATTTCTAAGTTATATTCTTCAAGTATTAATGGCTGTACACTGTAGATAATTCATAAAAAAATCAAGAAATGTATGTTCCAAATCCCAGCATGCCCCGGTAAGGCATGTGGCCATAAATCTTCACTCTTTTTTTCCCACACAGGAAGCGTGTCCACTCCCCCGCCTACAAACAGGACCTCACCTGGAAACAAGTTTGAGCAGCAGCAGAGGTACAGTACCATCCCCGCTGCTTCAACTCATTCATTCAGCCTGTCCAGGCTTAGGGCAATAGTGCCAATCGCATATTTAGCAGATGCATTTATCAACAGTGCTCACAATTAAAAGGGTATTTAATTTTGTGGATGACTTACAGTTTACGTGTTTTGGAATATGGTTGAATACAAACGGTGTCGCAATTCAACGGCTCAGACACGAGACGTATGTGGCAGGGTCTACAGACAATCGCGGATTACAAAGGGAAAACCAGCCACGTCGCGGACACTGATGTCTTGCACTCAGACAAGCTAAACACCTTCTTCACCCGCTTTGAGGATAACATAGTGCCACAGACTCGGCCCGCTCCCAAGGACTGCGGGCTCTCGTTCTCCGTGGCCGACGTGAGTAAGACATTTAAAGGTGTTAACTCTCGCAAGGCTGCCTGCCAAGACGGCATCCCTAGCCGCGTCCTCAGAGCATGCGCAGACCAGCTGGCTGGTGTGTTTACGGACATATTTAATCTCTCCCTATCCCAGTCTGCTGTCCCCACTTGCTTCACCATTGTTCCTGTACCCCGTAGCACTCACTTCTGTTATCATGAAGTGCTTTGAGAGGCTAGTTAAGGATCATATCACCTCTACCTTACCTGACACCCAAGACCCACTTCAATTTGCATACCGCCCCAATAGATCCACAGACGATGCAATCGCCATCGCACTGCACACTTCCCTATCCCATCTGGACAAGAGGAATTCCTATGTAAGAATGCTGTTCATCGACTACAGCTCAGCATTTAACACCATAGTACTCTCCAAGCTCATCATTAAGCTCCGGTTCCTGGGTCTGAACCCCGCTCTGTGCAACTGGGTCCTGGACTTCCTGATGGGCCGACCCCAGGTGGTGAAGGTAGGAAACAACATGCTGATCCTCAACACAGGGGCCCCACAAGGGTGCGTGCTCAGCCTCCACCTGTACTCCCTGTTCACCCATGACTGCTTGGCCACGCATGCCTCCAACTCAATCATCAAGTTTGCAGACGACACAACAGTTGTAGGCCTGATTACCAACAATGACAAGACAGCCTACAGGGAGGAGGTGAGGGCCCTGGCGGAGTGGTGGCAGGAAAATAGCCTCTCCCTCAACATCAACAAAACAAAGGAGCTGATCGTGGACTTCAGGAAACAGTAGAGAGAGCACGCCCCCATCCACATCGACCATACCGCAGTGGAGAAGATGAAAAGCTTCCTCGGCGTACACATCACCGATGATCTGAAATGGTCCAATTGAGAGCATCCTGTCAGGCTATATCACTGACCTGGTATGGCAACTGCACTTCCCGCAACCGCAGGGCTCTGCTCAGGGTGGTGCGGTCTGCCCAACGCATCCCCGGGGGAACATTGCCTGCCCTCTAGGACACCGATGTTACAGGAAGGTCAAAAATATCATCAAGGACATCAACCACCCGAGCCATGGCCTGTTTGCTCCGCTACCATCCAGAAGGCTAGGTCAGTACAGGTGCATCAAAGCTGGGACCAAGAAACTGAAAAACAGCTTCTATCTCAAGGCCATCAGACTGTTACATAGCCATCACTAGCCGAGTACCTGATTACTCAAACCTGCACCTTAAGGCTGCTGCCCCATATACATAGACATGGAATCACTGGCCACTTTAATAATGGAACACTAGTCACTTTAATAATGTTGATATACTGCTTTACTAATTTCATATGTATATACTGTGTTCTTATCTACTGTATTTTAGTCTATGCCACTCCGACGTTGCTCGTCCTAATATTTATATATTTCTTAACTCCATTATTTTACTTTTAGATGTGTGTGTATTGTTGTGAATTGTTAGATACTACTGCACTGTTGGAACTAGGAACACAAGCAATAACATCTGTTAAACATGTGTATGTGTCCAATATGATTTGATTTGATTTGATTATGAGCGTCAACAACCAAAAAGATGGCTTAGAACTTAAGCACTTACACAGTGCATGCAAACATTCAGAAATGGACCCCTCAACTTTCAGAGGCTAAGATCACATTGTATAATGGGTCATCTTATCTCTCTTTCAGCACTACCATTAGTAATACAAAGTCAACACTTGGTCCAAGGGTTCTACCCAAACTACCTCAAAAAGGTATTCTTTTTTCTCCTTACTTGACAGAAAATGTGTAACAATGAAAGAAATCACACAGTATACATTACTGGCCAGTTTCCCAGACACAGATTAAGCCTAGTCCTGGACTTAAAACGTTGTTTCAATGGAGAATCCCCATTGAGAATGTTTTTTAGTCCTGGACAAGCTAAATTTGTCTGGGAAACCAGCACTACATGTATACAATTTATTAAGGATACTGTTAACCCAAAATATACCAAAATAAGTTGTTTCAAGTTGACACTTTTTCATGCCTCACCCTGTCTTGTTGAAGTGGCACTACGGAAGATCGACACTATCCACCTCCCTTCAGTTGAGAAGCTCTGCCAACCTCCGGAGGTTCTACAGAGGTCAACCTGCGCCCAACTAGAGTCTTACCAAAAATCGCCCCAGCCCCTGCAGACCCCCGGAGACACCCCTCAGAGGGCCCCGTTGGCAGAAAAAACGCAGCTAAGCGAACTGCCTCCCAAACCCCAGATGTCAGATCTGCCCCCCAAGCCCCAGCTCTCTGACCTCCCCCCGAAACCACAGCTGTCGAATCTCCCGCCCAAACCGCAGCTCAAGGACCTCCCGCCCAAGCCTCAACTGAGCGACATCCCTCCAAAGCCCCCTGTCAGTGAGCGGCTCCCTCCGGGCGAGGCCGTGCAGACTGCGATGGACAAGCAGTCTTGCAGTCAACAGGGGGAGCTATCCCCCAGACAGGCCAGTGAGGACACCAATGGATCCCCGCCGTGTGCAGTGGAAATGCCTGTGCCGCTGCCTCGGAAGATCAACACTGTGAGTGCTGACTAAAGATAGTGCTTTTTCTTGTAGTACCTAGGGCTGGATTCAATCCGTACCACGGAAGATCCGCGTTAGGTCATTTCCGATTAAGCTGACATATGCAGCGTTTACCATGAATGTGGAAACAGTGCCTTCAACCCTGCTTAAAACCTTTCAAGGCTGAACTGGTTTTAAGAAGAAAAAAAATTGTAGCTCAAAGTACAATTTTATCAAGTCATACACCATGTGAAAATGTATCAATGTACGCTGACGGTAATGTAAACATACTACGCTTATTGCATTTTCAACCAGGGGAAGAGTAAAACTAGACGGGTGAAGACCATCTACGACTGCCAGGCGGATAACGATGATGAGCTGACCTTTGCAGAGGGAGAGGTTATCATCGTCACAGGAGAGGAGGACCCGGAGTGGTGGGTGAGTAGTTGACCTGCATCAGGCTGCAGCCACACTCATAAATGAGCATGGATAAAATCCTATATGGCGTACATCATTGTCTGTTTTTGTCCGTCAAAAGTGCAACTCATCTCTATTTCTTTTAGGATGAGTTCAGATGAGTTGCATACGTCAAAGGACTTATTCAAAGTGTTTCTATCTGCAACATTCAGGAGGTTGCACACTCCTGAACGTAACCCTGGTTTATTGGTTTATCTATTGCCTTTCTATGCTGATCTAAGAGGACTAGGCTGACTGACAACTGTCTGTAAGTCACTCTGGATGAAAGTGTCTGCTAAATGACCAACATGTAAACAATTATACCAGAAAGGCAAAGGAGATACTGTATGGCAGAAGTTTTGAGGTAGGCTAGGTGAAGCTTCTGCCATGCATTTCTCTCCTTTCCAATCCTTTCAGATCAGGGATCATTAGTAAAGAGAAAAAACCAAGTACACCAAATGATTGAAGTATGAGAGTATACTCATTAAGATGTCACACTTGTCAGCCTCATTGTGAAGCTGTAAAATATGCATAATGTATTCATCATTATCCATCTCTTTTTTTAATCTCTTTCAGATCGGGCACATAGAAGGACATCCCGAGAGGAAAGGGGTCTTCCCCATGTCCTTTGTGCACATTCTGTCCGACTGACAGCCGGAGAGACAGGTGTGAGGCCATTCCTCTAATCTAGCACAAGCCCTGCCCTTCCCTGGCCTCACATCAGACTTTAGGCAGAAGTGAAACAACTGCGAACAAAGAATCCAGCCCAGCCTCAGTGCAATGAAGACTTATTGTATATAAACTGTGATATTCTGCCTACCAGTATTACCGTAGCAGCAACCCAGCATGAAACTGGGCTTGCAGTAGCTTTCCTCAGAATTTCTCAATGTATGCTGTAGCTGTATGTATGTGTGTAGATAAACAAATCTATGTATGTCCATGTAAGTGTATCTTTGTACCTACACATGCACACCTACGAGTGTATATTTCTGTATTTATATAGAAGTGTGCATATGTACATTGACCCTGCTTGCTCAGAGAGGTAGGGCTATCTTCTTCGTGTTCCAACGGTCTACCATTTTAGCTTGACTGTTTTATGTCATTATCATCTCTCGAACTCTTGGAAGTAGTTAATGATCATGACTCATGAGAGGTCAATTTGATAAGGAGTTTGTGACTCAGATCATATACAGTATATTAGCCCTTATGGCACATATCCTCTCTGTCTACTGGCCTGTTTATTTGGCAATGCAACAAAGTGAGTTTCGAGATAGCTGAAAGACTGAAAGGTTGGAGGAAGTATTTATTCATGACAATATACCAATTTGTTTGTTTTATTTTTGCTTATATTGGGATCCATTTGAAGAGACTTTTCTGTCACGGTATGTTATACAATGCTAATTTGAGCGATAAAGTGATTAACAGCCGAGGAAGTCAAACCATTTGTTGTAGTGCTGGTGGCTGGCACAGTTACTGCATCAATCCCCCAGTAGTTAGTAGTTCTCCTTCACCTTAATTGTGATATTATATGATCAAATGTATAGTGCGAGAAATATGCGTTCTCATGCATTTGGCGAATCTTGAGATTGTTGTGAAACGTGCATTTTCATGGAAATCTCCACTGCTTGACCAGAGTATCAATCCATGAAGTGAAAATGGCATTACACACACACACACTCACACTCATGCACACACATTGTTTCACAAGATCAAATATGAAAACCAAGCATTGTGTGTGATACAAATGATATCTTGAGGATAGATGCTTTGTTTCATACCGGGCTTCCATCAGTATTGGTCTGCAAGTTTCAATGGAGAAGGATGAAGTTGCCCAATTAATGGTTAAATGGGGGCTGAACTTCCTCATTTAGGCACATTTTTCATATTGCTCGTTAAGAAATGCATCAGCCATGACTCAAGCCAAATGAGAGTTGTCTTGTACATTCACTCCGCCAAAACGGTACACAATTACAGTCACTCACCCTTATCGATAACTTGAAACAGTCTAACCAGGTCATTTTCATGTTGCACACCTTTTAGTTTTCTCATTAAATGCTTTCAATTTTTCTATATGAATTTCTATAATTTATAGTTGGAGGTTTTTAAGTCATAATAATTTGGAGATATTGTCGTTTTAAAATTTGAGGCTGACAAACTCCCCGAGTCCCTGCTGATGACAAGCACACCCATAACATGAAAATACAGACAGTTTCACTCTGCATTGGTTTTTAATTTAGGCCAGAAAGTTCAAATCTTTGCCGAGTTGTCCTGCCGTATTACTTAACGGGCTTGTTGTAAACAGAATGGATGATTTGGAGTGGATTTTTTTAACACAGGCCGAAGCATGAGGTCACGTCGTTGAGCTTCAGGATTATTATAGCATATTTTTTTTTTCTCTTATTCAATTTTACGGTGGAACATGATTCATTTTTATGTTTGTTTAGATTTGTCATGGAGGAATTTGCTGTGACTAACGGAGGTGTGAAAATGACTCTGAATGACTGCCACGCTGACATGCCGTTTCTAGGGACAAGGTTTCGCCTTAGTTTAAAATAAAGCCGTCGTCGTATTAACAGGAAAGAAATGATCTTAATGCTTCTTGTATTATATTTGATGTTGATGGTCAGGGACATTTCTTATGACTATAGTTAGTGATTGTTAAAGGGAGACACCTTTTGTTGTGTATTGAGTGTAAATGTATGTTTGTTTCTGTTTGGGGTTGGAAAAGACTGGGGCATTGACAGCTACACCACTACCATCAGTCTTTTTCCTTGTGTTTGGCATTTACTGTTTACAGTAGCTCATTCAGCTAGGTTATTCCTTGTGGGAGAAAATTTGTTAGCACGTCTTGTTATTATTGTTCCTAATATGTGTGATGAGAATTGAAGCTTTCATCACATCCCCTTTAGACCAGGCTTTTTGTGACATTTCTCAACAATGTCTGTGGGATTTCAGCACAGGCAAAACCAGTGGGGCCCCACTGATGGAGGAGTGAGTAAGCCATGGCAATCAATTGGCTGATTCACAAATCCTCTAGATTTTTACATTTACTTGAATATTTATTTAATCTAGAACTATACCAGAAGCTGGACATGGGTAATAATAATTAATTAAACATATTCAAATGCATCAAATTCATGTCAGATTCCGCGCCTTCTGTGTTATTCCTCACTCAAGTTGGATGTATATTGGCCTGGCAGTGCTTTTTAGAAGGCTAGTTTGACATTTGTTATATTGTGAAATAACTGGATGCAGATGTCTACCCCTGTTCTGCATGTGTGTTGGCTTCGTTGTTTGATATTGTGTGTTGAGGACAGAACCATGACTCCATTATTCATCGAATAATAAAGATTTTATGTTGAATTATTGTGAATGCTTGTTTTATTTAAAAGATTTAGGAGGGACTGAAAGACTGTGATGGACTCTGAGTCACGGATGGCTGGAGGGAGGGAGTTCCAGAGCCTAGGAGAAGGCCCTGTGGCCGAAGCTCTGGAGCTTCAACCTGGGGATGGTAAGGTGGCCCGCTGTGGGGGAACGGAGGCTGCGTGTTGGTTGGTGGGGGAGAATCAAATCAAATCAAATGTATTTATATAGCCCTTCTTACATCAGCTGATATCTCAAAGGGCTGTACAGAAACCCAGCCTAAAACCCCAAACAGCAAGTAATGCAGGTGTAGAAAAGGTATGTAGGTCAGAAGGAGGAGCTTGTAATCAATCAAATATATTTATAAAGCCCTTTTTACATCAGCTGATGTCACAAAGAGCTGAACAGAAACCCAGCCTAAAACCCCAAAGAGCAAGCAATGCAGATGTAGAAGCACGGTGGCTAGGAAAAGCCCCCTAGAAAGGCCATATAACTTAGAAAGAAACCTAGAGAGGAACCAGGCTCTGAGGGGTGGCCAGTCCTCTTCTGGCTGCGCCGGGTGGAGATTATAACAGAACATGGCCAAGATGTTTAAACGTTCATAGATGACCAGCAGGGTCAGATAATAATCACAGTGGTTGTAGAGGGTGCAACAGGTCAGCACCACAGGTGTAAATGTCAGTTGGCTTTTCATAGCCGATCATTCAGAGTTACAGACAGCAGGTGCGGTAGAGAGTCCAAAACAGCAAGTCCGGGACCAGGTAGCATGTCCAGTGAACAGGTCAGGGTTCCATAGCCGCAGGCAGAACAGTTGAAACTGGAGCAGCAGCGTGATCAGGTGGACTGGGGACAGCAAGGAGTCATCAGGCCAGCTAGTCCTGAGGCATGGTCCTAGGGCTCAGGTTCTCCGAGAGAAAGAGAGAAAAAGAGAGAGAATTAGAGGGAGGGAGCATACTTAAATTCATACAGGACTCCGGATACGACATGAGAAATACTCCAGATATAACAGACTGACCCTAGCACCCGGACACACAAACTATTGCAGCATAAATACTGGAGGAGGAGACAGGAGGGGTAGGGAAACACTGTGGCCTTGTCCGACAATACCCCCGGACAGGGCCAAACAGACAGGATATAACCCCACCCACTTTGCCAAGGCACAGACCCACACCACTAGAGGGATACTTCAACCACCAACTTACTACCCTGAGACAAGGCCGAGTATACGGCACGAACCCGAGGGAGGTGCCAACCCGGGCTGGAAGATCACGTCAGTGACTCAACCCACTCAAGTGACGTACCCCTCCTAGGGACGACATTGAAGAGCACAAGTAAGCCAGTGACTCAGCCCCCGTAATAGGGTTACACTCAATCATAGGACCTACTGAAGAGATGAGTCTTCCATAAAGACTTAAAGGTCGATACCTAGTCTGCGTCTCTCAATGCGTTGGGAGACAGGGAGCCAGTAGAGTTCACGGAGGACAGGGGTGATGTGCTGCCAGGACTTCACCAGTGTGGGTGAGGAGTCCCTTTGGAGCTTATGGCGGGAGCTTGAGTTGATGCCGGAGAGTAGTGAGTTGCATTAGTCAAGACGGGAGGAGATTAATGCATGTATGAGGGTTTCAGCGGCAGGACGGGAGAGGGAGATCATTGGCAAGGTGGAAGAATGAGGATTTGACAGTCTGTATTATGTGGTGGTCAAATGAGAGGGTGTAGTTGTGTGCATGGAGGGAGAGATAGTGGTGTCTGTCGTCTTTGGTGAGGGTGGTAATATGAGTTAGGTTGAGGTCAGACAGTGGGAACACGGAGGGTGTCAGACAGTGGGAACAGGGAGGTGGTAATATGAGTTAGGCTGAGATCAGACAGTAGGAACAGGGAGGAGGTAATACGAGTTAGGTTGAGGTCAGACAGTGGGAACAGGGAGGAGGTAATATGAGTTAGGTTGAGATCAGACAGTAGGAACAGGGAGGTGGTAATATGAGTTAGGCTGAGATCAGACAGTAGGAACAGGGAGGAGGTAATATGAGTTAGGTTGAGATCAGACAGTGGGAACAGGGAGGAGGTAATATGAGTTAGTTAATCATAACCAGCAGAGGTCTCCACCTCTACCAGTGGAGTGGGACAGGTAAATCATAACCAGCAGAGTCCTCCACCACTAACAGTGGAGTGGGACAGGTAACCATAACCAGCAGAGTCCTCCACCACTAACAGTGGAGTGGGACAGGTAACCATAACAAGCAGAGTCCTCCACCACTACCAGTGGAGTGGGACAGGTAATCATAACCAGCAGAGTCCTCCACCACTAACAGTGGAGTGGGACAGGTAATCATAACCAGCAGAGTCCTCCACCCCTAACAGTGGAGTGGGACAGGTAAATCATAACCAGCAGAGTCCTCAACCACTAACAGTGGAGTGGGACAGGTAACCATAACCAGCAGAGTCCTCCACCACTAACAGTGGAGTGGGACAGGTAACCATAACCAGCAGAGTCCTCCACCACTAACAGTGGAGTGGGACAGGTAACCATAACCAGCAGAGTCCTCCACCACTACCAGTGGAGTGGGACAGGTAATCATAACCAGCAGAGTCCTCCACCACTAACAGTGGAGTGGGACAGGTAATCATAACCAGCAGAGTCCTCCACCCCTAACAGTGGAGTGGGACAGGTAATCATAACCAGCAGAGGCCCCCAAAACTAACAGTGGAGTGGGACAGGTAATCATAACCAGCAGAGTCCTCCACCACTACCAGTGGAGTGGGACAGGTAACCATAACCAGCAGAGGCCTCCACCACTACCAGTGGAGTGGGACAGGTAATCATAACCAGCAGAGTCCTCCACCACTAACAGTGGAGTGGGACAGGTTACCATAACCAGCAGAGTCCTCCACCACTAACAGTGGAGTGGGACAGGTAACCATAACCAGTAGAGTCCTCCACCACTAACAGTGGAGTGGGACAGGTAACCATAACCAGTAGAGTCCTCCACCACTAACAGTGGAGTGGGACAGGTAACCATAACCAGCAGAGTCCTCCACCACTACCAGTGGAGTGGGACAGGTAACCATAACCAGTAGAGTCCTCCACCACTAACAGTGGAGTGGGACAGGTAACCATAACCAGCAGAGGCCCCCACCACTAACAGTGGAGTGGGACAGTTAACCATAACCAGTAGAGGCCTCCACCACTACCAGTGGCGTGGGACAGGTAACCATAACCAGCAGAGGCCTCCAACACTACCAGTGGAGTGGGGTGACACAGGTAGCCACAACCAGTAGAGGTCTCCACCACTACCAGTGGAGTGGGACAGGTAATCATAACCAGCAGAGGTCTCCACCACTACCAGTGGAGTGGGACAGGTAACCATAACCAGCAGAGGTCTCCACCACTACCAGTGGAGTGGGACAGGTAACCATAACCAGCATAGGCCTCCACCACTAACCGTGGAGTGGGACAGGTAACCATAACCAGCAGAGGTCTCCACCACCAGTGGAGATGGACAGGTAACCATAACCAGCAGAGGCCTCCACCACTACCAGTGGAGTGGGACAGGTAACCATAACCAGCAGAGGCCTCCACCACTACCAGTGGAGTGGGACAGGTAGTCCTAACCAGTAGAGGCCTCCACCACTACCAGTGGAGTGGGACAGGTAACCATAACCAGCAGAGTCCTCCATCACTACCAGTGGATTGGGACAGGTAGCCATAACCAGCAGAGTCCTCCACAACTACCAGTGGAGTGGGACAGGTAACCATAACCAGCAGAGGCCTCCAACACTACCAGTGGAGTTGGACAGGTAACCATAACCAGCACAGGCCTCCACCACTACCAGTGGAGTGGGACAGGTAACCATAACAAGCAGAGTCCTCCACCACTACCAGTGGAGTGGGACAGGTAACCATATCCAGCAGAGTCATCCACCACTACCAGTGGAGTGGGACAGGTAACCATAACCAGCAGAGGCCTCCACCACTACCAGTGGAGTGGGACAGGTAACCATAACCAGCAGAATCCTCCACCACTACCAGTGGAGTTGGACAGGTATCCATAACCAGCAGAGGTCTCCACCACTACCAGTGGAGTGGGACAGGTAACCATAACCAGCAGATGCCTCCACCACTACCAGTGGAGTGGGACAGGTAACCATAACCAGCACAGGCCTCCAACACTACCAGTGGAGTTGGACAGGTATCCATAACCAGCACAGGCCTCCACCACTACCAGTGGAGTGGGACAGGTAACCATAACCAGCAGAGGTCTCCACCACCAGTGGAGATGGACAGGTAACCATAACCAGCAGAGGTCTCCACCACCAGTGGAGATGGACAGGTAACCATAACAAGCAGAGGCCTCCACCACTACCAGTGGAGTGGGACAGGTAACCATAACCAGCAGAGGCCTCCACCACTACCAGTGGAGTGGGACAGGTAGTCATAACCAGTAGAGGCCTCCACCACTACCAGTGGAGTGGGACAGGTAACCATAACCAGCAGAGGCCCCCACCACTACCAGTGGAGTGGGACAGGTAGCCATAACCAGCAGAGTCCTCCACCACTACCAGTGGAGTGGGACAGGTAACCATAACCAGCAGAGGCCTCCAACACTACCAGTGGAGTGGGACAGGTAACCATAACCAGCACAGGCCTCCACCACTACCAGTGGAGTGGGACAGGTAACCATAACCAGCAGAGTCCTCCACCACTACCAGTGGAGTGGGACAGGTAACCATAACCAGCACAGGCCTCCACCACTACCAGTGGAGTGGGACAGGTAACCATAACCAGCAGAGTCCTCCACCCCTACCAGTGGAGTGGGACAGGTAACCATAACCAGCAGAGTCCTCCACCACTACCAGTGGAGTGGGACAGGTAACCATAACCAGCAGAGTCCTCCACCACTACCAGTGGAGTGGGACAGGTAACCATAACCAGCAGAGTCCTCCACCACTGCCAGTGGAGTGGGATTGGTAACCATAACCAGCACAGGCCTCCACCACTACCAGTGGAGTGGGACAGGTAACCATAACCAGCAGAGTCCTCCACCCCTACCAGTGGAGTGGGACAGGTAACCATAACCAGCAGAGTCCTCCACCACTACCAGTGGAGTGGGACAGGTAACCATAACCAGCAGAGTCCTCCACCACTACCAGTGTAGTGGGACAGGTAACCATAACCAGCAGAGTCCTCCACCACTACCAGTGGAGTGGGACAGGTAACCATAACCAGCAGAGTTCTCCACCACTACCAGTGGAGTGGGACAGGTAAACATAACCAGCAGAGGTCTCAACCACTACCAGTGGAGATGGACAGGTACCCATAACCAGCGAGGCCTCCACCACTACCAGTGGAGTGGGACAGGTAACCATAACCAGCAGAGTCCTCCACCACTACCAGTGGAGTGGGACAGGTAACCATAACCAGCAGAGTCCTCCACCACTACCAGTGGAGTGGGACAGGTAACCATAACCAGCACAGTCCTCCACCACTACCAGTGGAGTGGGACAGGTAACCATAACCAGCAGAGTCCTCCACCACTACCAGTGTAGTGGGACAGGTAACCATAACCAGCGGAGTCCTCCACCACTACCAGTGGAGTGGGACAGGTAACCATAACCAGCAGAGTTCTCCACCACTACCAGTGGAGTGGGACAGGTAACCATAACCAGCAGAGGTCTCAACCACTACCAGTGGAGATGGACAGGTACCCATAACCAGCGAGGCCTCCACCACTACCAGTGGAGTGGGACAGGTAACCATAACCAGCAGAGTCCTCCACCACTACCAGTGGAGTGGGACAGGTAACCATAACCAGCAGAGTCCTCCACCACTACCAGTGGAGTGGGACAGGTAACCATAACCAGCACAGTCCTCCACCACTACCAGTGGAGTGGGACAGGTAACCATAACCAGCAGAGTCCTCCACCCCTACCAGTGGAGTGGGACAGGTAACCATAACCAGCAGAGTCCTCCACCACTACCAGTGGAGTGGGACAGGTAACCATAACCAGCAGAGGCCTCCACCACTACCAGTGGAGTGGGACAGGTAACCATAACCAGCAGAGTCCTCCACCACTACCAGTGGAGTGGGACAGGTAACCATAACCAGCACAGGCCTCCACCACTACCAGTGGAGTGGGACAGGTAACCATAACCAGCAGAGGCCTCCACCATTACCAGCAGAGGCCTCCACCATTACCAGTGGAGTTGGACAGGTAACCATAACCAGCAGAGGCCTCCACCACTACCAGTGGAGTGGGACAGGTAACCATAACCAGCAGAGGCCTCCACCACTACCAGTGGAGTGGGACAGGTAACCATAACCAGCAGAGGCCTCCACCACTACCAGTGGAGTGGGACAGGTAACCATAACCAGCAGAGTTCTCCACCACTACCAGTGGAGTGGGACAGGTAACCATAACCAGCAGAGTCCTCCACCACTACCAGTGGAGTGGGACAGGTAACCATAACCAGCAGAGTTCTCCACCACTACCAGTGGAGTGGGACAGGTAACCATAACCAGCAGAGTTCTCCACCACCACCACTTCATCACAGTGATTGCGTGTCATAAAGGTGAGTTCCATGTGTTAAGACATTGTTTGATGCTTTCATGGTCTTGGCAGGAGAGTGACAGCCTTGACCAGACAGAGAGGGAGAGAGAGAGAGAGACAGAGAGAGAGAGAGAGAGAGAGAGAGAGAGAGAGAAGCCACAAACCAACCGGTAAGTGCCTCTCCAAGCTCATAGAGTTTATAGATTGATGATCTGTAGTAGTTGTATTGCACGTGTTAACTTCATGCAGGAGAGATGCAGACATGATGATATTTTATTTTGGATAATTGTGTGTAGTGGATTTGAGTTTGACCTGCCATACCAACATTCTTTAAAAACGTTTTCAACCGTATGTTGCTGTTTATTATTACAGTAAAGTAACTGTATTATACATTGAAAATATGTTGTTAAGTTTCAAACTATACAGTGTGTAGAGCAGCAGTAGTAACAACCTGAAATAGGGGAAGTGAGAAAAATACTGGGAAATTTTTGATACAGTAGCAGAGAAAGAGTACAAAATGGTAGTTTAATTGAATATATAGACATTACAGTCACACCAGTAGTCAGTACAGTATGAATGGCCATAGCCCCTAAGAATGATTGGACTGTACCAGAGTAAGTGCCCAGCTGCAAGGCCCCCCTTATCCTTGTAAATTTGCAAGTTAAGATTTGTCTGAATCCTTTTCTCAAAGTTACTAGAAATTAGCATTTAAAACACGTTTTTATTTTAAATGGGGGCATGACCCCAGACTACACTAGCAAAATGTGTCCTCCCCTAATGTCAGAGTTGCTCCTACGCCCCTGGGCCTGGATAATTTTCATTCAATACTGAGCAATCTATGCTTAATTGTCTCCAGAAATAAGAATATCCATGTACACCTTCCCAGGCAGTGCTCTATTACTTAGTAGCCAAAATAAGTGAATGTGAAAGATGGGCTTGGCCTACAGTGTCAATGTCAAAAGCCATCACACATTGAATGCAATTGCACACAGCATCGGCGTTCAGATTGCTGCTGTCACAAAAGTGTCACTTCCTACTTGCAAAATCAATTCCTTTTATAGTTATGAGGTCCCTCACCGAGGTAAAGTAGGTTGTATATCAGACATTCACTCTCTTGTTCGCAATAACTTTTGCATTGATTGTCATAGGAACATCAAAACAAGTGCTAGTTGTTCTAAAAATGTCGGGCCTACTTTTATAAATCAAATCAAATGTATTTATAAACCCCTTTTTACGTCAGCAGATGTCACAAAGTGCTACACAGAAACCCAGCCTAAAACCCCAAACAGCAAGAAATTCAGATGTAGAAGCACGGTGGCTAGGAAAAACTCCCTAGAAAGGCCAAAACCTAGGAAGAAACCCAAAGAGGAACCTGGCTCTGAGGGATGGCCAGTCCTCTTCTGGCTGTACCAGGTGGAGATTATAAGAGTGCATGGCCATTAAGGCCAGATTGTTCTTCAAGATGTTCAAACGTTCATAGATGACCAGCTGGGTCAAATAATAATCACAGTGGTTGTAGAGGTTGCAACAGGTCAGTAATTTAGGAGTAAATCAGTTGGATTTTCATAGCCGGGCATTCAGAGGTCGAGACAGCAGGTGTGGTAGAGACGAGGGAGAGAGCGAGAGGGAGAGAGAAGGAGAGTCGAAAACAGCAGGCCCGGGACCAGGTAGCACGTCCGGTGCACAGATCAGGGTTCCATAACCTCAGGCAGAACGGTTGAAACTGGAGCAGCAGCACGACCAGGTGGACTGGGGACAGCCAGGAGTCATCAGGCCTGAGGCATAGTCATAGGGCTCAGGTCCTCCGAGAGGGAGAGCATACTTAAATCAAATCAAATCAAATCAAATTTTATTAGTCACATACACATGGTTAGCAGATGTTAATGCGAGTGTAGCGAAATGCTTGTGCTTCTAGTTCCGACAATGCAGTAATAACCAACAAGTAATCTAACCTAACAATTCCACAACTACTACCTTATACACACACAAGTGTAAAGGGATAAAGAATATGTACATAAGATATATGAATGAGTGGTGGTACAGAACGGCATAGGCAAGATGCAGTAGATGGTATAGAGTACGGTATATACATATGAGATGAGTACTGTAGGGTATGCAAACATAAAGTGGCATAGTTTAAAGTGGCTAGTGGTACATGTATTACATAAAGATGGCAAGATGCAGTAGATGATATAGAGTACAGTATATACATATGAGATGGGTAATGTAGGGTATGTAAACATTATATTAAGTGGCATTGTTTAAAGTGGCTAGTGGTACATTTTTACATAATTTCCATCAATTCCCATTTTTAAAGTGGCTGGAGTTGAGTCAGTATGTTGGCAGCGGCCGCTAAATGTTAGTGGTGGCTGTTTAACAGTCTGATGGCCTTGAGATAGAAGCTGTTTTTCAGTCTCTCGGTCCCTGCTTTGATGCACCTGTACTGACCTCGCCTTCTGGATGATAGCGGGGTGAACAGGCAGTGGCTTGGGTGGTTGTTGTCCTTGATGATCTTTATGGCCTTCCTGTGACTTCGGGTGGTGTAGGTGTCCTGGAGGGCAGGTAGTTTGCCCCCGGTGATGCGTTCTGCAGACCTCACGACCCTCTGGAGAGCCTTACGGTTGTGGGCAGAGCAGTTGCCGTACCAGGCGGTGATACAGCCCGACAGGATGCTCTCGATTGTGCATCTGTAGAAGTTTGTGAGTGCTTTTGGTGACAAGCCGAATTTCTTCAGCCTCCTGAGGTTGAAGAGGCGCTGCTGCGCCTTCTTCACGACGCTGTCTGTGTGGGTGGACCAATTCAGTTTGTCCGTGATGTGTACACCGAGGAACTTAAAACTTTCCACCTTCTCCACTACTGACCCGTCGATGTGGATAGGGGGGTGCTCCCTCTGCTGTTTCCTGAAGTCCACAATCATCTCCTTTGTTTTGTTGACGTTGAGTGTGAGGTTATTTTCCTGACACCACACTCCGAGGGCCCTCACCTCCTCCCTGTAGGCCGTCTCGTCGTTGTTGGTAATCAAGCCTACCACTGTAGTGTCATCCGCAAACTTGATGATTGAGTTGGAGGCGTGCATGGCCACGCAGTCGTGGGTGAACAGGGAGTACAGGAGAGGGCTCAGAACGCACCCTTGTGGGACCCCAGTGTTGAGGATCAGCGGGGTGGAGATGTTGTTACCTACCCTCACCACCTGGGGGCGGCCCGTCAGGAAGTCCAGGACCCAGTTGCACAGGGCGGGGTCGAGACCCAGGGTCTCGAGCTTGATGACGAGTTTGGAGGGTACTATGGTGTTAAATGCTGAGCTGTAATCGATGAACAGCATTCTCACATGGGTATTCCTCTTGTCCAGATGGGTTAGGGCAGTGTGGTTGCGATTGCGTCGTCTGTGGACCTATTGGGTCGGTAAGCAAATTGGAGTGGGTCTAGGGTGTCCGGTAGGGTGGAGGTGATATGGTCCTTGACTAGTCTCTCAAAGCACTTCATGATGACGGAAGTGAGTGCTACGGGGCGGTAGTCGTTTAGCTCAGTTACCTTAGCTTCCTTGGGAACAGGAACAATGGTGGCCCTCTTGAAGCATGTGGGAACAGCAGACTGGGATAAGGATTGATTGAATATGTCCGTAAACACACCAGCCAGCTGGTCTGCGCATGCTCTGAGGACGCGGCTGGGAATGCCGTCTGGGCCTGCAGCCTTGCGAGGGTTAACACGTTTAAATGTTTTACTCACCTCGGCTGCAGTGAAGGAGAGCCCGCAGGTTTTGGTAGGGGGCCGTGTCAGTGGCACTGTATTGTCCTCAAAGCGGGCAAAAAAGTTGTTTAGCCTGTCTGGGAGCAAGACATCCTGGTCCGCGACGGGGCTGGTTTTCTTTTTGTAATCCGTGATTGACTGTAGACCCTGCCACATACCTCTTGTATCTGAGCTGTTGAATTGCGACTCGAATTCACACAGGACACAGATCAGACCCTTACGCACCACTGCACTTTGTATACCAGGGTTGGCTGGCCTTCTCTAGTCACTCGTAGGCTCAGTCACTGGTATACTTTTATTTCTAAACGCCATTTTGGGTTTACTACCTTTTTATTTGGGCATTTTTATTGTTCAGAAATGTGGTGGGTACTCTCTTCGTTCGCTGGACTTTATCCTGCTAACTGTTCCAAATGTCCGAACTGAATTTGGTAAAAGGGCTTTTATGTACTCTGCGCCATCGTCTTGGAACGCCTTACAAAATACTTTTAAACTGGAAGAACTTGTCCCGATTGGTATTTTTAAATCGCTGATGAATGATCTGGAGACTGATTCCCTGACCTGTCAGTGTTTTTAATTTGCTGTTTTTGAATTTGTTAAACTCTTGTGAATTCTCTGGTTTTTAGTAGATTACTTGTAGTTTTTCATGTTGTTTGTCTGTAATTTTTGTAATGACTTGGTGCTGCCTATCTTGGCCAGGATGCTCTTGAAAAAGAGATTTTAAATCTCAATGAGCCCTTCCTGGTTAAATAAAGGCTAAATTAAAAAAATGTAAAAGGTGGAAAGATTCAACCTCAGAGTTACACACAGGGATACTTTATTGACATACACAGGCAGACATGGAAAGTAGAATGGTAGTAGTTCTGTAACAGGAAAAAATAGAGACAATGAATATTCACATACCAAATGATTACACCAGGGCAAGAATGCACAGAAACAGAACCTCACAGAATAGAGGAGAAACAAATGGCAAAGCACTGTACAGAACTAAAAGCTAATATTGTACTGAATAACCAGTAGTAATATACAAAACCACAATGTCCCTCCCTCTACTACTACTGACCAACCAGCAGTAATATACACAAATACAATGTCCCTCCCTCTACTTACTTTACACACCATCCCACATGTCAAGATATGAGTCTAGTTGTGTTGGTCAGGGAAGAGGTGTAGGAGCTTGATGCTCTCTCGGGCAACTGCTTGAAGAAGGCTGAGAGGGCAGGCAGGAATTGGGGATCTGCAACCCAAGATGACTGTCTTTGGTTGGCTGACCCCACGGTATGATAAGGCACCTGGCAACCTGGTCCTTAGCAACCAATCGGTTTGGTTAGGGCCAGAGGTGGGACGGGCCAGTTACATATTTTGTCTCTGAGAGAGGGCTGTGAGATGGTGTGCTAAGAGTCACCGGCAGGTAATTCTGTAACACAATTAGCGAAATCAAAACTTGTATGGCGGTGAAGAGTTTAGTTTGATGCTTCTATGATGATCCATGAAAAATGTATTGAGGATAAAAGATGAAAATGCATTTTTATATGATTTGATTATTTCTGTCAAATCAACACTTGACTGTTTACAAAAATCAAAGGTTGTAAAAGTAGGCGAGGGCTTTTTAGAATAATTAGCACTCATTTTATATTTCTATGACAAAAGGTTATTGCGAACAAGAGATTAAAATGAATTTTTATATGATTTGATTATTTCTATCAAATCAACACGACGTTTTATGCAAATCAAAGGTTGTAAAAGCAGGCCAGACATTCTTTGAATGATTAGCACTTGTTTTGATGTTTCTATGACAATGCAAAAGTGATTGTGAGCAAGAGATTTAACGTCAAATGTCTGTTGAATGTCTGATATAAAACCTACTTTACCTCCGTACAGCCCTCTCGGTTATGGCTGGTGACGTCATACAAATAATCCGCTGTACTAGAAGGAACCTGTGCAACTGACAACCATCATTTTTCCGGGTTGGCCTGTCATGTACAAGGAGGCACACGGAACCTGGTTGTTTTGAATTCTACGTGTTAATACGAAGATTTCCTTATCGATTCCAGGTGTAGACCTATACTTTCTCGATCTTGCAGGTATGTATTTATCTGGACTGTAATCTACTGTTGTACTTTCACTTTGAAGGTACTAAAGTGTCTTCAATTCATCTGTGTAGGGTTACTACAAACGTGCAGCATAATTTCAGGCATTAGCAACAGGTATCATGACATGAAAAATGTGTTCATGTTTTGGTTGTAGCATGTTGAAACACTTTCGCCTGTAAACAAATGAAGTTGGGCGCCTGAGTGATAGCCTAGGCCTATATCCTTCAAATTGTTATAAACTGATAAAGCAAACGCAGATATAAACTCGACGACTGAAAATTGCATAGCCTAAGAGAAAGAAATTGGTTGATTTAAATTCTCATCTCAAAGAATGATCAGGCTTATGTCAAATAATTAGCAAAATGGTTATAGTTGAACACAGAACTGAAATTCTGCTGGTGTGAGAATAGAGCCCGTCTTTTACAAATTGAAAGGAAATTAACTAAACTATTCTCATACTTCCTCAATGTGAAGGCAGCTTTTCAAAGTAATCATACCACTTCCTCATTTTGTTTATTCAAAACACGCATTTAATTCGCCAAGTTCTCTCGTTTGCTTTGCCGATTTTATGCATTGTTACTTATAGTTTGAGATGTGTTATTTTGTGCAACAATGTCATTTTGTGTAACGATACAATACAATATATTTTTTTATTGAGGGTTACAAGTAGACTAGAAAACAGTTATTCAGCCTTAATAAGATTTCCCAGGAGAGGCAGAAGATAGGCAGGCAGCAGCAGAGAAGAGGTCTTATAGGCATTCACTTGAATGATACTACAATATATGCAGAAGGACGTTTAGCAGATTTTAGGAAGCAATAGCCAGTGATGAAACAGAAAGGACACTCTCACCTGTGCTTTGACATGCATTTCACCTGTAAGAACAAGGTTGATGATTCTGCATGGAAATTAAAGGACTTGAGATGCGCTATGCAGATATCGCTCCTCCATTTCCTGGTTCTTAAAATTCTAATAATTAGCCTAATTTCGGTTTATGTGACAAGACAAGACAGTATAGTGTAGAGAGTCATTGTACCATCTAAACAGCTGCGAAATATATTTTCCAGAACCAAAAATATTGTTTTTTTCAGCTGTTTGAAACTGGTGTACAAAACCGAAAGTACAAGACGCAAAAACGAAACTTAAGAACGGGAAGTATAGAAATACCGCACATAGAACAGATCTACCGCTTCTTAGACTTGCTTTCGATGAGAATGACAGACCTATAACTTATATTTCTATGTGAATATGGTCGTGCTATTGCAGCTTTGAAGGCTCATCATACTAAGAATGATCTTTGTCTGTTAGTTCTGCTTGCTGGAGTTGTGTATTGCCTTGTACTTCACAGATCATACTATGTGTGAGTTAAAAACCTGTGCAGAGAACTTACTGAAAGCTTCAGTGTGGGAGTTGATGTCTGACTCTACTGCAACGCTATCTTTTGGTATATATTCTTTGTAATGACATGAACCTCTCAATCTCTTTGCTGTGGTGTCAGTTACTAGTGGGTAGAGTAAACACCTCATGTTCAGCTATTGTCTGTTTATTTGCAAACCCTTGAAATTGTGCATGCTGCAAACAGGTTTTGCAGTTCTAAGTACTATATTGGTGTATGTAATATACTAGACTGAAATTCCATTTCAAAGTGGGACCACTTTGTGATGAGAGTTATTACTCAGCTACATGAGATCCACAACAAGGTGACCTCCTTCAAATCAACCAAGACTGCTGCTATTGGCTCTTCTCAGTTTGTGCCCTCCTTTCAGGTCTGTCCACATTTGGAACAGCCAGCCAATAGGGGAAGTCTTCTTGGGAGATTTACATTTTATTGTTATTGATTTCTCTAAGTAAGAAGTCATGTTTTAAAGTCAACCTTTTGCTAAATTAAGTTAAAATGTTATTAGTCGTATGTACAGAATACACATGGTATACACCGTCCAACGAAATTCTTACTTGCAGGTTCCTTCTAGACAATGCAACAACAATAAGAAGTAATAAAAGATAAGAATACGAACATAAAGTAAGTGGCTCAGTAGAATAGAATAAACATTTTAGCATAAGTATAATACAGGAAGGCACAAATTATAGTCCAATATTTACACGTGTATTGGGGGAAGGGTGGGGATGTGGAACAAGTGTTTAAATTCAGCAGTTTAGTAAGAGTCTGGTAGCAGCAGTTGTGATGTGTGTCTGTGTGGTTGTGTGCATGAGTGGGTGCATGTGTGCCAAGGTGCAGAGAATCTGAGCAAGTGGTCAGTCCAGTTCAACTTGGAATGATTATGAGCAGTAACATAGTGATGGAGTTCCTAATATTGGAATGATTATGAGAAGTAACATAGTGATGGAGTTCCTAATATTGGAATGATTATGACTAGTAACATAGTGATGGAGTTCCTAATATTGGAATGATTATGACTAGTAACATAGTGATGGAGTTCCTAATATTGGAATGATTATGACTAGTAACATAGTGATGGAGTTCCTAATATTGGAATGATTATGACTAGTAACATAGTGATGGAGTTCCTAATATTGGAATGATTATGAGAAGTAACATAGTGATGGAGTTCCTAATATTGGAATGATTATGAGTAGTAACATAGTGATGGAGTTCCTAATATTGGAATGGTTATGAGTAGTAACATAGTGATGGAGTTCCTAATAGTGGAATGATTATGAGAAGTAACATAGTGATGGAGTTCCTAATATTGGAATGGTTATGAGTAGTAACATAGTGATGGAGTTCCTAATATTGGAATGATTATGACTAGTAACATAGTGATGGAGTTCCTAATATTGGAATGATTATGAGAAGTAACATAGTGATGGTGGAGTTTGTTCATACAGGGCTGCTCTACATCTGCTCTGACAGAATGTTTACACATCATGGTATTCTAGCTGTATCAGCCCAACGGCAGCCCTGTCACAGGGCTAGAGAAATGTAACCACTTTCAAATTCATAGATGTAAAGACTGACATCATTTTAAATAGGTCTGTCTCCATTTAGTTGACTGGTTGATTGTTTGGTCGATAGGCTGTTTGTTGACTGAGATTTCTTTAGTCGAGCAGTAGCAAAACAATTCAATAATTGAATGGTGTACAAGACACCTGTCTGATTGGTTCCTGTCTGAGTGGACTAATCCATTGTGGAGGATAGCACAGTCCATCACTAAGACATGTACTACTGAAATTGTATATTGTTTTATTATGTAAGAACAATGGTACAATACTAATAAACATTTTATTATTTTATAACAAATGCATTTTCTCCTGCGTTGGATAGCGGCCATTGTCTGCGGTTCTGAAACATCAGTGCGCTGTTGAATTGCCCCTTTTCCTAGACCATGTTGCTATGTGCATAATAGCAAAGTTAACCTGCATATTGGTGTTGAGAACAATGCGGTAGAGGTAGCAGCGGAGTTGGGAGATGAGAAAACAGCCCCTGCCTTAATTGTCTAAGAAAAGTGAGGAGAGAGGAATCCCCAACTTAATTAGGTCTATAATCAATAGCCTAACTGGTAAATGTGCCTGGCTTTATATATCATCCATATATATCTACAGAAATAAGACAGTTCCTGTTTCTTTTTGAGTGTTTTTAATAGCCTACTGTTTCAGTGAGCACCCAAGCTTCACACAACCAAGTGTCGGTTAAACAATTTCACAAATGTGTCTGTTTTTAATCTTTGCTAAGCTGTAATAAAGGCTTTACACTGTTTTCCATTAGAACAGCCTCTCTGGTATTACTTATCATTTATTTAGTGTTGTTTACACTCTTCCAAATTGTCAGAAAAGTAATATTTAGAATAATAATAACCCTCCTTTTTCTTGATCTCCGTATCGTTATTATTACTATTCTTATTATTACGTCGTTATTATTAGTAGGCTTAGTATAGCAGCCTTGTATAACCACCATCGAGGTGTAGGCCAACAAGCGCATCCTGTTAAGTCTTAACACCGTAACTCACTTAGGCCTATATTTCAATACTTATATAGGCTACTGTATCAGTCATTCATTCATTTGTTCATGTCATCACACAGCGTCTGAGTCATTCATGATCGGAACATGCAATCAAGCATTTTAGTTTTAAAATAAAATAAAGGGACCCTTGGAGAAGGGTCCTCCTGAGCAACCAGTAAACATTCCTCTGTTTCGAGTTTATTTGCCACGACCTCTGCATCCATTTTGCTGTCACATGTGTTCAGAGTTTGTTATAACCAATTTATTGATGTGACTACGATATGCTATAGTTCAGGCCCTATTGGTCACCTACATGCGATGCATACATGTGTCATGTAAAGACAGCGAGAGTTGAGGAATAGGCAATCAGTTTCCGTATCAGGACTTCTCAGTCAGAAATTGCTGTAGTTATGTTGCAGCTTCAGCAACATGGACAGCACGATAAACACTGATGAAGTTCTGTAGTTGTCGCAGCAGCAGGGAGGACAGAGAGACAACGGGTGCTAGTCACACAGTCACTCGCTGTCATTTTTTTTTTAACACAGCACAGCGAGTCTGAGCACAATCAAAAAAATAAATAAATCAACCAATCAATTGGTCGAAAGAATAGACAGCTCTCGGTCGACCAATATTTTTGTTGGGTGTAAAATTACATTATTGGGTTATTTTGAGGCGTTTATAAGTTATATTCTATTCAAAATATTCGGTATCATTAAATTAAATGGCCATTGAATAGCAGGAAATACAGTTGAAGTTGGAAGTTTACATACACTTAGGTTGTAGTCATTAAAACTCGTTTTTCGACCACTCCACAAGTTTCTTGTTAACAAACGATAGTTTTGGCAAGTTGATTAGGACATCTACTTTGACACAAGTAATTTTTCCAACAATTTTTTACAGACAGATTATTTCACTTATAATTCACTGTATCACAATTCCAGTGGGTCAAAAGTTTACATACACTAAATTGACTCTGCCTTTTTAAAAGCTTGGAAAATTCCAGAGAATTATGTCATGGCTATGCAAATTGACATCATTAGAGTCATTTGGAGGTGTACCTGTGGATGTATTTAAAGGCCTACCTTCAAACTCAGTGCCTCTTTGCTTGACATCAAAGGAAAATCAAAAGAAATCAGCCAAGTAAAAAAGTTGTAGGCCTCCACAAGTCTGGTTCATCCTTGGGAGCAATTTCCAAATGCCTGAAGGTACCACGTTAATCCGTACAAACAATAGTATGCACGTATAAAGACCATGGGACCACGCAGCCATCATACCGACCAGGAAGGAGACACGTTCTGTTTCCTAGAGATGAACGTACTTTGGTACAAAAAGTGCAAATCAATCCCAGAACAACAGCAAAGGACCTTGTGAAGATGCGGGAGGAAACAGGTACAAAAGTATCTATATCCACAGTAAAATTAGTCCTTTATTGACATAACCTGAAAGGCCGCTCAGCAAGGAAGAAGCCGCTGCTCCAAAACCACCATAAAAAAGCCAGACTATGGTTTGCAACTGCACATGGGGACAAAGATTGTACTTTTTGTAGAAATGTCCTCAGGTCTGATGAAACAAAAATAGAACTGTTTGGCATAATGACCATTGTAATGTTTGGAGGATAAAGGGGAACGCTTGCAAGCTGAAGAACACCATTCTAACTGTGAAGCACGGGGGTGGCAGCATCATGTTGTGGGGGTGCTTTGCTGCAGGAGGGACTGGTGCACTTCACAAAATAGATGGCATCATTGAGAAAGGAAAATTATGTGGATATTGAAGCAAAATCTCAAGACATCAGTCAGGAAGTTAAAGCTTGGTCGCAAATGGGTCTTCCAAATGGACAATGACCCCAAGCATACTTCCAAAGTTTTGGCAAAATGGCTTAATGACAACAAAGTCAAGGTATTGGAGTGGCCATCACAAAGTCCTGACCTCAATCCTATAGAAAATTTGTGGGCAGAACTGAAAAAGCGTGTGCGAGCAAGGAGGCCTGCAAACCTGACTCAGTTACACCAGCTCTGTCAGGAGGAATGGGCCAAAATTCACCCAACTTATTGTGGGAAGCTTGCGGAAGGCTACCCGAAACGTTTGACCCAAGTTAAACAATGTAAAGGCAATGCTACCAAATACTAATTGAGTGTATGTAAACTTCTGACCCACTTGAATGTGATGAAAGAAATAAAAGCTGAAATAAATCATTCTCTCTACTATTATTCTGACATTTCACATTCTTAAAATATAGTGGTGATCCTAACTGACCTAAGACAGGGATTTTTTACTCGGATTAAATGTCAGGAATTGTGAAAAACTGAGCTTAAATGTATTTGGCTAAGGTGTATGTACACTTCTGACTTCAACTGTAGATTCTGCCTTAACATTTTCCTTGCAGCAGAAGAATGTATACGTGTTCAAGGAGTTCAAGGTACTGTATGTAGGAGGTAACTGTATATCTGGTGTGTGAATAGTATAATGTTGAGCCTAAGAAGTTTTTTAAGAAATCAAAATGATAGGAGAGCAAAGTGTAGGTTTAGTCTGCATAGGGCAGGACCAGAAGGTGGCCATTATTGTGTCAGTGAAAGTCTAGGCTTTGGCTGTGCATTCCTGTGTGCTGCAGCGTAACATAAGTGCTGCTTGACATAGCCTTAAGGCAAAGATACTTGTCTGACTAGGTAGCTCTGTAAGTGTTGATTTGTGTTTGGCCTCTTGTCTCTCTCCTGTATGCCAGGAGTCATTTATGGATGGTAGTGTTTTGGTAATGAAGATGCACTGCTTGTACTGGTGTTATGAAGTTTTTATTCCTTCATTGAATGCTTTAGGTTTACCTGTGATATATTATTATTTTTTTTTTTACATAAAGTTTACAGACAACTTAACATGAATGTAGCATGATCATTACATCATGAATACAACAACATGTTATCACAATCATACACTGCATTTCACATCTGTAAAGTCTTTTTGTGACCTGAATCCAATTTAAAGGTAAATGCTTGAAGTAAACGTCTGGATTTTCCTAGACCACGTTGCTGCTCTACTACTGGTCTATTGCTGGTCCGAAAGAGACATCAGAGTTTGTCTCTGGTGTATGTCTCCAACCGATGTAGCGTTTACCTTTGTTAGTTGGCTACAATTTGTTCAATGTGTTGTTAAGCTTGGCATGTCTGTTTGACAGACTGAAGCTCAACACTGACACATTGCCAAAAAGAGAATTGAGTAGAGAAGAGAGACAGTCGAACACAAATACAGAGGAAATGCCAGTCTGATACTTTGTAACTTCCTGGGTGGCTTGTGTCTGATGTAGCACATTTGCCACACTATGAAATTGACACATCCGTCTTTAAACACTCTGCAACACTATGCAGGACTAAAGCAATGTGAACTATTTCCCAGAGGCCTTCAATATATTTTGAGTTGTCTTTGAGGGTAACACTTAGGCCGGGGTTCAATCCAAAATTACCGCTATAGCATGCTTGACATTTTAAAGTTCCAGTATGTAGCTTTGTGGGCGACCTGACCAAATGCACAAATAAATGTGTGTTTATAGATCTGTCATTCTCATTGACAGCAATCGGTAGATCCCTTCTGTGTGCGCTATTTCTCAGTGATTTAGATTGTACAATGATTCTCTAGCTACACTATACATTGCTTGTTTTGTCACAAACTGAAATTAGGCAAACGTGATAGAATTTTAGCAACCAGGAAATGGCGGAGACATTTCTACATATTGTGGCTTTAAAGGTAATTTTCAATTGAGCCAATATCTGCAGCATATACCTTGAATGCGATCTCTGCAGAAATCGTGACATTTTCTTTAAAATACACATTGTCTACAAGTACGATCGGATTGAATCCCAGCTTGACTCTAGTAAAGTTACATTCTTCTGAAGTGTGTCCATTTACAGTGCCAATCTGCGATTGGTACATCCATTTTTGGACTTTTAAATAATTATATTTGATTATTTAATTCAGAATAGAATACAACTTAAATGCCTCTTCAGTTTAGATCAAATGTCTAACCCATCAGAATCCAACATATAAGCATGTTCTACTCCATTGTTTGTGAACAAACACTGTCTAGCCTCAAAACAAGGATAAAACTATAATTTGTATACCATGGATGGTCAGTCCTTGCATCCATAGGTCTGTCTATGAATTTGAGAGTGGTTACATTTGTCCAGCCCCGTCCCTCAAGGTTGTACTAAAACAGTGGGAGGGTGCCCTTTAATGTGTTTACCATTATACTTATTGTAAAATGTGGTATCTGCAGTCAGAATGTCAAAGCAACTATTGCTGTTGGGCATTACCGAGTTTAAAACCCTAGGCAATAACAATGCCTAATATTACACCTTCTCAGAGCTCCTAGTTTTATGAGAATGGAAGAACATTCTAAACACTGTGTTTGGTCAATAAGATGTCGTTTTCTAAAGAGATTTCTGTTGTTTATAGATATTAATTAGATATTATCTGTACATAATGTACACCGTTCCTAAAGAATTTAGTTACATGCTTGGTTTGCTTCAGGTTTGCGCCATAATCTGTTGTGAATGCTTTATGTTGCTGAGGTTCAATATTTGGCAAGCATTCAAATTGGCCACGAAGCTAAAGTAGCTCCTTTGTAGTAGCGTTTTAACATTTTATAAACCCTTTACAAAACCTTTGTAGAAGTGTCCATGGTAGAAAAAAAAAAGTTTTGTTTGTGCTTGTGTGCATGTGTACTAGAGGTTGACCGATTAATTAGGGCCGATTTCAAGTTTTCATAACAATCGGTAATCGGCATTTTTGGATGCCGATTATGGCCGATTGCATTGCAATCCACGAGGAAACTGCATGGCAGGCTGACCACCTGTTACGCGAGTACAGCATCAGAAGGACCTTGTGGCTGCAAGGAGCCGAGGTAAGTTGCTCGCTAGCATTAAACTTATCTTATAAAAAAACAATCAATCTTCACATAATCACTAGTTAACTACACATGGTTGATGATATTACTAGGTTAACTAGCTTGTCATGCGTTGCCTGTTAATTTATCATCGAATCACAGCCTACTTCAACTTCGCCAAACGGGTGATGATTTAACAAAAGCGCATTCGCGGGAAAAAGCACAATCGTTGCACCAATGTACCTAACCATGAACATCAATGCCTTTCTTAAAATCAATACACAAGTATATTTTTTTTAACCTGCATATTTAGTTAAAAGAAATTCATGTCAGCAGGCAATATTAACTAGGGAAATTGTGTCTCTTTTCTTGCGTTCTGTGCAAGCAAAGTCAGGGTATATGCAGCAGTTTGGGACGCCTGGCTTGTTGCGAACTGTGTGAAGACCATTTCTTCCTAAATAAGACCGTAATTCATTTGCCAGAATTTTACATAATTATGACATAACATTGAAAGTTGTGCAATGTAACAGCAATATTTAGACTTAGGGTTGTCACCCGCTCGATAAAATACGTAACGGTTCCTTATTTCACTGAAAGAATAAACATTTTGTTTTTTGAAATGATAGTTTCCGGATTTTACCATATTAATGACCTAAAACTCATATTTCTGTGTGTTTATTACATTGTAATTAAGTCTATGATTTGATATTTGATTGAGCAGTCTGACTGAGCGGTGGTAGGCAGCAGCAGGCTCGTAAGCATTCATTCAAATAGCACAGCGCTGTTTATGACTTTAAGCCTATCAACTCCCGAGATTAGGCTGGCAATACTATAGTGCCTATAAGAACATCCAATAGTCAAAGGTATATGAAATACAAATGGTACAGAGAGAAATAGTCCTATAATTCCTATAATAACTACAACCTAAAACTTCTTACCTGGGAATATTGAAGACTCATGTTAAAAGGAACCACCAGCTTTCATATGTTCTCATGTTCTGAGCAAGGAACTTAAACGTTTGTTTTTTTA
This sequence comes from Salvelinus fontinalis, assembly GCF_029448725.1. Classification (NCBI taxonomy): domain Eukaryota; kingdom Metazoa; phylum Chordata; class Actinopteri; order Salmoniformes; family Salmonidae; genus Salvelinus; species Salvelinus fontinalis. Next base: position 43,615,351 of record NC_074681.1, read on the forward strand.
CATGGCACATATTGCACTTTTACTTTCTTTTCCAACACTGTGTTTTTGCATTATTTAAACCAAATTTAACATGTTTCATTATTTATTTGAGACTAAATGTATTTTATTTATGTATCATATTAAGTTAAAATAAAAGTGTTCATTGTTCATTCAGTATTGTTGTAATTGTCATTATTACATATACATATATATATATATATATATATATATATATATATATATATATATATATATATGTATATATATATATATATATATATATATATATATATATATATATATATATATATAAAAATCGTCCGATTAATCGGTATCGGCTTTTTTTGGTCCTCCAATAATGGGCATCAGTATCGGCGTTGAAAAATGATAATCGGTCGACCTCTAGTGTGTACGTGTGTGCGTGTACATGTGTGTGTGTGTGTACATGTGTGTGTGTACATGAGCTCAAGACACAGAAGCTGCATAGCAGGCCTGACTCAGCAAAAAGGAGGCTACCGCTCAGATTCAGTAGTTGGTGATAGCATGCCTTGGTGGAAAAAACAATACTGTATGTAGGCCTCTCCCTCATTGAATAACTGGCGAAATGATGCATTGAGTTGTACTTGAAGCACACAAGTCCATAGGCCTACACCTGCGATGCGTAAATAGTATACCTCTGCAAAATGTTCATTCCGTCTAGTATGTCACAATGTTTTATTGTGGATCCCACTGAAGCATTCAACTAGATTAGCAAAGCATGTTCATTCAGACGCATGTTTCAGTCAGACACGTATGCACGCGATGGGTGGCAAGTTCACACAGGTTTCCCCCAAGTTGCGGATCACACCTCTCTTGCTCCCGCTCTTGGCATTTTTCTGTGCTCTCTCGTTCCCCTTTTATTCCATGGCACAGATACATGGGTACGCAGTAGACTAGAGGGGGAAACTACAAAGCAGGATCAAGGAGTTAGCCAGCAAACGTTCCTAAATATTCGGAATAAAACTTTTGAAAGGTAAGCTTTAAATGGGCGTGATCTAATTTATACAACAACCAAAAACACATAGTGAAGTTAAGCTTTCTTAATGAGCCAGAACATCTGTAGTTCATTTTGGTTGCTTATCAAAGTTAGCTGGCTAACTCATTGATTCTGCTTTGTAGTATACCCCTCAGGAGTCTCCAGCTCCTGGCTTCTGTTTTGTTTTGTATGCTTTTGTTCCAACCAAGCAGTAACACCTGATTCATCAAATTGTGGCTCTAACCTTTATTTTAACAGGGAGTCCTATTACAAATGAGCCACCCGGTTCAGGGTGGTGATCTGAAGACCACGATTAGCTACAAACAGATTGTGTGATTAGAGTTGGAACATTTTGGCCTGGTAGGTCTATATATGATAGAGTATACATTCAGTATAAATCAAACTATTCTGTAAGACCAACATTCAGACCAGATCATATACAGTACCATTCAAAAGTTTGGACAAACCAACTCATTGAATGTTTTTATTTTATTTTTTTAACTCATTTCTAGACATTAAAGACATTGAAACGATGAAATAACACATATTGAATCATGTAGTAACCAAAAAGGTGTTAAACAAATCAAAATATATTTTATATTTGAGATTCTTCAAAGTAGCCACCCTTTGCCTTGATGACAGCTTCACACACTCATGTGGAAGCTTGTGGAAGGCTACCCGAAACGTTAGACCCAAGTTAAACAATTTAAAGTCAATGCTACCAAATACTAATTGACTTTCTTTAAACTTCTGACCCACTGGGAATGTGATGAAAGAAATAAAAGCTGAAAGAAATAATTCTCGCTACTATTATTCTGACATTTCACATTCTTAAAATAAAGTGGTGATCCTAACTGACCTAAAACAGGAAATTTTTACGAGGATTAAATGTCAGGAATTGTAAAAAAAACGGAGTTTAAATGTATTTGGCTAAGGTGTATGTAAACTTCTGACATCAACCATATGTCTATAAAAAAAAAGGAATGTCACGTTTATTTAAGTATTCAGAACCTTTAATCAGTACTTTGTTGAACCACATTTGGCAGCGATTACAGACTCTAGTCTTCTTGTGTATGACGCTACAAGCTAGGCACACCTGTATTATGGTACTTTCTCCCATTCTTCTCTGTAGATCCTCTCAAGCTCTGTCAGGTTGGATGGGGTGCGTCGCTGCACAGCTATTTTCAGGTCTCTCCAGAGATGTTAGATCGAGTTCAAGTCCGGGCTCTGGCTGGGCCACTCAAGGACATTCAGAGACTTATCCTGAAGCCACCCCTGTGTTGTCTTGGCTGTGTGCTTAGGGTCATTATCCTGTTGGAAGGTGAACCTTCGCCCCCAGTCTGAGGTCCTGAGCGCTCTGGAGCAGGTTTTCACCAAGGATCTCTCTGTACTTTGTTCCGTTCAACTTTCCCTTGATCCTGACTGGTCTCCCAGTCCCTGCCGATGAAAAAGTTACGCATAGCATGATGCTGCCACCTCCATTCTTCACCGTAGGGATGGTGCCAGACGTGATGCTTGGTATTTAGGTCAAAGACTTCAATCTTGGTTTCATCAGACCAGAGAATCTTGTTTCTCATTTTCAGTCCTTTAGGTGCCTTTTGGCAAACTTCAAGTGGGATGTCATGTGTCTTTTACTGATCAGTAGTTTCCGTCTGGTCACTATACCATAAAGGCCTGATTGGTGGAGTGCTGCAGAGTTGGTTGTCCTTCTGGAAGGTTCTCCCATCTCCACAGAGGAACTCTGGAGCTCTGTCAGAGTGACCATCGGTTCTTGGTCAGCTCCATGACCAAGGCCCTTCTCCCCCGATTGCTCAGTTTGGACAGGCGGCCAGCTCTAGGAAGAGTCTTGGCGGTTCCAAACTTCTTCCATTTAAGAATGACGGAGGCCACTGTGTTCTTGGGGACCTTCAATGCTGCAGACATTTTTTGGTACATTTTTCTCAGATCTGTGCCTCGCCACAATCCTGTCTCGGAGCTCTACGGACACTTCCTTCAACCTCATGGTTTGGTTTTTGCTCTGACGTGCACTGTCAACTGTGAGACCTTATATAGACATATGTGTTTCTTTCTAAATCATGTCCTAACAATTGAATTGGCCACAGGTGGACTCCAATCAAGTTGTATTGACATATCAAGGATGATCAAAATAAATTGGATACACCTGAGCAGAATCTGGAGTCTCATAGCAAAGGGGTTTGAATACTTATGTAAATGAGATCTTTGTGTATTCATTTTCAATACATTTGCAAAAAATGTTAAACATGTTTCCACTCTCATTATGGGTTATTGTGTTATTGTGTGCAGATGGGTGAGAAAAATCCGTTTTGAATTCAGTCCGTAAAACAATAAAATGTGGAATAAGTCAACGAGTATGAATACTTTCTGAAGGCACTGAAGGCCTACATCTTTGGCCATTTTTGTCCGTCAAAAGCATAAAGTCAACTATTGTCTGACTGTTTGCATATGTAAAAAAAAACGTAACGATTTTGACGGTTATTCCTATTGAAAAGCATTGGCTCCATCTGAAATTCTCTGACACAAAATCCCAGTGTGCCTACAGGGCCATTTCTATGCATGCAGTGGTTTTTATCATGCCAGGTCACTCACTCACTGTGGCTCCACAAGGGGGCAGCATAAACCTATGCAGTGCTTGACTAGGCTGCACCTCCCTACTGTGTGCTCTGTACCCCAGGACATCTCTAAAAACCTTGCCCTGGATTTGATGACCTAGTCTCAGTAAAGAAGCATGAAAGCAAAGCAGAATCAGCGTTAGGAAAACACATATCTTGCAGATAGATATTGATTGATAAATCCAAAAGATGCACATTTGACACAAAAAGTATGTATACTGAACAAAAATACAAACACAACATGTAAAGTGTTGGTCCAATGTTTCATGAGCTGAAATAAAAGATCCCAGAAATGTTCCATACACACAAAAAGCTTATTGATCAGGCCACAATCAACAGCCTGATCAACTCTATGCAAAGATGTTTCGCACTGCATGAAACAAATGGTGGTCACACCAGATACTGGCTGGATTTCTGATCTACGCCCACACTTTTTTTTTAAAGGTATCTGTGACCTACAGATGCATATCTGTATTCCCAGTCATGTGGAATCCATAGATTAGGGCCTAATGAATGTATTTCAATTGACTGATTTCCTTATATGAGAACTGTAACTCAGCAAAATCAAAATCAAACCCACTGTCCTGGTGTTGCAAGCACCATGCTTTACCAACTGAGCTACAGAGGACCAGGGGTAGTTCTGTTTCATTTCAGCGAGCCATGACACCATCTCAGAAATATTTGCTGGAGTTAGAAACAGATAAGAATATCATTCCTGCAATTGGCCTTTTCAATTACTATGATTCATATAATATTCATTAAATATAATACCGAACATCCGATTTAGACCAACCCACTTATATATAAAATAAATGAATAATTGACCAAGTTTTATTTGTCTTGTAATTTATTTGTTGGGGGTTAACAGGTACAATATCAATTTCAATTGATATATTAAGTTTATATAATATGTACCTATGGGCTGCCACTCAAAATAAAAGTAAGAAATACTTACAGAGAATTATAATATTCATCAAAAATGATTTTGTAATAGTAAAATTGCCCCCCACTAAGCTTGGGCGGTATACAGGAGTATTTGGAAAAAGCATTGCGATGGTAATTCATTATCGACATTTATTTGAATAGGTCACTCACTTTTGGACCTAGAGAACAGTCTGACTAGGGTGGATGGAGTCTTTGACAATTTTTAGGGCCTTCCTCTGACACCGCCTTGTATAGAGGTCCTGGATGGCAGGAAGCTTGGCCCCAGTGTCGTACTGGGCCGTACGCACTACCCTCTGTGGTGCCTTGTGGTTGGAGGCCAAGCAGTTGCCGTACCATGCAGTGATGCAACCAGTCAGGATGCTCTCGATGGTGCAGCTGTAGAACTTTTTGAGTATCTGAGGACCCATGCCAAATCTCTTCAGTCTCCTGAGGGGGAGTAGATTTTGTTGTGCCCTCTTCACGGCGGTCTTGGTGTGCTTGGACCATGATAGTTTGTTGGTGATGTGGACAGCAAGGAACTTGAAGCTCTCAACCTGCTCCACTACAGTCCCGTTGATGAGAATGGTGGCGTGCTCTGTCCTCCTTTTCCTATAGTCCACGATAATCTCCTTTGTCTTGATCACTTTGAGGTATAGGTTGTTGTCCTGGCACCACATGGCCAGGTCTATGACCTCCTCCCTATAGGCTGTCCCGTCGTTGTCGGTGATCAAACCTAACATTGTTGTGTCATCAGCAAACTTAATGATGGTGTTGGAGACGTGCCTGGCCATGCAGTCATGAGTGAACAGGGAGTACAGGAGGGTACTTAGCACGCACCCCTGATGGGCCCCCATGTTGAGGAACAGCGTGGCAGATCTGTTGTTACCTAGCCTTACCACCTGGGTGCGGCCTATCAGGAAGTCCAGGATCCAGTTGCAGAGGGAGGTGTTTACTCCCAGGGTCCTAGCTTAGTGATGCATAGTGCCAACTGTAACATTTGGTGGAGGAGGAATAATGGTCTGGGTTTGTTTTTCATGGGTTGGGCTAGGCCCCTTAGTTCAAGTGAAGGAAAATCGTAACGCTACAACATACAGTGACATTCTAGACGATTCTGTGCTTCCAACTTTGTGGCAACAGTTTGGGGAAGGTCGTTTCCTGTTTCAGCATGACAATGCCCCTGTGCACAAAGTGAGGTCCATACAGAAATGGATTGTCGAGATCGGTGTGGAAGAACTTTACTGGTCTGCACAGAGCCCTGACCTCAACCCCATCTAACACTTTTGGGATGAATAGGAATGCCGACTACGAGCCAGGCCTAAAGGAATGCCGACTGCGAGCCAGGTCTAATCGCCCATCAGTGCTCAGCATATGTGGGAATTCCTTCAAGACTGTTGGAAAATCCTTCCAGGTGAAGCTGGTTGAGAGAATGCCAAGAGTGCAAAGCTGTCATCAAGGCAAAGGGTGGCTATTTGAAGAATGTCAAGATTAAGATATTTGGATTTGTTTATCACTTTTTTGGTAACCACATGATTCCATATGTGTTATTTCATAGTATTGATGTCTTCACTATTATTATACAATGTAGAAAAAAGTACAAATAAAGAAAAACCCTTGAATCAGTAGGTGTTCTAAAACGTTTGGCCGGTAGTGTAGATATGTACAGTTGAAGTCAGAAGTTTACATACACTTAGGTTGGAGTCATTAAAAGTCATTTTTCAACCACTCCACAAATTTCTTGTTAACAAACTATAGTTTTGGCAAGTCGGTTAGGACATCTACTTTGTGCATGACACAAGTAATTTTTCCAACAATTGTTTACAGACAGATAATTTCATATCTGTCTGTAAACAGATATGAATCACAATACCAGTGGGTCAGACATTTAAGTTGACTGTGCCTTTATACAGCTTGGAAAATTCCAGAAAATGATGTCATGGCTTTAGAAGCTTCTGATAGGCTAATTGACATAATTTGAGTCAATTGGAGGTGTACCTGTGGATGTATTTCAAGGCCTACCTTCAAATTCAGTGCCTCTTTGCTTGACATCATGGGAAAATCGAAAGAAATCAGCCAAGACCTCAGAAAAAAAATTGTAGACCTCCACAAGTCTGGTTCATCCTTAGGAGCAATTTCCAAACGCCTGAAGGTACCACGTTCATCTGTACAAACAATAGTACGCAAGTATAAACACCATGGGACCACAAAGCCGTCACACCGCTCAGTAAGGACACGCGTTCTGTTTCCTAGAAATTAACGTACTTTGGTGCGAGAAGTGCAAATCAATCCCAGAACAACAGCAAAGGACCTTGTGAAGATGCTGGAGGAAACGGGTACAAAAATATCTATATCCACAGTAAAACGAGTCCAATATTGAAACATTTGACCGAAGTTAAACATTTTAAAGGCAATGCTACCAAATACCAATTGAGTGTATGTAAACTTCTGACCCACTGGGAATGTGATGAAAGAAATAAAATCTGAAATAAATCACTCTACTTTTATTCAGACATCTTCATTTCTTAAAATAAAGTGGTGACCCTAACTGACCTAAAACAGGGAATTTTTACTAGGATTAAATGTCAGGAATTGTGAAAAACAGAGTTTAAATGTATTTGGCTAGGTGTATGTACACTTCTGACTTCAACTGTAGGTCTTTTTGTTTGTTACATCAATTAGACCATGCCCATTTCAAGCTTATCCTTCTTCAAAATAATAAGTTATATCAGAATATGTAGGCAAGTTAGCTGGCTAACTCATTGATCCTTCTTTGTAGTATAGCCCTGTGCGATGAATTAGTCCAGGTACGCCCTGTTATAGGTGGCAGTTGGCAGTGAGGGAAGAGTTAATGTGGTGTCGCACGAACGCTTGACACACACACACACACACACTACAAACATATGCACAGACACTCCTCTCCCCCTGTTCCTGTCAGTCCCCAAGTGGCAGCTGTTTTCTGTCACGCTCTCTGTGGCCACCAGATGTGTCCATCGTGACTGAGCAGGTGGCTGAGAGAGGGTTGGGCAGGCATGTACACACACACATTTTACACACTCAGACAAGCAGACTCTGTTGTATGTTAATCTTGAAATCGTCATGCAATATGCACGTTTTTCTGGACAGATGGTCTCACACAGACACACAATCACAACGACGTACATGCCCCTCAATCCCCACAGGAATGGTGAGGGTACTAAATAAGGATGAGCCTGTCATGCATGTCTAATGTTTCCCATCCCCCTGTGTTTAGGTTCTTGATTTGCCAGTATGGGGAACCTGATCAAGGTGTTGACCAGGGACATAGACAACAATGCAGGGAATTTCTTCCTGGACTTTGAGAGTAAGTGATTTACACGCATTCATGCACACACACCACATCTATAGCGTCACTGATTCCTCCAGAGACAAAAGTAGTGGTAGGTTGGTGTATTGGGGTGAAAGATATTTCAACCAACTTGTTACTTTCATTTTATTTCCTGAATTGACTACTCTAAACTACAAATTGTCCCCAAGCCTAAAATATCCTCCGCCCCGATGTTGTCTAGAAGTTGTCTAAAAGGATTGCTTTCCATGCATTCAGCTCGTCCCTGTACAAACTCAACCATGTTATTAGCAAAGTATCAAATCCATGGCCCTCTTTTGCCTCTTAATGGCATTCTGGTCCAACATGTTGGAGACTACTTATGACTTCCATCCGTTTCAATTCAGATCCTTGATTTGCATAGTTCACTTGAGGCAGCAGTTCATGGTAAGGCTAAGTTACCAGTCTGTCCTATTTATCCATGTTTCCTTAACAACTGGAGTTTTTTTTCCTCACAGAGTATCTGGTGAACCCATTGAATTGGGATGCTAAAAGCATAGGAGCGTCAGGCTTACCTATCATATTTAGATCACATATTTTTAAGGGCTTCGAAGGCACAGCAGGGTCTGGAAATGCTACCTGGCATGAAATCTGATTGGAACATCCAGATTGTGCCTTCGAAAACCTCTCCCAGGTTTCCCATCTTGGAATTTGCAGTTTAGGTCAGAATTTGGAATTAGCTGAGGGTTAGTTTATGGGATTTAGCACGGCGAGAGAGGGAGAAATGCAGAGAAGCGAGTCGGGATTAAAAAATATGGTAGAATGGATCAAATATGCTTTAGGAGGCCCGCGGAGGTAGGATACAGAGAAGGGAAAGAGCTACCTGAAATTCATAAATCTGGCAAACATGGGCTTGAGAAAAAATAAACATTATCCCTAATAAAAAAGCCATCATTAGATTTTTTTGGAAAAAGCTCTCTATAAATATACTGTTTTTCTTTCTTTGGAGATGAGGGAGTAGCCATGCCCGTTGGGGTGAGGGAACGAGCTTGGGTGGGAAATCATACACACTATTTCTAACGTACAGACAATTAAGTAATATGTTTATTTTGCAGCACTTAATAATATCTCCACTTAATAAAGCATGCACTGTATAATGGATTAGTAAATAGTTTATTCATTATTTAATAATCATTACTCCATTTTTAAGATGTTTAATATCCTTATAAACCATTTACTAATCATTAGTTAAGTCTTTGCATGGCCTCATCTAAAGTGTGGGCTATTTATACTTTACAAATACTTTATAAATGTTTTGAATGACCAGTGTAATTTCTCACAAAAAGATGGACATGCCATTGGTAGACATTCCGGGACTACCTTAAGGTCTCAAAATAAATCCTTAAGGAGCATCAGGTACTGATGGAATGTCTACAAATGGCATGTCCATCGTTTTGTGAGAAATTACACTGGGCACTCAATACATTTATAAGGTATTCATAAATAGCCCACAATTTAGATGAGGTCACGCAAAAATACTCAACTAATGATTCGTGAATGGTTTATAAGAACCTATATTAAACATCTTATAAATAGAATCATTATTAAACACTATAAAAAAGTTGTTTATAAATGTGTGAATAACTAGGTTACTACTTTACAAATTTACTTTACAAATTTGGGAGTAATGATTACTAAATGATGAATAAACTATTTACTAATCCATTATAAATGCTTTATTACATGACGTTATTTTTAAGCGCTACCCTGCACTGTTTTTGTCTGTTTTGCATGTAGAGATAATTAACAACTAAAAAGGAATCACACCAAAAAATGCCCACTGATGCACTGAATACTGGTACTCTGCGCCACTTTGCTTCAACATACTATAAAAGTTGTATCAATGTTTGCTCTGAATTGCTTTCTGACCTACTCTAGATGCCCAGCCTACAGAGGCAGAGAGGGCAATATGGGAGCAGGTGAACGAGGTACTGATGGAGGCTTTGGCTATCCTAGATGACCTGCAATCCTACAACGGAGCAGGAGAAGAGATACGACAGGTGGGTTAAGGTTTAAGTTAATAAACACCAGAGTTTGGTTAAATTTCCTAAATTTTAGCAAATGTTCTGGAAAAAATACTGGAATATTTTAGCATTCTAGTGCAGAGGTATTCAACCTGAGGTCCGTGGCCCTGAGGTACTGCAGTAGCTTTTACATAAAAAAATATATATATTTTATGAATGTACCTTCATTTTATGTACCTTAATAATTAATATTTTGTTATATATTTTATTAATGTACCTTCATTTGATGTACTTTCAGTATTAATATTTTTTAAGATGTGAACTTTATTTCTCTTTCTTGACATGGACATTTTGCTAACATATGATGGGGGTCCCTGGGTCGCCCCATTTTAATACAACTGAATTAAATGCAAAGGACATTTAGAAATATTATGCCAAGTTTGCCGAACTCTATGGCTGTCGTTACCAGTAGCCAATTTTAGCTTGATACAGGCTACTGTACAGGGTTGCCACGGGAAACAGGGGAGCCAGTTTGCTTTCAGCTAGTGATCACTTTTTTTTGTGCAAATGTTTTGAATTCTTCTTACAAATGTTTTTTGTTGTTGTCGATCAAAACGTCTCATTGTGTGTTAAGGGGGGTTATTGTGGAGTTTCATCTGACATTTTAATCCACTCACTCATTCACTCTCATTCAGGCGATACAGAACCCAAGTGAGGACCAGGTACAGGAGCGAGCCTGGGCTGCTGTGGTCCCACTGGTCGGGAAACTAAAGAAGTTCTATGAGTTCTCTCTGAGGTTGGGTATGTATGCCTTGACAACCCTGAATGCTGTGATCAGGGGCCATATCCACAAAGCGGTCATAAGTGCTGAGAATAGAGACATTTTACTCCTAAAAATAAAATCAATGCATGACGCCTCTTTAGTCATTATAGTCACACCTAGTCGACAGATATTTAGGACACCTCATGAGCTGTTCTAACCAGATACATGCAACAGTAGGCTATCCATTGCGACTTAATTTACATGATATGCCTAAATACTTATGACCACTAGGCTAATACATAATCATCTTTTTATTTGGAATATTTGATCAACCTACATGTTATTTCAAGTTATTCTTTTGGAGCACAACATCACGTTGTTCAAAGATATGCCTTAATTGGGCCTATAAGTTGGGCAATTGACAGCATCTAGGGCAGGGATGGGTAACTCCGTTCCCCCTTTTAAGACCCTCGGATCAACTTCCAAATTATTATTATTATTATTTTGGGGAGGGGACTCAGTTGGGGTCTCAACTTACCGTTGTGAGTTAGGATAGTATATAGAATACACAAGGTGCACATCAGCACTAATGTTACAGTGCCTTGCAAAGGTATTCATACATTTTATTGTGTTACAAAGTGGGATTCAAATGGGTTTAATTGTCATTTTTTGGTCAACCATGTACACAAAATACTCTGTAATATTCAAAGTAGAAGTATAATTATATATATATATTTTTAAGATGAATATAAATGATAACTAAAATATAGTCTTTGCATAAGTATTCATCCCCTTTGTTTAGGCAAGCCTAAATTACTTCAGGACAAAAATGTGGCATATCAAATCACATAATAATTTATATGGACTCACTCAGTGTGAAATAATAGGTGTTGACATGATTTTTGAATTACTAACCATTTATCTGTCCCCCATACATAGTATTGAATTTAAAGCACATAATCAACATCAAAGACCAGGGAGCTTTTCAAAAGCATCAAAGAAGGGCAGTGATTGGTAGATGTGTAACAATAACAAATCAGACATTGAATATCTCTTTAAGCATGGTCACGTTAATAATGATTATGTGGATGATGTATTAAACCACCCAGACCACGTCAAAGACACAGTCATCCTTCTGAACTGAGCTGCAGGACAGGAATGAAGCTGCTTAGGGATGTTACCATGAGGCCATTGGTGATTTTAAAACAGTTACAGAGTTCAATGGCTGTGATGGGAGAAAACTGAGGATGGATCAAAAACATTGTAGTTACTCCATTTGTGCTACACAATTCCCCACACACACACACACACACACACACACACACACACACACACACACACACACACACACACACACACACACACACACACACACACACACACACACACACACACACACACACACACACACACACACACACACAGCACAGAGAGGTCCATCAGCAGCAGATTTAAATTTAGAATGAAAAATTAATGTGCTTATGCAACAAATGTTAGTGCATCATATCATATTGAACCACATCGATTCATTCCTCTACTAAACCCGAATCGCACCGAATAATTTCAAACTAAAACGTATCATTCCTGTATTGTATCGGAGCCCATGTACAGTGCCTTCAGAAAGTATTCACACCCCTTGACTTTTTGCCCTGAATACAGTGTTATGTTTGGGGAAAATCTACTTTTTTTTCTAGCAATGATCAACAACCAATTTTACAAAGCTTGAAGAATTTTGAAAATAAAATGTGCAAATGTTGCACAATCCAGGTGTGGAAAGCTCTTAAAGGCTTACCCAGAAAGATTCACAGCTGTAATCGCTGCCAAACGTGCTTCTACAAAGTATTGACTCAGGGGTGTGAATAATTATGTTAATGAGATATTTCTGAATTTAATTTTCAATAAATTAGCAAAAATGTCTGAAAACATGTTTATGGGGTATTGTGTGTAGATGGGCGAGAAAAAAACGTGTTGAAAGTTGAGTCTTTATGCGTGACTGGAAGATGACATTGTTATAATAATAATATGATGTATTATGTTTATATAATATAATACAAAATATATAATTTCATTAAATAAATAATATGTATACAATACCAGTCAAAAGTTTGGGGACACCTACTCATTCAAGGGTTTTTCTATATATTTTTTTACTATTTTCTACATTGTAGAAGAATAGTGAAGATATCAAAACTATGAAATAACACATATGGAATCATGTAGTAACCAAAAAACTGTTAAACAAATCTAAATATATTTTATATTTGAGATTCTTCAAAGTAGCCACCCTTTGCCTTGATGACATCTTTGCACACTCTTGGCATTCTCCCAGCTTCATGAGGTAGTCACCTGGAATGCATTTCAATTATTAGGTGTGCCTTGTTAAAAGATAATTTGTAGAATTTCTTTCCTTCTTAATGTGTTTGAGCCAATCAGTTGTGTTATGACAAGTTAGGGGTGTTATACAGAAGGTAGCCCTATTTGGTAAAAGACCAAGTCAATATTATGACAAGAACAGCTCAAATAAGCTAAGATAAATTACTTTAAGACATGAAGGTCCGTCAATCCGGGAAATTTCAAGAACTTTGAAAGTTTCTTCAAATGCAGTCGCAAAAACCCTCAAGCGCTATGATGAAACTGGCTCTCATGAGGACTGCCACAGGAAAGGAAGACCCAGAGTTATCTCTGCTGCAGAGGATAAGTTCATTAGAGTTACCAGCCTCAGAAATGCTGCCCAAATAAATGCTTGACAGAGTTCAAGTAACAGACACATCTCAACATCAACTGTTCAGAGGAGACTGCGTGAATCATGCCTTCATGGTCGAATTGCTGCAAAGACACCACAACTAAACAAGACCAATAAGAAGAAGAGACTTGCTTGGGCCAAGAAACATGAGCAATGGACATTAGACCGGTCGAAATCTGTTCTTTGGTCTGATGAGTCCAAATGTTAGATTTTTGGTTGCAACCGCTGTGTCTTTGTGAAATGCAGAGTAGGTGAACGAATGATCTCTGCATGTGTGGTTTCCCACCGTGAAGCATGGAGGAGGAGGTGTGGGGGTGCTTTGCTGGTGACACTGGCTAGGATTTATTTGGAATTCAAGGCACACTTAATCAGCATGGCTACCACAGCATTCAGCAGCAATACGCTATCACATCTGGTTTGGGCTTAGTGAGACTATCATTTGTCTTTCAACAAATATAGAAAACCCCCCGAATAAGTCGGTGTGTCCAAACTTTTGACTGGTACTGTATGTTATGAAATACAGTAGAGACCTTTTCATTATATCAATATTATGTATATTTTATGTAATACAGTAGATACCTTTTCATAATTTCTTTGCTGCAACTGGGGCACTGTAAATAAAAATATTCAACTATATTATAGAATAATTCCCATCTAATTCCATATCTAAAACAGAAGCCCCTTAGATGTAAGGAGTCGAAACAAACAGCTCGTCTTTGAAGTGCTTTTCGTGATTTGTCTTGACCCAAAACAGTCGGTTCTTTCAAACAATCGATTGGTCGAAATTTTGAAACTTGTATTTTTCTATATGATCTGCATCTGATGGTCAGTCTGGAGGGAGGGCTGTCTCTTCGTCCATCTGATGGTCAGTCTAGAGGGAGGGCTGTCTCTTCGTCCATCCGATGGTCAGTCTTGAGGGAGGGCTGTCTCTTCGTCCATCTGATGGTCAGTCTGGAGGGAGGGCTGTCTCTCCGTCCATCTGATGGTCAGTCTGGAGGGAGGGCTGTCTCTCCGTCCATCTGATGGTCAGTCTGGAGGGAGGGCTGTCTCTCCGTCCATCTGATGGTCAGTCTGGAGGGAGGGCTGTCTCTCCGTCCATCTGATGGTCAGTCTGGAGGAAGGGCTGTCTCTCCGTCCATCTGATGGTCAGTCTAGAGGGAGGGCTGTCTCTCCGTCCATCTGATGGTCAGTCTAGAGGGAGGGCTGTCTCTCACCGTCCATCTGATGGTCAGTCTGGAGGGAGGGCTGTCTCTTCGTCCATCTGATGGTCAGTCTGGAGGGAGGGCTGTCTCTTCGTCCATCTGATGGTCAGTCTAGAGGGAGGGCTGTCTCTTCGTCCATCTGATGGTCAGTCTGGAGGAAGGGCTGTCTCTCCGTCCATCTGATGGTCAGTCTAGAGGGAGGGCTGTCTCTCCGTCCATCTGATGGTCAGTCTTGAGAGAGGATTTGATAGGGACAATGAAATATTGTCAGGATCTTCTGCAGCATTTTGAAAGGGATTGAGTCCATTCCACTGTAATTCTGAGAACAGAATAATGGTCATTGGTGGTCAATGGTAATTTTGTTGAATTGCAGTTCATTCCCATGAAGTTGAACTGTCTACTTATTGCCTACAATGTTTGAAAACTTTCACTGACAGCATCATTTTCACTATCCTGCCCTCTCTAGCTTTACTGCTCTGTTTCACTTCTCCTCCATCCTTCCATTCTCCTTTACTGTAGCTCCATCTCTCCTTTTCATATTTATAATTTCCTGTTACACTCCTCCATGTCCTCGTTTTACTTTCGCCTATCCCTCTATCCACTTCTGCGTCTCACTCTCCCTCCATCTCTAATCCACCTCTCCAAGTTCTCATTTCACTTGTATCTTCCCCTCGTTTTACCCCTCCTTGGCTACGCCCCTCCATCTATTCCTCCACCTCCTCTGTCAATCTATCCTGAACACATTCATCCCATCTGACCTGCATATGCTCATTCTAATCCCTCCATGTAATTTCTCTATCTCCCACTTTCCCCTCTCTTTCACCTGGTCTCCCGCCCTCTCTACCCTCTATTTTCCTCTCTCCCCCTCTATATTTATCCATTATACCCCCTGTTTTCTTCCCTTACTCTCTCTCTCTCCCTCCTTTTCACCATTCACCCCCCCCCCCATTATCTCGTTCTCCATTCATTCCCTTTCTCCCTTCTTTCTCTCTCTTCCCCTCTCTTCCCCTCTTCCATCCCACCCATCTCTTTGATACAGAGGGGTCATTGCATGGTCTCCTGAAGGCTCTGACGAGCGCTCGCTGCAGTCCCACCCAGCATCTGGAGCAGGAGCAGGCATTGGCTAGACAGTTTGCAGAGATTCTGCATTTCACCCTGCGCTTCGATGAGCTCAAGGTACTTCTACCCCCTCCAATGAGCGAGATATGCATAGTGCTTCTTCCTTCTTTGTTTTTATGAAATAATCTCCTTATCATTTATCTTAAATGTAGACTTAAAATGAAAATGTCAAGTAAATAATAACATGCTTTTACTTACACTTCAAAAAGCTTTAAATTATGAGAGTAAATGAAGGGGAAGGTTTGCATCAGAATGCTCACCACATATCAATTATCACACTGGAGATGTGAGAAGTGATTGTGGCAATTTGTAGCCTTTTACCTTCCCCAGGATATCATCCCTGTAACAACATCCAATGCTGCCACAACTCTTATTCGATAACAAATGTATGGATGTCTGACTTTTTTTTTTTTTTTTTTTTACATTATATCATGGCTTCTGTGTCTATTGCTAGCTAGAATGAGGAAGAAAAGGGCAACGTTCCGTAAAAACTAGTAGTTGTTCAATCTTTCCGGTGTAACAGGTTGTATAATGGGACAATTCGAAGTACAACGCAATTTCTCATCCCTGGATTGAGGTATATATTCCGAGCCATATCTCGCGCCGGCTCTGCAGTGTCTTAATCTAACCATGATTGAATTCCGATCCCAGTGCAGCTCAGCGTCAACAAGTGTAACGGTAGGTTCGGAATCTGCTGGCTACTTTAAAGGGGCAATAAGCAGTTGCTACAGCCATTTTTTTTTACTTAGAAATTAATATTACCCACTGATCCTTGAAGAATATAACTTATTTTACTCCAATGTTTCTAAACAAAGGAAATGTAAACAAACATCATATAGCCTCAAAACATGGTTAAAACTCTAATTGTGATATCATGGATGTTCAGTCCTTGCATCCATAGCTGCGCTAATGAATTTGAGAGTGGTTACATTTTTCTAGCCCCGTCCCTCAGCTTTTTACCGAAACAGGGGTGGGGAGGCCGCTTTGTTATTGTTTCTACTGCTGATTGCTGCTTTAAAGCATCATATTAAAGCTTTGATAAAGCAGCAATAGATCAGCAACAGCAATCATAAACCAACTCAAAATTGATGCAATGGGGCTTTTTTCCAATCAAATCAAAGGCAATAGTCTAAAGTTCAATGGTCAAAGACAGAAAGATATTTAGTCCAACCAAAAATGTCTTTCAATCCAAGATTCGCTAAAATAATTAAATTCAGTTCTTGAGAGTTATTTCCCCAAAAAGGCAAATACGCAAAAAAAATGACTTTATTATCCAATGGGACATTATTATCTAATGGGAAGAGCAGGACATACATTCAACAGTGCAACATGCAATCTGATAGGCTCCTTGGTGTTCAATGGAAGTGCTTATGTGTCCAGTAATTCCCTTTTTCCAGGCAAATAGCCCAGTGGAACAGGTTTTAACAGAACAATTACTGAACTATTTTAAAGTTTTCAAACATTTCCCCATTCTTCTTGTTCTATGATATCATGAATGTCCGCAAACAGTCATTTAAGTAACTATCCGCCACCTACTGTGCTGGAATGTACGATCAATCATGATCTGCTCAATTCCGTACTACCGTGGTAATTGTAAGGGGTGCGTACTGGCGGCAGAGAAGTCAGACGCAGGAGAGCAAAAACGTTGTTTCCAGCGGCTCAGCTTAATAATAAGAACCCACTGGATACAGAACAATAATAAATGGGTACATAACCCGACACACACCAGAACACAACGTGCACAAGCACTTACAATAAACAATACCGGACAAGGTCAACAGAGGGTTAAATACACAACATGTAATATATGGGATTGAAACCAGGTGTGTGGGAAGACAAGACAAAACAAATGGAAAATAAAAGGTGGATCAGCGATGGCTAGAAGACCAGTGACGTCGACCGCCGAACGTCGCCCGAACAAGGAGAGGGACAGACTTCGGAGGAAGTCGTGACAGTAATAAAATTCAAACCAAATAAATCGCCTGCTAACTTCTACCACACCCTCCCCCTCCCCCAAAAAACCCTCCCCAACCATCCTACCCCATGAAACGTTATCTCTATCATGCTGAAACACACCCATAGGATTGTTTGGTATGTCAACAACCATTTCAACAGTAACATCTGTTACCCCCAATATATATTTTGCTGTCTACACAATAACTTTCAACCTGGCAATTCTGCTTTCCACAACCCGAGTCGTATTGATAACCTTACCAATAAAAGATATGAAGTCAACTTTATTCATTGTCAAAGTGTCCTTTGACAGCGCACATTCATGAGCACCAGATTTCTGAACAGGCCTCCAAACCATGCCAGGACCAGTAGCTCCACCAGTCTGACTACAGGAGCAGCCATAGTAGCTCCATCAGTCTGACAGTAGATCCACTTACTACAGGAGCAGCCATAGTAGCTCCATCAGTCTGACAGTAGATCCACTTACTACAGGAGCAGCAATAGTAGCTCCATGAGTCTGCCTAGTAGTTACACCAATCTGTCTTACAGCCTCTGCGTATGATACATCATGATTGTTTCTATATCTCTGGGCCATTCTATACTCTCTCTGTACCTGGCATCCACCAAATGCTGCACTACGTCCCCCCCCCCCCCCCCCACAATTACAACACTTAACCTTCACATTGCTTCCACAGTCACCGTAGTAATCATGTTCCCCTCCACACATCTTTTCTTTCCTTTCCACTGAGCAGCTACATGGCCTATTCTTTGGCATTTAAAACACCGCAATTGGGATGGGACAAATTCTCTGAAATTGAAACTAAGGAATCCTATCTGTACTTTTCCAGTCAATTCCTTCTAAGACCTCAGCATCACTGATAAGCTTTCACTTCTTTGTCCCTCTTTCCTACTGATCAACCTTTTGGCCTCTATCATTCTGCCTCCTTTCACATTTTCTTTCATATCTAATGGACATAGATATTGGGACCCCAGTGATGACTCCTCTCAATCTAGCATAAGCACCAAGGACCTGGCTTTTAATCTTCTTCCCATTAAGCTTTTCCATTTTCAGAATCTTCTTTTGCTGAGCCTGGCTACCACAAAATATTAACAATCTACCATTTCCAATGAACCGAGTTATTTTAATTCACCTACCTCTTTCTCTATGGCAGTGGTTCCCAAACTTTTTATAGCCCTGTATCCCTTCAAACATTCAACCTCCAGCTGCGTTCCCCCTCTAGCACCAGGGTCAGCGCACTCTCAAATGTTGTTTTTTGCCATTATTGTAAGCCTGCCACACACACTATACGATACATTTATTCAACATAAGATTGAGTGTGAGTTTTTGTCACAACCCGGCTTGTGTGAAGTGACAAAGAGCTCTTATAGGACCAGGGCACAAATAATAATATAATAATAATCAATAAATTTGCGTTTTATTTAGCCATCTTACGTACACTGCTCAAAAAAATAAAGGGAACACTGTGGACGTCGGGCCCTCATACCACCCTCATGGAGTCTGTTTCTGACCGTTTGAGCAGACACATGCACATTTGTGGCCTGCTGGAGGTCATTTTGCAGGGCTCTGGTAGTGCTCCTTCTTGCACAAAGGCGGAGGTAGCGGTCCTGCTGCTGGGTTGTTGCCCTCCTACGGCCTCCTCCACGTCTCCTGATGTACTGGCCTGTCTCCTGGTAGCGCCTCCATGCTCTGGACACTACGCTGACAGACACAGCAAACCTTCTTGCCACAGCTCGCATTGATGTGCCATCCTGGATGAGCTGCACTACCTGAGCCACTTGTGTGGGTTGTAGACTCCGTCTCATGCTACCACTAGAGTGAGAGCACCGCCAGCATTCAAAAGTGACCAAAACATCAGCCAGGAAGCATAGGAACTGAGAAGTGGTCTGTGGTCACCACCTGCAGAATCACTCCTTTATTGGGGGTGTCTTGCTAATTGCCTATAATTTCCACCTTTTGTCTATTCCATTTGCACAACAGCATGTGAAATTTATTGTCAATCAGTGTTGCTTCCTAAGTGGACAGTTTGATTTCACAGAAGTGTGATTGACTTGGAGTTACATTGTGTTGTTTAAGTGTTCCCTTTATTTTTTTGAGCAGTGTATAAAACCTTATTTGTTCATAACAAATGGTGATTAACTCAAAACACAGGTTAATGAGAAGGGTGTGCTTGAAAGGATGCACATAACTCTGCAATGTTGGGTTGTATTGGAGAGAGTCTCAGTCTTAAATCCTTTTCCACACACAGTCTGTGCCTGTATTTAGTTTTCATGCTAGTTAGGGCCGAGAATCCACTCTCACATAGGTACGTGGTTGCAAAGGGCATCAGTGTCTTAACAGCGTGATTTGCTAAGGAAAGAAACTCTGAGCGCAGCCCTGTCCAGAAATCTGTCAGTGGCTTCTGATTAAATAAAATTTTCACAGAACTGCTTGTTGCAATTACGATGAGGCTGTCTTGTTCAGATATCGGTAATTGGACTGGAGGCAGGGCATGAAAGGGATAACGAATCCAGTTGTTTGTGACGTCTGTTTTGAGAAAGTACCTGTGTAATTGCTTACTTAGGTGCTTCGCTATATCACATTTGACATTGTCCGTAAGCTTGAGTTCATTTGCACACCAAAAAATCATGCAATGATGGAAACACCTCTGTGTTGTCCTTGTTAATGCAGACAGAGAAGAGCTCCAACTTCTTAATCATTGCCTCAATTTTGTCCCACACTTTGAATATAGTTGCTGAGAGTCCCTGTAATCCTAGATTCAGATCATTCAGGCAAGAAAAAACATCACCCAGATGAAAATGATGGTCAGTAAAGAAAACTTTAAGCTCATCTTTCAATTTAAAAAAACGTGTCAATACTTTTCCCCTTGATAACCAGCGCACTTCTGTATGATGTAAAAGCGTTACATGGTCGCTGCCCATATCATTGCATAATGCAGAAAATACACAAGAGTTCAGGGGCCTTGCTTTAACAAAGTGAACCATTTTCACTTGTAGGGTCCAAAACTTCTTTCAAGCTGTCAGGCATTCCCTTAGCAGCAAGAGCCTCGGTGGATGCTGCAGTGTACCCAAGTGGCGTCGGGAGCAACTGCTTGCACACGCGTTACCACTCCACTATGTCTCCCTGTCATGGCTTTTGTGCCATCAGTACAGATACCAACACATCTTGACCACCAAAGTCCATTTGATGTCACAAAGCTGTCCAGTACTTAAAAAATATCCTCTCATGTTGTTCTGGTTTCCAGTGGTTTGCAGAAGAGGATGTCTTCCTTAATTGACCCCCCATAAACGTAACGGACATATACCAGGAGCTGTGCCAGGCCCGCCACGTCTGTTGACTCATCCAGCTGTAACGCACAGAACTCACTGGCTTGTATGCGAAGCAGTAATTGTTTTTAAACATCTCCTGTCATGTCACTGATGCATCGTGAAACAGTGATGTTTGATGAAGCGATTGTCTGTATAGTTTTTTGGGCCTTTTCCTCCAGTATTGTCCCAGCCATATCCGTGGCAGCAGGAAGAATTAAGTCCTCCACAATAGTATGGAGCTTGCCTATCCTAGCCACTCGGTAGCTCACAATATAAGACGCTTTCTTTTATACATGTCTTACTACTCGAAAGTAGTCATTATTCTTGCAAAAAAAAATCCCGTAGCTTATTTTTCAAATTGTCATGTTTCGCTTCTAAATGTCTGTGCAATAGTGATGGTTTCCCGTGAGAGAGTAACGGTTAATGTGATTGGAGGTTAATTATTTGACTAGGCTACCGGTATTTGACCTTGTGTTGTTATTTCGCTGAACACTAGATGGTTTAATTTCTATTTTGACAGTGAAACGAGGCTACTCAGGCAAGAAAAAAAACTCACCAAAATGTATAGCCCCGTTGGAAAATCTAAATGGACTGTTAGAAAATGTGAAGATTTTATTTTTATTAAAAAAAAATATATATGAATCACATTTTTATTTGGCGTACCCCCGACAGCATTGGGAGAGCTTTGTACGCGTCTCTGTGTGTGGAGTAAAGGTGGTCTAGAGTTTTTTCCCTTAACATGCTGATAGAAATTTGGTAAAACTGATTTTAGTTTCCCTGCATTAAAGTCCCCGGCCACTAGGAGAGCTGCCTCTGGATGAGCGTTTTCCTGTTTGCTTGTGGCGGAATACAGCTCATTGAGTGCAGTCTTAGTGCCAATATCGGTCTGTAGTGGTATGTAGACAGCTATGAAAAATACAGATGAAAACACTCTAGGTAGATAGTGTGGTCTACAGCTTATCATGAGATACTCTACCTCAGGCGAGCAAAACCTAGAGACTTCCTTAGATATCGTGCACCAGCTGTTGTTTACAAATATACATAGTCCATCCCCCCTTACCAGACGCCGCTGTTCTATCCTGCCGATACACCGTATAACCAGCCAGCTGTATGTTGATAATGTCGTCGTTCAGCCACGACTCTGTGAAGTCTAAGATATTACAGTTTTTAATATCCCGTTGATTGTTTAATCTTCCTCGCATGTCGTCGATTTTATTTTCCAATGATTGCATGTTAGCATGTAGAATGGTGGGGGTTTATTCGATCCCCTACGAATTCTCAGAAGGCAGCCCGACCCCCGTCCTCTTTTTCTCCTTCTTCTCTTCACGCAAATGATTGGGATTTGGGTCTGTTCCCGGGAAAGCAGTATGTCCTTCACGTCGGGCTCGTCTGACTCGTTAAAGGAAAAAAAAGCTTCTGCCAGTTCGTGGTGAGTAATCTGATGTCCAGAACTTATTTTCGGTCATAAGAGATGGTAGCAGCAACTTTATGTACAGAATAAGTTAAAAAAGAAGTTACAAACAGCGCATAAAAACCAACCCCCAAAAAATTTGGTTAGGAGCACGTAAAACGTCAGCCATCTTCTTCGGCGCCATTCATACTTCAGGTACTCTCATTAGTTAGAACGCAGCGCTCTTTAAATGTCGGACACACTGCAACAACCAATGGCTAAAAGCAGCGAGTGGCTGTCCTATCGCTTGTTGTCTTGTGTGTTAAAGCGACCACCTGCTGGATGCTGGCAAACTGTGTCTGTTTTTGCCAAGAAATGTGGCAAAGTATTTCACTTTTTGTCCTGAATACAAAGTGTTATGTTTGGGGCTAATCCAATACAACACATTACTGAGCACCACTCTCCTTATTTTCAAACATAGTGGTGGCTGCATCATGTTATGGGTATGCTTGTAATCATTAAGGACTAGATCATTTTTCAGAATAAAAAACAAACGGAATGGAGATAAGCACATGCAAAATCCTAGAACACAACATGGTTCATTCTGCTTTCTACCTTACAATGGTTGAAAGCAGTGTCTGGTGAACACTGCTTAACCTAAAATACAAGGCTAAATCTACACTGGAGTTGCTTATCAAGAAGACAGTGAATGTTCGTGACGGGCCGAGTTACAGTTTTGACTTAAATCTGCTTGACAATCTATGGCAAGAAGTCAAAATGGTTGTCTAGCAATGATCAACATCCAATTTGATAGAGCTTTAAGAATAAATATAAAAAGAATAATGTGCAATCCATGTGTGAAAAGCTATTAGCGACTTACCCAGAAAGATTCACAGCTGTTATCGCTGCCAAAGGTCATTCTAACATGTATTGACTCAGGGGGTTGAATACTTATCTAATCAAGATATAGTAGTGTTTTATTTTTCATGAATTTGTCTTCCACTTTGACATTAGAGTATTTTGTGTAGATCGTTGACAAAAAAATGACAATTGAATCCATTTTATTCCCATTTTGTAACAACAAAATGTGGAAAAAGTCAAGGGATGTGAATACTTTCTGAAGGTACTGTAGATTGATTCACCTCTACCAACCTCCCCATGTACCAGGCTTCTGACTGTCAACAGCACTGCTATGGATATGAGAACCATCTTTCTGCCCTTCAGCTCAAGTTGCACTCTTTCTCTCTGTCTTTGACCTTTAGGATTATTAATGAAAATAAAGGGGAATAGAGAGAGAGGGGAGAGAGTAGTTCTCCCTTGATTTTATACCCTCCACCTCTTTTAAATGTTTATCTCTGATCCCTTTTAAATGCTCATACCCGAGCTGACAAGGTAAAAATCTGTCATTCTGCCTCTGAGCAAGGCAGTTGACCCACTGTTCCCCGGGCGCCGAAGACGTGGATGTCGATAAAGGCAGCCCACCACACCTCTCTGATTCACAGGGTTTGGGTTAAATGCGGAAGACACATTTCATAAGTAGGAAGCCGAAAGAGAAGAGATAGTTGTCAAGTTTGTTTTTAACCTCACGATAGAGGTAAGCGCAGAACGATGAGAATGGGGGCGTGCTCGGTCCTCCTTTTCCTGTAGTCCACAATCATCTCCTTAGTCTTGGTTATGTTAAGTGATAGGTTGATATTCAGGTACCAACCGGCCAGGTCTCTGACCTCCTCCCTATAGGCTGTCTCGTTTTTGTCTGTCATCAGGCCTACCACTGTTGCGTTGTCTGCAAACTTAATGATGGTGTTGGAGTCGTACCTGGCCACGCAATTGTGGGTGAACAGGGAGTACAGGAGGGGACTGAGCACTCACCCCTGAGGGGCTCTAGTGTTGAGGATCAGCGTGACAGATGTGTTGCTACCTACCCTCACCACCTGGGGGCGGCCCGTTAGGAAGTCCAGGATCCAGTTGCAGAGGGAGGTGTTTAGTCCCAGGAGTCTTAGCTTAGTGATGAGTTTGAGGGTACTATGGTGTTGAACTCTGAGCTGTAGTCAATGAATAGCATTTTCGCATGAGTGTTCCTTTTGTCCAGGTGGGAAAACGTAGTGTGGAGTGCAATAGAGATTGCATCATCTGTGAATCTGTTTGGGCGGTATGCAAATTGGAGTGGGTCTAGAGTTTCTGGGATAATGGTGTTGATGTGAGCCATTACCAGCCTTTCAAAGCACTTCATGGCTATGGACGTGAGTGCTACGGGTCTGTAGTTATTTAGGCAGGTTGCCTTAGTGTTCTTGGGCACAGGGACTATAGGCTAGGAGATAGGCTAAGTACTAATCACTGGATTTCAAATTGGCACAATCCCTCCTCAACTCCCCACTGTGGGACATTGAAGATAATCATGAGTGATTTCGTGTTGACATTTGCACCCTCTATTACAGATGACGAACCCTGCCATCCAGAATGATTTCAGCTACTACAGGAGAACCCTCAACCGCATGCGCATCAACAATGTTGCCGTGAGTGTACATTTACATTTAAGTCATTTAGCGGATGCTCTTACCCAGAGCGCCTTACATTTGTGAGTGCATACATTTTCATATCAACGTTTGACTGGTACTGTATATACACACACAGTTAAACATACCCACGGTAAATGGATTCTAACAGTAGTACATTAGTCACCTCATCCTCCCATTGATCAAAGGGAAAGCCCCATGGGCGTTGACGAGACAGGGGGACCAATTAAGAGCCCCTGCGGCTGGGGAATAATTACTTGAGGGCCTATGTAATGAGGCAGAGGAGCGCATGTAAAATGCCATGTAGAATGCATGCAGAACGGCACAGCAAATAGTGTGCTGACTGTGTAATGTCTTATTAAAGTTTTGATAGAATGAATTGCCCAAACTTCACAAGTTACAGTTGAAACAGGAAGTTTACATACCCCTTAGCCAAATACATTTAAACTCAGTTTTTCACAATTACTGACATTTAATCCTAGTAAAAAATCACTGTCTTGGGTCAGTTAGGATCACCACTTTATTTGAAGAATGTGAAATGTCAGAATAATAGTAGAGAGAATTATTTATTTCAGCTTTTATTTCTTTCATCACATTCCCAGTGGGTCAGAAGTTTACATACACCCAATTAGTGGTTGGTAGCATTGCCTTTAAATTGTTTAACTTCGCTCTAATGTTTCGGGTAGCCTTCCACAAGCTTCCCACAATAAGTTGGGTGAATTTTGGCCCATTTCTCCTGACAGAGCTGGTTTGAGTCAGGTTTGCAGGCCTCCTTGCTCGCACATGCTTTTTCAGTTCTGCCCACAAATTTTCTATAGGATTGAGGTCAGGGCTTTGTGATGGCCACTCCAATACCTTGACTTTTTTGTCCTTAAGCCATTTTGCCACAACTTTAGAAGTATGCTTGGGGTCATTGTCCATTTGGAAGACCCATTTGCAACCAAGCTTTAACTTCCTGACTGATGTCTTGAGATGTTGCTTCAATATATCCACGTACTTTTCCTGCCTCATGATGCCATCTATTTTGTGAAGTGCACCAGTCCCTCCTGCAGCAAAGCAGCCCCACAACATGATGCTGCCACCCCCGTGCTTCACGGTTGGGATGGTGTTCTTCGGCTTGCATGCACCACCCCTTTTTCCCCCAAACATAAAAAATATTTTTAATGACTCCAACCTAAGTCTATGTAAACTTCCAACTTCAACTGTATTTTGCATACGAATTTGAAATGATATACTAAATTAAATATTTGTAAAAAAATATATAATTCAAAAGTGCAATATTTAAGGATATAGCCATAGGTTTTGATGCTGGTGTTTTTCCGTCCGGCCTTCTTGTGAAGTATGGTGTTATGTTAACACGTTTTAAAGTACTTTTTAAAGAATGATAAAACATTTCTAACATCCTAACAGCATTAATCCTATTGTATACTTCTTTCAATTCTATTTTTGTCACCAAGGCCAGGATTCAATTAGATCAGATTTAACCCATGTTAGCCGACAAACACATAGCTTTTCATTGCTGTTGTTTAGGCGGTGTCTGAGGTGTAACTACATTAGAGCTGTCAAATACACAAGCGGCCTCTTACGTTACTTATCGCGGACATTGCCATTGGATTCACTGAGTCGCATTAGTAGAAATCCCATGCAGCCACATTACAAGTTTGAACACAGGAATGCATGATGTACTCAATTAGGCTGATAGAAATCCGTATTAGATTCTTTAATGATTTTACATTTGAGTGTCATTATTTCTAGATAGCCTGACTTTCTTGTTTAGAACTTGTAACTCTTGTGGGTTATAAGGACGGTGTGGTTTTGTGACAATGACCATAAGAGCAGCCATGCTGTCACCGATTTGACAGCTCTAACTCAGTTACATCTCAGACACCGCCGGAAACAAAAGCTACGT
Organism: Salvelinus fontinalis; assembly: GCF_029448725.1. Taxonomy (NCBI): domain Eukaryota; kingdom Metazoa; phylum Chordata; class Actinopteri; order Salmoniformes; family Salmonidae; genus Salvelinus; species Salvelinus fontinalis. The sequence goes on from NC_074681.1 coordinate 43,642,140, forward strand.
GTTTGTCTGCTAACACGGGTTACCGCCGATCTGATTAAATCCTGGCCCAACTCTTTTGCTTTCAGGCAGAGGAGGAGAACGAAGTCAACAATGAGCTGGCCAATCGGATGTCTCTGTTCTACGCCAATGCCACGCCCATGCTGAAAACGCTAAGCGACGCTACAACAAAGTTTGTTTCAGACGTAAGTGAAAAAGCGTTACGTTGATTAAGAATAATAGCTCATATTTCATAGTGTGAAAGTCCTGGATAGGCAGTTCACTGGACAACTTGCTGATACTTTAGTTGAATTGTAATTTGCCAAATGTCATGGAACAGGGCAGCATCTGTCTCTGATACAGATTAAGAGGGAGTTACAGTATCCGTTTCTTCGACAGTGATCATGGAAAACAGACATGGCAAAATATGTTATCTAAGTAGTTTATTCTCATCTTCTGGCTTATCGTACAGCAGTTTTTCTTTAAACAGTAGCGCACAGTCAAATAAAATTGCACCGTTTAGTGCTGTTTTGCTTTAGGAAAACATCAATGAAAGTGGTAACAAAAGCTGTGTCAATAAGATGGTGTTTTCTGTTGATTTGACCAGAACACAGATCTACCCATTGAAAACACAACGGACTGCTTGTGCACGATGGCCAGCGTATGCAAAGTCATGCTGGAAACGCCGTGAGACAGACCTCTTTTCTAATCCAATTTATTTCCCCCTCTGTGACATTCAGAAAGTCAGATCACAAATGATTCTGTACTGTACTTTCTACCATGAAGTCTGTCTGCTTTGTTGCGTCTGCTTTGACGTTTCATTTCTTTGAACAGTAAACATTATCTAAAAATGCTTTTTTTTTTTTTTATCTTTGCGCACACGTGTTTGTGTGTGTGTGCGTCCACAGGGAATACCGTAGCCGTTTTGCCAGCGAGGATACTGTGTCCTTCTGTTTGCGTGTGATGGTGGGAGTGATCATTCTTTATGACTATGTTCACCCTGCTGGAGCCTTCGTCAAGTCCTCCAAGATCGAGGTGCGTTAGCGGAGTTCTTATGACATTTCATGTGGCCGTATGTATCAAGCGTCTCAGGGTAGGACTGCTGATCTAGGATCAGGTCTCCCCTGTCTATGTAATCTGATTCATTGTGATCTCAAAGGCCAAACTGATCCTTAAATCAGCACTCCTACTCTGAGGTGCGTAATACATACAGCCCCAGACGTTGTCATGCCTGAAAAGCGACGTAATTTATCACTGTTGTATCACCAGGGAGGCGAAACGTTGTTCTAGTCCAACAACACAAATTAAATAATCCACTAACAACCAGCCCATGGTTAGTTGAATCAGGTGTGTTACTGCTGGGCTAAAACAAAAATGTGCACCTCCTAGGGATCCCACAGGAATACATACAGGGACACTGACATATGGAACCATAAATGTGTAACTGACTTTGTTTTGGTATAGATGAAAGGGTGCATCAAAGTCTTAAAGGATCAGCCTCAAAGCAGTGTGGAAGGCCTGCTAAACGCTCTCAGGTAAGTGGCATCTCTTTCCTATACATGCTGTGGTTATCTGCCAACTTGAATGTATAATAGCGTGTTTGTACTTCCGTGCTAACTACATGTTCAATTCCTTTTCAATGACAGGGGTCACAACTTCAGCCCTAAAGGGCCACACTAACACACCTGACTCATGTAATCAACCAATTTATGGCTCTTCACAGTTGACCATTTGAAGTTGATTAATCAGATGTGTAAGAGTTTGGCATTGCAGCCACCCATGACTGAAGTTGTCCACCCATTTTATATTACATTGTTTGTGTTTTGTATTTGTATTTATTAAGGATCCCCGTTAGTTCCTGGTAAGGCAGCAGCTATAACACATTAAGTGTCTGCCCTCAGGCCACTACTATACTAGCATGTTGTTGATTTGTCCTCGAACACTGTTTCGCCAGAAGTGATGCTATTTTACACCGACTAAGCTACTCTGTTCTGTCCCCTGCCCGCCGTATGTTGTATGTTATCTATTTTTATGTCCCGTAAGGAGTTTATTTATGAGGCACATTTCTGTGAAGCAGACAATAAAATGCTTTCTTATCTTATGTTATCTTACCCTAGAGTCCAGACCTTTCCATCAGGACATCAAATTACTCCGCAATTCTTCAGAGCAAATATGTGGATGTTAAGACGATTTAAACCATTTAGCTGCAATCTAATGTTGATATTGTTTTTAGGTAATACTAGTGTTGTTTTGGATAGATGCTCAGACTGTACTCTCTTTCTTCACATTCAGGTACACAACAAAACATCTGAATGATGAGACTACCTCCAAGCAAATCAAAAATATGTTGCAAGTTAACTGAGAGAGTGTTTAAAGAGCGTCCAGCGCTCTGTAGTTTCTGGAATAAGGATGATCTGTTTCCAGTGAGCGTTAAGGCACCATGTTTGGTACTGTTGTAAAGAAATCATTAATGAAACAAGGCCATATCAAGTAGCAGCTACTGACTTAGTGTCTCATCAGCTGGATGTTTGGACATTTTTGGATCAGTCAGAAAAGTCATTTCACTGGAACATTTTGACTGAAACGATAATCATTTGTAATCATTTCACAGTATGAGGTACTTTCTTGAAGATACTGCTCAAGGGACTTCATTTTATATGATGGCAGCATAAATCTTGTATTAGACTTTTTTTTACAGTTAGTATTTGTATAATATAATGTCAAGTTATTTTTGAATGACAATTCATGTGAAAGGGAAAATAAAGCTTTGGTGATTTTTCTAAGGCTTTTCTCTGATCATTTATTTCTTGGTAGATTTACGGGTTCAAAGAATGTGTCACCATTACTGACTCTTATCTCACTATTTAAGAAGTACAAACTATTTCCCTTATGAATACCCCACCCTAGGACCTCCTCCTCCCTTCTAAATTCCCCCTCCTGCCTAGGATCATGAGAAACATGAACAGTTTGGGAAACACTTTCTCGGAAACGCAGTCCTAGGCCATTTAGTTGTTTTTATGAAGCGATGTAGGATTAATGGATAATTTGGTAACACTTTATTTTACAGCCTGGCATTGACACAACTAGGGCTTTGGCGGTCACAAAATGTAGTCAGCCGGTGATTGTCACGCAAATAACTGTCAGTCTCACGGTAATTGACCATTAATTAACAAACACATTTAGCATCTCCTGGCTTCCACACATAGCCTAACAAGTCACTAATGCAGACCTTTAGAACATCCACATTTTACGAAGTCTAATCAATCCATGTTATATTGCCTACACCTTCACAATAAATCCATTATTTATTTAAAAGAAACATGATAAGAAAATGTAGTCTATTTCTGAAGAACAGAATAGCATACTTTTGAGTTGTCCTTCTGTTAGCTCCTGATCTGGCTATGCCAAATGGCTGTGGGCTACACTAGTTCATTTAGCAGACAAGATCTGCTTGGAGTTCAGAGCTGGGCCTCAGAGCTGTAAAACAGTTAGAGAACAGCAAATGTGTCACGTCTGCTTCCGCTCTCCCCCCCTTGCGCTTGAGGGCGCCAGGCTGCCCTGCATCACGCACTCCTATCATCATTACGCACACCTGTCTTCCCTCGTCATGCGCATCAGCGATATTGGACTCACCTGGACTCACTCAATCACCTGTTTATTACCTCCCCTATATTTGTCAGTTCCCCAGCTCTGTTCCCCGCTTCTGCATGAATCGTTTTTTGTTTGTGTTACCTGTTTGCTGACGTTTGGTATGTAACTCCCGATTTAGACCCCTCCGGTAGACAAGGAGAGCTGGTTCACTCCATCCACTGCCGGCAGTCATGGTGCGGAACTCAAGGGCATACTCAGTGGTGGAGCGACGGCCCTGTCGCGGCTCACGTAACAGGTCCCCGATGTGACGACCTGAAGCTGAATGTTCGAACACCTCCTTGAAGAAGGCGTGGAAACGGGATTCAGAGGACAGATCAGAACTTTGAGCGGCCCACAGGGCTGTGACTCAATCCAGAGCTTTGCCTGTGAGTAGGGAGATGACGAAGTCCACCCTGTCTTTGTCAGAGGTGAAGTCAGCGGGGTGATGGTCTATGTACAGGTTACACTGCATGAGAAATCCTTGACATTTCCCTGGGGAGCCATCGTATTTCTTAGGCATGGATATGGGGGGAGATGAACGGGAGGAGACTGTGGCACCTGATATTGGTGAAACAGGAATGGACTGGCAAAGGAGGTCACAGAGTTCATCGATTCGTTCCTCCTGGCGAGTTAGACGTAGCTGCAGCTCCGCTGAATCCATCTGTACTTTTTGGTGAGGTATTCTATATTAACTATGATGGGAGACAGAGTGCTGGTTTCATGCGCAGGACGCAGCAGGTGTTTGTTTAGTAAAGGACCACAGGAGGAGGCAGGTAGCTGGTTCCAGGGACAGGCAGAAGGTCATACACAGGGAATCTAAAAAGGTAACAGTACAGGCAGGGAAAAAGGCTAATAACGTTGTTAGTGAGGAGGGCCAAAAACTACAATACACAGGAGGACTAATATAGAAATAAACAGAGCTCCTAATAGAATGTGTATCAAAACAAACAATAACTCACAACGATGGGGTGCAAAGAACTGAACTAAATAGAGTGTGTAAATGACATACAGGTGTGTGAACAGGTGATCAGAATTCAGGTGATTGGGATCTAGAGTGAGCTGCGTTCAGGGGACCTATGTGTTTGAGAGTGTGAGCTGGAAAGTGGGCTAAAAAGTGAGCTGCGTTCAGGGGACCTATGTGTTTGAGTGTGTGAGTTGGAAGCAGACGTTACACATAGCCTGCATGCTTAACAGACATGTCACCCATTGAGCATGTTTGGGATGCTCTGGATCAACATGTACCACCGTGTGTTCCCGCCAATATCCAGCAACTTTGGACAGCCATTGAAGAGAAGTGGGACAACACTCCACAGGCCACAATCAACAGCCTGATCAACTCTATGTGAAGGAGATGCGTCGCACTGCATGAGGCAAATGGAGGTCGTGCCAGATGGGTTTTCTGATCCAAGACACTAATATCCTTCTTCTCCCTGACAATCCCACCCACGGTGATCAATTGACAGGCCAAACTGTTAAGAATGTGGCCAGGATACAACATGACAAAGAGTGTCATGTTGGTATAAAGGATTTTGGAGACAGGTGCAGGAATACACAATAGGGTTTTTTAATACTCCCAAAACAAACACGCATACAAAAACACTGGGCTGTACCCAAACCTCGTTGAACGACACGATACCCGTAATACACAATATAAATAGCACGCAGCATAACAGTTGCACCAACGCATAGGTACTCACACCACCAACGGACATGGGAACAATAAATCGACAGGACACTGGTAAACCACACGTATACAATTACGAATCACTGGGAATAGGGGCTAGGTGTGCTTAATGAAAGTTCCGGAGGGATCCGTGACAATGAGGACATTAAATTGAAAATGGGTGGGATAATATATACCCCAAAAGGATTTTAATTTGAATGTTGTACTTGGTAGATTAAGAAAAAACATAGTTAAATGACACATTAAGTTACACATCATCAATGAGTTACATCATCATCAACAAATTACACATCATCTTTGTTTGTCAGAAATAATGCGATCACTGTCATGTAGTACAGTTACAAATCTGAACTTCGATTGATCTTCTATCCATTTTATTTCTCAATATCGCAGTGTTATCTGGTAGGGCATTGCACAAAAACTGTCAACTTGAAAATGCAAACTCGAGTTTTGCATTTAAATTTGGTCACTGATTACGTTGTCATCAAAATAATATTATGATCATTAAATCGTCAAATTCATCCAATACAGTGTATCCATCAATTGCGGCCCTGAATCTGCAATAGAAATAATGAAACGTAGGACCGGTAATATGGGTCATATGTGAACAGTTTGGGCTAGAGCAGGAGGGGTCTCCAACCTTTTCTTTCATAAAGTCATACAAAATAAATAGTCACCAGCTACTCATATGCAGCCTCTAAATGTTTTTATTGTGTAGTCAAAATGTGATGATTTGTTTTGGCTCTGTTGTTTGAAGTGTTTTAAAGGTTTTAAATGAACTTGTCTCAGCAGCATCATGGATACAAAGAGGGTAGACACTTTTCTTTTGCAGGTGCATTTTCATTTTCTACAGTAGTGTGGCAACTAGTGCTTTCTAACTGCACTGAACCAGAACAGTGGTGAGCGGGAGCGAAGCAAAACTTTCCAGAGCTCAAAACCACTCATCTTGAGTCGATGGGGGAAAACAATGAAATCTGGTAATTATCATATATAAAATGGACATACAGTGCCTTCAGAAAGTATTAACACCCCTAGACTTTTTCCAAATTTGGTTTTTAAAGCCTGTATTCAAAATGTATTAAATTGTGATTTGTTCCATCACTGGTCTACACGCAATACCTCATAATGTCAAAGTGGAATTATTACAAAAACTCAGCAAAAAACGAAACATCCCTTATTCAGGACCCTGTCTTTCAAAGATAATTTGTTTAAATCCAAATAACTTCACAGATCTTCATTGTAAAAGGTTTAAACACTTAGGACACTAATGAGGCCTTTCTACTGACTCTGAAAAACACAGAAAGAAACATAGCTCAAAGCATGCTGCAAGGAGGCATGAGGACTGCAGATGTGGCCAGGGCAATAAATTGCAATGTACAGACTGTGAGACGACTAAGACAGCGCTACAGGGAGACAGGACGGGCAGCTGATCGTGTAACAACACCTGCACAGGATCGGTACATCCGAACATCACACCTACGGGACAGGTACAGGATGGCAACAACAACTGCCCGAGTTACACCAGGAATACACAATCCCACAATCGCTCAGACTGTCCGCATTAGGCTGAGAGAGGCTGGACTGAGGGCTTGTAGGCCTGTTGTAAGGCAGATGAGAATGGGGGCGTGCTCGGTCCTCCTTTTCCTGTAGTCCACAATCATCTCCTTAGTCTTGGTTACGTTGAGGGATAGGTTGTTATTCTGGCACCACATGGCCAGGTCTCTGAACTCCTCCCTATAGACTGTCTCGTCGTTGTCGGTGATCAGGCCTACCACTGTTGTGTCGTCTGCAAACTTGATGATGGTGTTGTAGGCGTGCCTGGCCATGCAGTCGTGGGTGAACACGGAGTACAGGAGGGGACTGAGCACGCACCCCTGTGGAGCTCCATTGTTAAAGATCAGCGTGGCAGATGTGTTGCTACCTACCCTCACCACCTGGGGGCGGCCCGTCAGGAAGTCCAGGATCCAGTTGCAGAGGGAGGTGTTTAGTCCCAGGATCCTTAGCTTAGTAATGAGCTTTGAGGGTACTATGGTGTTGAACGCTGAGCTGTAGTCAATGAATAGCATTCTCACATAAGTGTTCCTTTTGTACAGGTGTGAAAGGGCAGTGTGGAGTGCATTAGAGATTGCATCATCTGTGGATCTGTTTGGGCAGTATGCAAATTGGAGTGGGCATAGGGTTTCTGGGATAATGGTGTTGATGTGAGCCATTACCAACCTTTCAAAGCACTTCATGGCTACGGATGTGAGTGCTACGGGTCTGTAGTCATTTAGGCAGGTTGCCTTTGTGTTCTTGGGCACAGGGACTATGGTGGTCTGCTTGAAACATGTTGGTGTTACAGACACAATCAGGGACACGTTGAAAATGTCAGTGAAGACACCTTCCAGTTGGTCAGCACATGCCCGGAGCACACGTCCTGGTAATCCATCTGGCCCCTCAGCCTTGTATATGTTGACCTGTTTAAAGGTCTTACTCACGTCGACTACCGAGAGCGTGATCACACAGTCGTCACACAGTCGTCCAGAACAGCTGAGGCTCTCATGCATGCCTCAGTGTTGCTTGCCTCGAAGCGAGCATAGAAGTAATTTAGCTTGTCTGATAGGCTTGTGTCACTGGGCAGCTCGCGGATGTGCTTCCCTTTGTAGTCTGTAATAGTTTGCAAGCCCTGCCACATAAGACGAGCGTCGGAGCCGGTATAGTACGATTCAGTCTTAGCCCTGTATTGACGCTTTGCCATTTTGATGGTTCGTCGCAGGTTATAGCAGGATTTCTTGTAAGCTTCCGGGTTAGAGTCCCGCACCTTGAAAACGGCAGCTCTACCCTTTAGCTCAGTGCGAATGTTGCCTGTAATCCATGGCTTCTGGTTGGGGTATATACATACAGTCACTGTGGGGACGACGTTCTCAATGCACTTATTGATAAAGCCAGTGACGGATGTGGTGTACTCCTCAATGCCATCGGAAGAATCCCGGAACATGTTCCAGTCTGTGATACCAAAACAGTCCTGTAGTTTAGCATCTGCTTCATCTGACCACTTTTTTATAGACCAAGACACTGGTGCTTCCTGCTTTAATTTTTGCTTGTAAGCAGGAATCAGGAGGATAGAGTTGTGGTCGGATTTACCAAATGGAGGGCAAGGGAGAGCTTTGTACGCGTCTCTGTGTGTGGAGTACAGGTGATCTAGAATTTTTTTCCCTCTGGTTGCACATTTAACATGTTGATAGAAATTTGGTAGAACTGAATTAAGTTTCCCTGCATTAAAGTCTCCGGCCACTAGCCGGAAGAACTGGCAAATATGGTGCAGTCCATGAGAAGGAGATGCACTGCAGTACTTAATGCAGCTGGTGGCCACACCAGATACAGATTGTTACTTTTTATTTTAACCCCCCCCCCCCCCGCCCCCCTTTGTTCAGGGACACATTATGCAATTTCTGTTAGTCACATGTCTGTGGAACTTGTTCAGTTAATGTCTCAGTTGTTGTATCTTGTTATGTTCGTACAAATATTTACACATGCTAAGTTTGCTGAAAATAAACGCAGTTGACAATGAGAGGACGTTTATTTTTTTGCTGAATTTATTTGTTAAAAAAAATATATATACTTGAAAATGAAAAGCAGACATTTCTTGAGTCAATAAGTATTCAACCCCTTAATTATGGCAAGCCTAAATAAGTCCAGGAGTAAAAAATCTTCAATAATAGTTTTTAACATGATTTTTGAATTACTTCGTTATCTCTGTACCCCAAACATACTGTCTGTCCCTCAGTTGAGCAGTGCATTTCAAACACATATTCACCTACAAAGACCAGGGAGGTTTTCCAATGCCTCGCAAAGAAGGGCACCTATTGGTAGATGGTGTATCAATACACACAGTCACTACAAAGATACAGACATCCTTCCTAACTCAGTTGCCGGAGAGGAAGGAAACCAGTCAGAGATTTCACCATGAGGCCAATGTTGACTTTAAAATGGTTACAAAGTTGAATGGCTGTGATAGGAGAAAACAACAACATATGTCAAATAACAGTCTGAAAACCACTTGAGGGCAAATAAATCAGATTTGACCGTTCAGACACATGGCCTCGAATCAGAATTGTATCTGACTTTAAACCACCTACGAAGGTGTTTTAAAATATCCAGATCCATGGCTTGCAATATCCGATTCCATGTGCTTTTTGACTGTTCAGACTGCAGGAAAATTCCAGATTTTAATTGGGTATACAAGAAAAATGTATTTGAGTCACTTCAAACTGCCAATGTGAACAAGGCTTAAATATATCCGGAGGTGGAAAGGAAGATCTGATCACAATCAGACCACAATGTGTATTTTAGTAGTTTACACCTGTCTGGAAATGTGGGCACAATCAGAATGTGGACAAGACCTGGACAAAGGACGCATGTTAGAACCAGGTAATAGGTCTGTTGTCTGCACACAAAAAAAGTCACAGAGAACCTGCACACAGACACACACAAAAGCGTAAGGTACACTCACACAGACCAGTAGCGGTGGGTGGATAAAATCACTGGTGAACCCAAGCCAGGAAACATTACCAAATTACAAGCTACATTATGTGTTGTGATAATTGCGTTGTTTGATCGATAACCTGTTAGTGCATATGCCAACATGATATATAAGGCCGAGAAAACAAGAAGGCAACAGTCACACAGTGTCAGAATAAATTATTTCATACATTTGTTTCATTTCAAAATTGTAGAGCAACATCTGTCCGGTGAAGTCCACCAGTCATATTGCATGTAAAAAAACAGTTAAATGACCTTCAGCATGGTCAAGTATGTTAATGTTTCCTACATGTTCGGACTACTAAACAACTATTGATTTAGAACAACGGAGAGTTACCACAAGTGCTGCCTCCACTATTCCAGCACCATTTCAACTTCAACATTTTAACATAATCAAATCACCTATGCTTAGTCTCATTCAGTGAAAACTTAAAGATACCAGAAAATATTGTGTCTAATCAATTTAAGCTAAATCTGATGTGGCTGCCCATGGTATCGTATTTTGTGTGTACGCATGAGTGTTTGCAAGTGGAAAAAACATGTTGACTCACCCTACTTGTAGAGAAGCGCAAATGCCATCCTATCTTTCATGTTGCCGAAACGGTGTGTGGCTGTCATACAGTACACACTTTTAGTTTTTGTTGTCCTAGGCTACATGGCTAAAACACTTACTCACAAGCCTAACTTCCTTTCATGGGCCAAGATGAGCAAGCTAGTTAACATTAGCCTACTACATCTAGCTACATTTTGAACTTCTATCCTCTCAGACCAGGGATCAGAATTGCCATTATAGTCATTGGCCAGTACGGAGAATTAAGTAAAACCACAAGTCCAAATCCATCCATGGCTATTTAGGAAAGGGATGATTTTAGCTATCAAGGACAACGACACAATAAGATGTCACAATTACATTTCTTTCTGTCAATGACGTTTTGCTTTTGATTATGATGTGATTGTTCTGAAGCCAAATCTAAACTGGCTTCCCTTGAAACTTTTTTTTTTTGCGCTAGAACCATTCACAGTTGATCTCACTCACTTTAGCTCAATGCTGATTGGCTATTATTATAATTGTTTTATTATCAAAGGAGGCCAAGGCTTCCCTTGCTACTGAATTCAATGCTACGGGCGGCAACATTGTAGAAAATGATGAAACACAAAGAGATGAAATATACATTATTTTGATCTTAAATAAAAAATACACTACATGACCAAAAGCATGTGGACACCTGCTCGTTGAACATCTCATTGCAAAATCATGGGCATTGATATGGAGTTGGTCCACCCTTTGCTGCTATAACAGCCTCCACTCTTCTGGGAAGGCTTTCCACTAGAAGTTGGAACATTGCTGCAGGGACTTGCTTCCATTCAGCCACAAGAGCATTAGTGAGGTTGGGCACTGATGTTGGGTGATCATCCCAAAGGTGTTCGATGGGGTTGAGGTCAGGGTTCTGTCCAAGCCAGTCAAATTCTTCCTCACCGATCTCAACAAACTGTTTCTGTATGGACCTTGCTTTGTGCGTGGGGGCATTGTCATGCTGAAACAGGAAAGAGCCTTCCCCAAACTGTTGTCACAAAGTTGGAAGCACAGAATCATCGAGAATGTCACTGTATGCTGTAGCATTAAGATTTCCCTAAGGGGCTTAGCCTCAACCATGAAAAACAGCCCCAGACCATTATTCCTCCTCCAAACATTTGCCACAATGCATTCGGCCAGGTAGTGTTCTCCTGGCATCTGCTACCTTTCAAGCATGCAGAGAGAATGGCGAAACATATTTCGGTATGCAGTCTTTTCTCTGTTTTTGCTGACTACTACTGTGTGTGCTCCCTGTAGGGAAAATTAAAATGGAAGCCGACGTTTTATGGATTCACGAACTGAGGGTCTCGAATGAGTGAACTTGATATGAATCCTAATGCACTAGTGCAGGCTGGCAATACACTGTGGAGAGATTAGATAGGAGGGGAGTGTGTGCGTATGTGTGTGTGTGCGTGAGCGAGTGTGTTCATGTAAATGAGTGCGTGTCTGTTTCCAAGCATGCACGCATGCTCCTGTGACCGTATCAAAGCTTTTCTTGGGCTGCCAATGTATGCCGTCACGGTAGCACTGAGACTCATGACAGACAAATATGAACATAAATGCAGTCAGGGATCTGCAGGTGGCAGTAGACGCTTGTCAGTCTGAGGACAGTCACATATTTAGCCCTGCAGTGGCTCTGGGGGTGAAGTTTCCACCAGGTATAGATCTAGGATCTGCTTCCCCTTCTCGAATCCTAACCTTAACCATCAATGGGGAACATGCAAAACTGAACCAATGTCAGCGTCAAAGGCAACTTCTCCCTACACCCCCACAAAGCAGACACTATAGATGCCTCTTGATGTACACAATCCCTTTCTGTACAATCCCTGACTGTACTTTTCTACTGCAAGTTTAAAATAACGTTTCTCACTTGGAAACAGACTTTATACTCTCATATAATAAGTACATCTCTCTTCCCTATACAGTAACTTTGGTCACAGTTGAGCAACCTTGAGCTCTTATGCTCATGGAAAGTCTTTTGATGCACTCTGGGGTGATAACAGGCACTAGAAGTGAAATCATAATGATTCATAATGCATTATAAACAACCATATCACAGAAAGTGTTTCTATTATGATTTTGTAATCATCATTTTAGTCTTATAACATCATGTTATACAATACATTTATGTTTTGTTCGAAAATGTGCATATTTAGAGCTGCAAATCGTGGTTATACATTGTAAATACGTAGCCTCATTTCCCCAGAATGTACGGAGATATTTTGGACACTCACCTAATCTGACCAAAGAACTCATCATAAACTTTACATAAAAATACTTCTTGTATGGCAAATGAAAGATACACTGGTTCTTCATGCAACCTCTGTGTTAGATTTTTAAAAATAACTGTGAGACAGCGCTCATCAACACGGCGGAGAATAGGCATCAACATATTACACAGAAATACGAAATAACATCATAAATGTTGTCTTACTTTTGCTGAGCTTCCATCAGAATGTTGTACAAGGAGTCTTATTTCCAGAATAAATCGTTGTTTGGTTTTAGAATGTCCATTTCTTCTGTCGAATTCGCACCACAATGCTAGCCAAGGTTGCTAACATTCCCATCCTCTCTTGGCGCAAAGAACGGAAAACTCCAAAAGTCCAAATAAATGTTGAATAAACTGATAAAACTCGGTTGAAAAAACTACTTTATGATGTTATTATCATATGTATCAAATAAAATCAGAACCGGAGATATTCGCCGTGTATACCGAACGCTTTTCAGAAGTCAATGTCGAGGTCCCTCGCGCGCCGTCGAAGACAAAGAAAAATACCGGAACTGTCACTCCAAAGGCTCTTGTTTGGCCTCAGATCAAGCTAGACACCCAATTCCACCTTCCACTGCCTGTTGCCATCTAGTGGAAGGCGTATGAAGTGCATACATATCGATAAACAAAAGCCAGTTGAATAGGCAGGCCCTGAAACAGAGCCTCGTTTTCAGATTTTTCACTTCCTATATGGAAGTTTGCTCCCAAATGAGTTCTGTTTTACTCACAGATATAATTCAAACAGTTTTAGAAACTTGAGAGTGTTTTCCATCCAATAGTAATAATAATATGCATATTGTATGATCTAGAACAGAGTACGAGGCCGTTTCATTTGGGCACGATTTTTTCCAACATGAAAACAGCGCCCCCTTATTGACAAGAAGTTATTAAAGCACCCGGGGCCGTTACCGAGTTAGGCAAGACTGCCTTCTCGTATTGTGCACCATAAGCATGGAATTGTCTACCAAGTATGGCTCGTCTAGACGTATTAGTGCCCCTCAGTGAGTTTAAAACTCTGGTGCAAAATACTGTTCAGGAAAAGTGTACATCTTTCCTGTAGGCTGGATTGTGTTGCTGTACTGATTGTACTGTATGTTTAACATTTTGTAATGTATTGCCTATTGCTGCCTTTGCCAGGTGTCCCTTGCAAAATATACTCGGTCTCAATGCCAACTGTTTCATGTTGGCGAAACGGTCTATGACTCTGTCATAGAGTACACGCTTTTAGTTTTTTGTTGTACTAGGCTACCTGGCTAAAATGCTTGCTCGCTAGACTAACTTCCTTTCACGACACGGGAAACGATGAGCCAGCTAGTTAACATTAGCCTAATACATCTAGCTACATCTTGAACTTCCATCCTCTCAGACCAGGGGTACAATGTATGAATTGATGGTTGGATCAGAATCTCCGTTATAATCATTGACCAGTACGGAAAATTAAGTAAAACCGCAAGTATAAATCCTTATCTCCAACAGTTTTTTTCTGTAAATTATGTTTCATATTTAATGCGTTGTGATTGGTGTGAAGCCAAATCCAAACTTGCTTCCCTTGATACTTTTTTTTGGTGCGCCAGGACCATTCACAGTTGAGCTCACTCAGTTTAGCTCAATGCTGATTGGATATAATTATTTTTTTTTTTTTATCAATGCTTGCTGGCTTCCCTTGCATTTAATGCTACGGACAGCAAACATATCCTACTCTTTTTGACTAGACAGAATCAGATAGGTGGGCTACACATACAGAGACAGAGGGGCGCTGTTTCTCACATTTGGATGCTTTCTCCGGTGAGATACATTCAGCCTCTTGTTAATTTAAGGAAAATTATGAAAAACAGAGATATGAAAGATGTTTTTTTTTTCATTTTTGAGGGGATCCATTGGCTTCCATTGGCATTCATGAATACACGCTTCTGCTTCCACTGGGCAAAAACTGGTTGAATCAACGTTATTTCCAAGTCATTTCAACAAATAATTCAATTTAATAACCTGGAAAACTGATTGGATTTGCAAAACGTCATCAACTTAAGGGAATGACATGGTGAAATGTTTTGTTGATTTCATGTTGATTTCACGTTAGTTGACAACTCAACTAAATGTAAATCAAAACTGTTGAAATTATGTCTGTGCCCAGTGGGTTGTTGACCATTTTAAAATGACACACGCTATAATGGCACAGATACAAAGATGAGTCCGCTTTATATCTCTATTGGCTGTCTCATTGGCTAGAATGGTCCAGCCCTATCTCGCCTCCTCCCGTCTAACTTCCATCTTTGAGGACATCTATTTCCATTGTCAGAGTGGTCACTCGACTATCTTGTCAATATAATAGATAATCTTTGGCTTTAAGGAGTGGTAATAAGGTGGCCAATAATGGTTGCAATTGAGATCACCGGTGCTGGTGATCTTGGTGCATATTGATGGTTTATCATAAGATCACCTTGTTATAATACGGTGGCCAATATTGGTTGGAATAGGTCCCAACGTTTACTCTGACTGCCTTAGCAGGCTCCGGACTAGAAGGCGTCGCTGGAGGCTCCGGACTAGAGGGCGGCGCTGGAGGCTCCAGACTAGAGGGCGTCGCTGGAGGCTCCGGACTAGCTTCCTTCGTTGGAGGCCTCATGCCATGGATCCTCACCGGAGGATACTCTCGCCAGCTTTGATCCATACATGGGCTTGCAGGACGCAAAGTTCTTTGTTTGTCAGACGAATCATTGGGTCGAAACAGTACAGAACAGTACAAAACAAGAGAAAACACATGGTTAATGTTCTGAAAATAAATAAATATATATATATATATATATATTGGTCAGTGGCGCAGCGGTCTAAGGCACTGCATCTCAGTGTAAGAGGCATCACTACAGTCCCTGGTTCGAATCCAGGCTGTCACATGCGGCCGTGATTGGGAGTCCCATAGGGTGGGCTTTGCCGGTGTAGGCCGTCATTGTAAGTAAGAATTTGTTCTAAACTGACTTGCCTAGTTAAATAAAGGATAAATATTTATAACATGTCTTACTGAGCCTTTCCATAAGTCCACGCCATTTTCTTCAACTGTCTTCGGACGGTGATTAGAGCGATGTGGATGTGTGATGCCAGTAATGAAAAGCACTATACAAAGTAAATGTATTATTTATTATAGTCTATAGAAATGTTGCAATTTTGTAATTTGTTTTGTTTGGTAAATATTAATTCACATTTATGGTGCCACTAAATAAACAATGATTTTTTGTTTTTAATATTGTTATTTTTTAAATATTTTTTTATAATGAAGGGAGTTAAAAAAAAGGAACCCCAAAAGGTTCTTCGACGAACCATTACAAGGGTTTCTTCGAGGAACCTTTTTCAAGGATTCTTCAAAGAACTTATAGGGGTTCCCCCACAGGATACTCCAGGAACCTTTTATTTTTTAGAGTGTAGGAGTAAATGTCAGTTGGCTTTTCAAAGCCACGCAGGCAGGCAGGCAGGCAGGCAGGCAGGCAGGCAGGCAGGCAGGCAGGCAGGGAGGGAGGGAGTGAGTGAGTGAGTGAGTGAGTGAGTGAGTGAGTGAGTGAGTGAGTGAGTGAGTGAGTGAGTGAGTGAGTGAGTGAGTGAGTGAAAATATCGAAATACACACAGCAATGCGTGTTAATGAGTTCCGAGAGCAGATCTGTTATCCAAAGCCCGGCTACTATGTGAAAATCCCCCCCAACAAGCAACAGCCTACCCGCCTGTGGTCAACCATTTCGCGTTGCTCTGAGACAAGCAAGACTGCTTAATAAACGCATACATTTAAAAACAATTTTATTATTAACCTCTTCATTACACTTGTATAAAAGCCCCTTAGATATTAATTTAGAATCCTCTAAATGTAATTAGATCTACTGCTGTACAAAAATGTTTTATGGATCTGGCAGTATTTTCATTTAGAGATTCTGGTAAAGAAATGTGTATGTAGAGGGGTAGCTTTCTTCAACAGTTCTCTTACCATTTTGTACAATTGTGTAATTAGCCTACCAGTGTGTAACTGTAATGTTAATTCTCAATATTTTAAACTTTCAACTGCATTCATGAATTAAATCGCTTTAGCCGACATGTTGCGGTTCATCTGATGAAGGATTGACTCAATCTATAAGCCCAGGACGATAGTAAAACGGGCAATAGGATACACTACAAGAAAGGGAACACATATATAACCGTAGAAAACGGTTGCAGGTCGGAGGGCCATCTAACAAGTGCAGATCGGGGGGCCATCAAGCGAAACAGACCAATGAAGCACGGGTAAACGGTGGGAGTATCTTTGACTCTCTGAGGACTGGGTAGGGTAGGGGGCCCATGCCCTCTGCTTCTCCCTTCCCTTGGCGCGGTGTCCTGGGCCAGGAGGTTTGGAAGGGTGGCTTCGGCTCTCGCCCGAGCTCAGATCCCCGCATCTACATGTCGCCTGGGTTGTGCCCGACCGGCTCCATCCCTCCATTCCCCATTAGGCACGGCTGCATGGCGCACCCCCTTTCCCCGTTAGGCACGGGGCATGGCGCACCCCCTTTCCCCGTTAGGCACGGGGCATGGCGCACCCCCTTTCCCCATAAGGCACGGCCGTATGGCGCACCCCCAATATCAAGGTGCTCATGGGCCTATTTATATAATGAGTATGAATTGAGTGCAGAAGTGAATAAATATTAAAGCATTAGACCTCTCACTAAAGGCATCAGTCATACAAAAGTTATACTTAAATCCAAACTGGTTGGAGATTATAAGAGTACATGGCCATAAAGTCTAGATCCTTTTTCAAGCTGTTCAAACATTCATAGATGACCACCAGGGTCAAATAATAAAAACAGTGGTTATAGAGGGTGCAACCGGTCAGCACCTTAGGAGTAAATGCCAGTTTGCTTTTCATAGCCGAGCATTCAGAGGTCAAGACAGCAAGTGCGTGTGTGTGTGCGAGAGAGAGAGAAAGAGAGAGAATCGAAACACACACAGTAACGAGTGGTATATAGCAATAAGAATGTCCGTTTAATGTGCAGTGCAGATCACCTCCTATTACCCTTCTCAGGGTTTTAAGAATTGTGTGTGTTCAATTATTGGTGACATTGTGAAATTTAAAGCATATTGAAGATAGAAGCAATAGGATTTGAAGCAATAGCCTACCCACATGTGGTCAACTATTTCAGCACCGTTTCACGCTGCTCTGAGACAAGCATGGGGACTGGTCTTGATGAATCAATGAGATTTTTGTTTCACTGAGTCTTCATTTGGGTATTGGTTAGACTACAATTATGGTGTGGAAATATTATGCTCTTAGTACTGTAGCCTACTCCCGACCGTCACGTTGTACAGCACCATGTTTTCCAAACGGAAACACTGAGGGTTTCGTTTTTAATTTTTCTTGGAATAGAAACACCATAACATTAATCAAATTAATTAAGCTACATTTCTTAACCTCTCTGGGTTTTGTGGAACGCTAGCGGAGCGCCAAATTCAAATAAATTACTATAAAAATGTAACTGTCATGAAATCACACATGCAATACACCAAATTAAAGCTACACTTGTTGTGAATCCGGCCAACGTGTCAGATTTCAAAAAGGCGTCACGACGAAAGCACACCCAACGATTATGTTAGGTCAGTACATAGCCACAGAAAAACACAGCCATTTTTCCAGCCAAAGAGAGGACTCACAAAAAGCATAAATAGAGATAAAATGAATCACTAACCTTTGATGATCTTCATCAGATGACACTCATAGTACTTCATGTTACACAATACATGTATGTTTTGTTCGATAAAGTTCAGATTTATATCCAAAAATCTCAGTTTACATTGGCGCGTTACGTTCAGTAATGTTTTGCTTCCAAAGCATCCAGTGATTTTGCAGAGAGCCACATCAATTTACAGAAATACTCATTATACATGTTGATGAAAATACATGTGCTATGCATGGAACTTTAGATAAACTTCTCCTTAACCTGTTGGGGATGGGGGCGCTGTTTAGACTATTTATGCTAATTTGGCTAATTTTTTAAACGGCTTCCCACAAAATCCTTGATCGTACAATATGCATATTATTATTATTATTGGATAGAAAACAGTCTATAGTTTCTATAGGAGTTGAAATTTTGTCTCTAAGTGGAACAGAGCCCATTCTACAGCAATTTCCCTGACATGGAGTCAGATTTGAGAAATGTTGGCCACTCTTCTGAAGTCATTTAAAAGGGCACTGTCGTTGCTATGACTATACGGACACTTCTTACGTCTTCCCCTGGATGCCTTTACGTGATGACGATTCCAACGGGGTCGATTGCGCGTTCACAGGCCCTACAAATGAAAAAACCCTGAAGCTAGTCATTCTTTCCTTGGTGCGTAACGCGCGTGCTGGTCACCGACCCGCTCCTGTTCCAAGCGTTAGTTTAGCCTGTTATATTTCTCCGGTCATCTTTTCACTCGTTATAGGAGTTAAAAACATCATAAGGTAGTTAATTTAAAGCGTTTTATAGCAATTTATATCCGTTTAGTGCGATTTTGGGACATTTATTTTTGCAACGATGTGAAAAGTTGGGCACGCTTTTCAGTTCATCCCGAACGCAGTTGACATTTCCACATGGCAAGAGGACAGCTTTCCACCAAAAGACGATTTCTCCCAAGAAAGGATCCTTTGCCCAAGATACTGATGGAAGAACAGCTCAAGGTAGGACATTTTTATTATGATAAATCGTGTTTCTGTCGAAACATTTTAGTGGCTTAGAACGCCATGTTTTATGACGTAGCTTCGCTAGGCGCAAACTGTATTGAAAAGTAAGGATAAATTAAAAAATGTAATAACGCAATTGTATTAAGAATTAAATTGTCTATCAATCCCTGTCCACCCTATATTTTTTAGTCACGTTTATGAGTATTTATGTATAAGAGTAGATCACTGTCTAAGTGGCGCAAGGACATATTATGACCAGCTGAGTTACATTTCACATTGTCTAACCATGATTTTGGTGGCTAAATATAAACATTTGCGATCAAACTCTATATGGAATGTGTAATATGATGTTACAGGAGTGTCATCGGAAGAATTCTGAGAAGGTTAGTGAAAAAATTAATATCTTTTGGCGATGTTGACTTTTATCGCTCACTTTGGCTAGAATCAATGCTGGGCTGCTAATTGCTATGTGCTAAGCTAATATAACGATTTATTGTGTTTTCGCTGTAAGACACTTAGAAAATCTGAAATATTGTCTGTATTCACAGGATCTGTGTCTTTCGATTCGTGTATGCTGTGTATTTTTACGAAATGTTTGATAATTAGTAAGTAGGTAAACACGTTGCTCTAAGTAGTTTTTCTATTCCATTTGTGACGGTGGGTGCAATTGTAAACTATGATATCTACCTGAAATATGCACTTTTTTCTAACAAAACCTATCCCATACCATAAATATGTTATCAGACTGTCATCTGATGAGTTTTTTTGTTGGTTAGGGGCTATAAATATATTAAGAATTAAATTGTCTATCAATCCCTGTCCACCCTATATTTTTTAGTCACGTTTATGAGTATTTATGTATAAGAGTAGATCACTGTCTAAGTGGCGCAAGGACATATTATGACCAGCTGAGTTACATTTCACATTGTCTAACCATGATTTTGGTGGCTAAATATAAACATTTGCGATCAAACTCTATATGGAATGTGTAATATGATGTTACAGGAGTGTCATCGGAAGAATTCTGAGAAGGTTAGTGAAAAAATTAATATCTTTTGGCGATGTTGACTTTTATCGCTCACTTTGGCTAGAATCAATGCTGGGCTGCTAATTGCTATGTGCTAAGCTAATATAACGATTTATTGTGTTTTCGCTGTAAGACACTTAGAAAATCTGAAATATTGTCTGTATTCACAGGATCTGTGTCTTTCGATTCGTGTATGCTGTGTATTTTTACGAAATGTTTGATAATTAGTAAGTAGGTAAACACGTTGCTCTAAGTAGTTTTTCTATTCCATTTGTGACGGTGGGTGCAATTGTAAACTATGATATCTACCTGAAATATGCACTTTTTTCTAACAAAACCTATCCCATACCATAAATATGTTATCAGACTGTCATCTGATGAGTTTTTTTGTTGGTTAGGGGCTATAAATATCTTAGTTTAGCCGAATTGGTGATGGCTACTGGTGTTGGTGGACAAATAAAAGATGGTGGATTATGCTAATGTGTTTTTAGGTAATAGATGTACATCTTTACATATTGTGTCTTCCCTGTAAAACATTTTAAAAATCGGAAATGTTGACTGGATTCACAAGATCTGTGTCTTTCATTAGCTGTATTGGACTTTAATGTGTGAAAGTTAAATATTTAAAAAAAATATTTTTTTTGAATTTCGCGGCACTGGTTTTTCAGTGGGGGGGGGGGGGGTGTGCCGCTAGCGCCACGCTGATCCTAGACAGGTTAATACAACCGCTGTGTCAGATTTCAAAAAAGCTTTACCGAAAAAGCACACCATGCAATAATCTGAGTACAGCCCTCAGAGCCCAAACAAGCCAAAGATAATATCTGCCATGTTGTGGAGTCAACAAAGTCAGAAATAGCATTATAAATATTCACTTACCTTTGATGATCTTCATCAGAATGCACTCCCAGGAATCCCAGTTCCACCATAAATGTTTGATTTGTTTGATAAAGTCCATCATTTTGTCACGAATCCCGCTTCCTGAGTCTGTTTTTGCCTGTGTTCTGTCCTGGAGTGTTTTTTCCGGTGTCCTGGAACGCACCCTGTCTGGTTGCCGGGCGACGTAGCTAGTTGGAAGATCTCTGAGTACCTGCACCTGTATCCCATCAGCTATCTGCACACCTGGTCCTGATCATCACCCCTCCACTTCATAAGCGCTGACCTGACATCCATTCCCTGCCGGATCGTTAGCCATGAACAGTATGTTGTCCCAGCGTATCAGCCTCCAGTTTGATAGAGTTTGTTTTGTTGTTTTGTACATCTTGCTTGCCTTGAACTCACCTCTGTTTTTTCTGTCTACAGTCATTCACCCGGAACACTCATCCCATCCCTACCTGGTCGTCGGTGACTTCAGTTACTTCCTTGGATCTGCCTATTCAACCCCATCAACTCACCTCCGCTGCCAGCTCCGCCACTTGGATTTTTCTATGACTACATTTAAACTTGTAAATAAATACTCACCTTTGTCTTACTCTCCTTGTCCTGGTCTGCTTCTGGGTTCTACGTTAGAAAACCGTGACACATTTATGTCCAAACACCTCCTTTTGTTCGCGCGTTTAGTACACAATCCAAACTGACGAAGCGCTGGCAGGTCCAGGCATAAGTTCAGACGAAAAGTCATATTACAGTTCGTAGAAACATGTCAAACTAAGTATAGAATCAATCTTTAGGATGTTTTTATCATAAATCTTCAATAATGTTCCAACCGGAGAATTCCTTTTTCTTCAGAAATGCAATGGAACGCAAGCTACCTCTCATGTGAATGCGAGTAACCAGCTCGTGGCTCGTCCTCTCATTCCCCCATCCTTTATAGTAGAAGCATCAAACAAGTGGTGGAAGCCTTAGGAAGCCTTAGGAAGTGCAATATGACCCCATTTCCACTGTATCTTGGATAGGCAAAGAGTTGAAACACTACACACTTCAGATTTCCCACTTCCTGGTGGGATTATTTCTCAGGTTTTTGCCTGCCATATGGGTTCTGTTATACTCACAGACATCATTCAAACAGTTTTAGAAACTCCATAGTGTTTTCTGCATATTCTGGCTTTTAGGACAGAGTAGCAGGCAGTTTACTCTGGGCACCTTTTTATCCAAGCTACTCAATACTGTCCCCCTGTCCCAAAGAAGTTGGCACATTAAAGTTCATAAGTTCCAGAAGGTATTTCTGCCCAAAAATGTATTTTGATTCAAAAAAAGTTTACGTTCAAATACTGTTCCTGTGAAGTAGTGACACGCGGCATGCGCCTAGTTTCCTGAAACTATATATATATATATATATATATACATATAGAGAAAATCAGATGTCCACATCAGCCTATCTCAGGATATATAATGAGTCAATATCTTGCCATACCATGTATGATAAGAAAAGTCAGTGCACTGGCAGTATGGAGTAACCTGCTGTTGGCTGCGCTCAGGAAAGATTTCTGAGAACATGTCTACAACTTCATCATCAGCAAGCTGTCAAACTACTGTATATAAAGCACAAGCTCCTACACGCTGTTTATCAGTGCCCAAAATCACTAGTAGTAGCTAGCAGGCACATTGAGCAGGCAGGCCACGTTAGCTAAAACAGCTTATCACGTCACAGGCCATTTGCGACGTGTGCTTCTGTGTAGTTTTATTTGATAATTTCTTCACTATCTATTACCAGTGTGCATCTGTCTAGCAGTGGTTCATAGGGAATCATGTTACAAAACAAGTGCACATTGCCTCAATCCTCATTTTGCCCAAAGCAGTGGCAAACTCGAGAGCGAGTTTACTTAGGGGCCAAGTGTTCTTTCAACATAACATTGGCGACGTGTTGTCTTATGTAAACAAGTCCAAGTCCGAGGCGCTGAGTAATGGACAGGTCTGATTCACTGTCTGGAGCTACATTTGGATAGAGCGCAATCAGCCCAGCTGTTTCATCTCATGTTAGTGCGCAATGGGCATGATTTGTAATCCAAACCCAATCCTAATGTATGTTGTAACGACCTCAGTTATATAAATCTCACAAAACTCAGTTACAGTTTTTGGTAAATTTTGTCGCTGGAATAAATGTTTCTGACTAATATCGATGCCACATATGCCGTTTTCAACTAGGTACGTTGTTTTTTTGCATTCAGTTGCTTTACAAAATGACTGAATAACATTTTAGAGCCTAATTGATTAGATGTCACCATACTGCTCACAACCACAGATAGTTTCCCCTATAATATAACAGACAACTTTAGAGTCATGCCTTGCCTTGTCCGTCAAGGACACCATGCCATTTGGCGGACCTTGAACTCTGTGTGAACGTACTAGGTCCCAGAACATTCATTCAGTTTTCTGTTTGTTCACAGTCCAATATGTACCTGAAAACAACTACAAGGAGTTCCAGGGGAAGGTTTTTTGGGGGCAGGAAAACGTGGGAGCACATTTTGGACTGATGTATTCCGCTCCAGAGCAGTGACTGGTTACCATCGCAGCTGTTGTTTGGTAATTGTATTACCGTAATCAGGTCCTGGACCTGGCACTGATACTCTGATCCAGTCAAAACACTGTCTAGGATCAAATTTGACATGATGCTGTACCATTGCCCCACTTAATGAGTGAATCACAGATACAGAGTACAGAGCATGCCTAAATCCTCTCAAGCATCCAAGAGAGAATGATCTAGTCTAGTGAGGGTTTATTACTTATGTTCCATATGTTATTATTTTTAGATATTTATGTTATCTATATTTAACGTAGTGCTTCAGCTTGCTATTACTCGGTGTCACAGCACTACATGTTTAAATAGAAGGAAATTAATTCAGACCCATGTTTGACAATATTAAATATGTGTATTCATTGTACTAGTGCCGTGTTTGAGTAATTATGTTAAAGAATATTCTGTTTGTGGATGAAAATCATACAGAGGAGGTGTACGAGTTCAGCTGAACTGAAATACTACAGTATTTGTAATGTTTCTAATTGGCCATTACATTCAATGTATCAATTAATGCAAAGCGATTGCCGAGTTTGGATATGCAACACCGAGTTCATTAACGCGTTTAGAAGAGAGGGGTTATATGTTGATTAATCCCTCTTAAAATGCAGGCACAGTTTGTTCAACCTTTCTTAAAGAAGCAAAGGTTTTTTCAGAAGTCTGCCCAGCCCAGAGTGTGATGGAGAGGATAGTTGATGTCCTATGCTCCCCAAGTAAGTAAAGCCTTATATTTCCATTTTAAATATAATATATACACCATCACAGGTTTACCAAATCTATATGAGAATAAGATTGTGTAATTTTACCCTTCTTAATGATAATATCTGTTGAGATTATTCAATCTTAATGATAATATTTGTTGAGATTGGGTAATCTTAATAAGGTTTTACATTTGTAAGTTATTTGTATATTTTAAGGCACTATAAATATAGTGCTACTACTTTATTGCTATATAACTACTACTATACTAGGGGGTCTGTGTTCATTCTTGATGTGCACAATGTTCTCGTTGCCTCAAGATCCTGCAGGGGGAGCAGTAGTATCAGCAACGGCTCTGGATTCTTCCCTCGATGGACAAGGACACACATCTCAACTCTCCATAGCCCTCAGGCTTTTCACTGCATAATAGTCTATCTCACTCTTTGTCAGGTTGCCAGCCACTCACCCTTGTCTGTAAAAACAACGATTTTGTCTGTGCAGTATGCTGCTTCTGCTGAGACATTCTCTTAGGACATTTTGTATCTACTGGCCCAAAATCAGCTTTTATTAAGTCAACATCTCACCATATGGTCTAGTATATTCTTGTACACTCACTCTCTTTCTCCGAGTCAACATTAATTAAATCAATGCAGTCAGACTGTAATCATGGTCATTTGTTCATTGGTCTTACCTGTAGGTATAGAGATGTGATGAATTATTATATATTGTAATACCTGTAAAGGAAAAATCCTCTGAATATTTTTTCTCCTAATCTGCAAGTCATTAATATAATCAGTGTTCATTTCATGACTTCACTGAGTTGAAATGGAAATGACTCCCATCCTAATGTCAACTGTTTCTCAGTCAGCCTATTTTAAATCACCTTAAAGTGATAGTTCAACCAAATTACAATACAGCTTGATGTTATTTGGGTAAACTATCCCTTTAGGTCCTCTTGCAATTCCCCAATTTTGAGTTGAGACTATATAAAAAGCATCACATTGTATCATCTTAGATTCTCACCTTTATTGCACAGCTCTTTGTTATGTATGGCTAAGAGACTGATAGGGCGCCGTAAGTAGAGGTAATTCTAATATTATTGCAGATAAGGAAAGCCTTTAAGGATCAACATTTTATGGCTACTCATAAACCCCCTTTTATGTGCTGAGAGTTCCGGTGCAGTTATGCACTGTTGAGGATGTCTAGCGAGAGCCATAGATGAACTGCTCCGGCAAGTGATCCTCAATTTTTACAATGTGTGTAGTTTTGAGAAGTAATGCATGTGCACACACATGCACGCACGCACACACAATAGAAAACACTGAGTGGTATTGGTATCGTGCCCCAACTCTTATCCAGAGCAACTTACAATTAGTCCATATTCTTAAAATAGCTGGGTGGGACAACCACATATCACAGTCTTAGCAAGTACATTTTCCCTCAGTAAAGTAGTTATCAGTAAAGTCAATGCTAGTAGGAACATGCTTTTTATTATGTGGGCGGAGGGTAAGGTTTCAGATGTTTTCAGAAGATAGGCAGGGACTGTTCTAGCTTCAGGGGGGAAGCTGGTTCTGATGGTTCACGGTGTCAAAGGCAGCGGATGGATCTAGGAGAACGAGAACAGTCAGCATTGGCGGAGCGGAGAGCTTCCGTGAAACAGAGGAGAGCGGTATCAGTTGAGTGAGCTGACTTGTTAGTGTCAAGAAGATTGAACTGAGAGTGATAATAAGAGAGTGGATCAGAAACAGCACACTCACATTTTTTGTGTTTTGGAAAGAAAAGAAAGAAGGGAGTTTTTAGTCTGTAGTTTTTGATGTCAGAGAGGTTGAGTGTTGGTTTCTTGAGGAGGGGAGCAACTTTGGCCATCTTGAAGTAACATAGCAAAGTTGTGTGTGTCTTGATAAAATCTCGATATTGAGGTTAAAAGGGTTGTGAGTGTTATATCTGAGTGTTGATTCTAGTGGGGTTAACACCAGTAGGCTTGAAATTGATGCCATCTGCGTTGAATAAATGAAGTGTTATTTGAATCACTGTGGAATCAACACCACATTGCGTTGTTGATTCTCGACTGCGTTCAGTTAATTTCCGTTAACTCTATCAGAGGGAAAAAGATATTGGAGGGGCCTCATTATCATAATTCCCAGCATACTTTGTTGCAGGTTGCTTTTTAGAATAGTTTGTTTTAATATCTATATTTCTGGATGCACACTTATTTATGAATTGATCTTATACTACACAAAATAACCTAACTTTTTCTACAATAATTCAGTCTGTAAGTCGCTTCAACCGTTAATGAGGTTTACCAGTTTTTATTTTTTATTTATTTTTTATTTCACCTTTATTTAACCAGGTTAGCTAGTTGAGAACATGTTCTCATTTACAACTGCGACCTGGCCAAGATAAAGCAAAGCAGTGCGACAGAAACAACAACACAGAGTTACATGGAATAAACAAGCGTACAGTTTAGATTGTTTAGGTAGTCTCATTTATCAATCTTTCCTAACCTGGCAGTCCTTCTAACTGCAGATTTCAGTTGATTAAAAGTTCCCAATTGTTGGATATCCTAATTCTGGCTAGATTCCAATAGGAATAATATAACACTTTGCAAGCCAGCATAAGGTGACTTGCCGGTGTGTTCTACAAACGAGGGGTTTCAGACCAATGTGTTAGGTTATAGTAGCAGTCGTAGTATGGTATCGTCAAAAAAAGTTCTATTTATTGTCATAAAGAATTACATTTTGATGATAAAATATTAACTTAGGTACTCACTTGGTGAAGGCTACAGGACTAAAAGCCATCAAATGCAAACCTGTGCTTAGTCCACTCCTGTACTCCCTGTTCACCCACAACCAGTGCTGGAAAAAGTACCCAAAAGCCATACTTGAGTAAAAGTAAAGATACCTTACCTTAAAATGACTCAAGTAAAAAGTGAAAGTCTACCCATTAGAATATGACTTGAGTAAAAGTCTTAAAGTACCTGATATTAAATGTGCTTAAGAATCAAAAGAAAAAGTATGAATCGTAAGAGCCGTAAATCCAAAAAGCAAAACCTTTTATTTGGTTTGAGTTTTTCTGAATATTCCCTCGGACATCAATGCACATTATTGGTCGACCTCGAGAATACAATGGTTTTTGCAGGTTGCCCTCTTTGCAGTTGCTCTATGCATCTCAGAAGATTGCGAACACATGCATGTAGTTCCCTGGGATGTTTGACACTCTTCCAGGCATTATGAGATGTGATCACTTGCAAGACTGCAAAAAGGACGATCTGTAACGACCATCCTCTATCTTTGGAGCTGTCGCACAAGAGGCCATACTGTTTCATTTTAAATGACCTGACACAACGGTGACCACAGCACCTCTTCTTCCCTTCTTTCCTCCTTAGCCTACCTACTACTGGAGTTCAGCATCAATGTAGCCTTTGTTGGGCCTCGGCAAGAGGATGTGAGGAATCCCTTATTGTCAAAGCGCGACGCCAAGCCGGCCCGTGCTTGTTTACCCACGTGTCAGTGAGGCGGGTGTCAGAGTAACGGCCCGCAGCCACAAGACATCCCTGTTGGGACGAGGGAGAGGAGAGAGGGGTTAGAGACGCGGGGAGAAAGGGAGACAGGGCTCGAGAGGCGAGAAGAGCACAAGCAGCAGCCTTGTGCTGTATGACCAGGGACTGTCCGGCGGGACAATCCATCATCTGTATGTGGAGAGTCAGCTGGTCTGAGCCGAGGAGAGGAGATGAAAAAAAGAAGGCAAGAGATGCGGGAGAAGAGGCAGATTTACAAGGGTAAACCGTCACTGGTTTACGGGGAAAACTTCATCCCGTGCAGACATGGGGAGAGCAGACATGAAATGACATTTGGATTTCTTTTTGTGTGTGTGTTGGCGGAGAGTGGGGGGATCTGACTGGGTAGGTTGCCCACAAATACATAGGTACTCAGAAACCATCCTTGCGGAGAGAGATTTGAGTCCAAAATGAAACACTTTAAAGCAACCATACTGTGTACATAAAGCCCTGTGTAACCTGTGTAACATTTTGAAATTACATTGCGTCACTCATACACTGTAAGACTTTCCTGTAATTTCAACAATAAAACAGAGTAGAATGCACATTTAAATACCTTAAATGTGTTTTACATTATTAATGCTGAACACTTAGAAAAAAAGGTGCTAAGTAGAACCATATAGGGGCGGCAGGTAGCCTAGTGGTTAGAGCGTTGGGCCAGTAAACAAAAGGTTGCTCGATCGAATCCCTGAGCTGACAAGGTAAAGATCTGTCGTTCTGCCCCTGAACAAGGCAGTTAACCCACCGTTCCTAGGCCGTCATTGTAAATATATGTTCTTAACTGACTTGCCTAGTTAAATAATGGTTCAAATAAATCCTGATGAAGTCAATCACAACCTGCATTCAGAATGGCTGCTAGGGTCAGGAAGGTTGAGTAATGAGACTACCTAAGCCATCTAAGCTGGAACAGCCATATCAGTAGCGGGTGCATTAAAACTACTAACACATTCGATTAGTTTCGAAAAATGCATGTTATTTATCTTTGCGGAGCATAAGATCAATCAATCTACATGCAAAAACATGTACCGAAACAACCAATTCAAAAAATCTACCTGCTATAGAACACGCTGGGAAATATGATAATGATGGGCTTGGTTTTGAGTGTTTTACTCAACCCGGAATTCCATCATTTAAATTAGGCCTAACTGGATGATGAGGGTGAAGAGTTTGATTTAACTTAGAAAGAGAATAGTGTAATGATGAGTTTGTGTTATGCCTATTTACAGTATCAGCAGCAAATCATTCCACCATGTGATATCATTAGTAATAAGCCGTTATGGGGCTGTTTCATTTACTATAACTCTATTACTACCGTCTAGTTATTATTATTATTATTATTATTGTGGGGCTTGGGAAGCAAAGGCCCCAGCTTCAATCTTCGACATACTACTTCTTCTTCTTATTAGCTGTTTTAGTTACCCATCAACTGCTCTGTTTCTAGATACAGTAAGTCATGTCAGAAGCTACCAGATTCATTACTTACCCTCAACAGCTACAAATTCTAAGAAAACTACATCATGTTCTGAAGTTCACCTTCATTGCTTTGTCTAACAACACTATCATAAATCTAGCAAAGAAGTTGTGGGTCAGAGTGTAGTATTTCATGAGTATTAAAGCACAATGTACTTCATGTTAGCATGTCTCTCACACTTGGTCTAACCATAACGGAGCAGTGTTGTCAAGGCTACTGTTGCCTAGCAATGCTTGCCTCGCTGAAATGTCTTCATAGCTAGACAAATTCCCATGATTTGTGAATCTCTTTTGGACTGAACAGCTAGCGCAACAATGTTGAATGCTTCCCCGGTCTGGGCGACCTACAAGGATAGAGAGATTTCCAGTGCTCAATAGCTCCGTCCTCCTTCTCAGGATAATGCTCTGTCCTCTAAGTAACTTAACTCGCTAGTTTGCTTGTCTCTAAAGAGGAGGGCGGGCTGTACCCCTTTGATTGGATACAGCAGATTAGGAATTGTTTCTACCAATAAAAAGTTACGGCTGTTTTTCAGAGTATAGATAGACAAAAAGTGGGTAGTTGACATCGACTAATAGCTCTCTGTATCATCACTGAGCAGCCCAAACAGAGCCAAATGGATACTCACAGAGCAGAGGGCAACAATTAAGACGAGAGTGAAGAGAGTGACGATAATTACTGACCATAGCCACACCCATATGGACCACATAACTGAACCACACAACTACAGACCACAATCCCAAAACTACTGAACACAAACAATAGATCACAACCACACAACTACTGACCACAACCACAGAACTTCTGACCACAACCACACAACAATTGACCACAACTCCTGACCACAACTATTAACCACAACCACAGAACGAACCAAATAACTTCTGACCACAACCTCATAACTATTGACCACAACCACTGAACAAAACGACTGACCACAATCTACAGACCATAACCACACAACTACTACTTATTATTATTTTGCACGCTACTCCTCGTGCACCATTTAAGCTAGAAATGAAATTCAAACTCTATAATGTGTAGACTGATCTAGATTAGGTTGCTTGAGATAACATTTTTTGATAGCAATTGTACTTTTGGTACTACAACAATATTTACATGAGCTCCCAATGAATTTCAATGGCAATAACGTGCCATAGACTTACTTGGGGGAAATATGTAAATTAATCTCCTCCTACAAAATGTAAGTTGTCAGCGCCAATGTCAGGTTGGGCGCTACTGGTGTAGAAGTCAGGTGCAGGAGAGCAGAGAGTTGTGATCAGGCGCACACTTTATTTGGCAGAAGCAAACAGACGTACGTAACCGCGTCAAACAAACCTCCAGCCAAAGGCAAAAGTGAAAAGTGCAACAAAGTCACCAAGATGCAAAATGTTTAACAATTAAACATACTGCGGGTTGAACATGGTACCCGGAGAAAAACCAGCCTGGCGCATCACACAAAACACGTAAGAAAAACAATTCCACACAAAGACATGGGGGGAACAGAGGGAATATATATGTAGTGTGATTAGGGAATGTAAACCAGGTGTGCGGGGAAACAAGACAAAACACATGGAACAATGAAAAGTGGAGCGGAGATGGCTAGAAGGCCGGTGACGTCGACTGCCGAACACCGCCCGGACAAGAAAAGGAGCCTACTTCGGCGGAAGTCGTGACAGCCAAACTAACATTGTTCACAATGACCCAATTTAAAAAGATTGTATCTTAAATTTGGTAGGAGGAGATTAATCCATTGAAGGATTAGCCCCTTTTTTTCAATTTTCACCTAAAATTACATACAGGCAGTTCGATTTGGGTATCTCAGGCCCTGAAGCAAGGGTATGCATATTCTTGCTACCATTTGAAAGGAAACACTGAAGTTTATAGAAATGTGAAAGGAATGTTGTAGAATATAATACAAAGAAAAAAACCAACCATTCTTTTGTATTTTTTTTGAAATGCAAGAGAAAGGCCATAATATATTAATCCAGCCCAGGTGCAATTTAGATTTTCGCCATAGTGTCATAGCATTAGTGCCTGTGCAAAGTGTTAGACTGATCCAATGAACAATTGCATTTCTGTTCAAAATGTTGTGTCAAGACTGCATCAATGTGCCAATCAATATGCCTAATTTGTTTTTTAAGAACTTTTCATGTTCAAAATTGTGCACTCTCCTCAAACAATAGCATGGTATTATTTCAAATTTATAGCTACTGTAAATTGGACAGCACAGTTAGATTAACAAGAATTTAAGCTTTCTGCCAATATAAGATATGTCAATGTCCTGGGAAATTTTCTTGTTACTTACAACATCATGCTAATCGCATTAGCCTACGTTAGCTCAACTATCCTGTGGAAGGGACACCCATCCCGAAGAAGTTTGTAACGTTCGTCGTCATATTCCTCCTCCTCGGATGAGGAGGAGCATGGATCAGACCAACACGCAGCGAGGTATGTAGACATAATGAATTTATTAGACACGACGAACACTGACACGAACTATACTTGAATATTACAAAATAACAAACAAACAACGTAGACTGACCTGAACATGCAAACTACATGTCACGAAGCACACATGAACAGGAAAGAACGAACGAGACGAGACGAGACAGTACCGTGTGGTGCAAAAAACACAGACACAGCGACAATCACCCACAAACAAACAGTGTAAAAACACCTACCTTAAAACCTGTTTGGGCTGCAAGCTGAATATTGAAAAAACTGGAAAATGTGTGCACATTTTCAAACGGCCTCCTAAGAAACTTTTTATTTTCCAATATGCATATATTTACTACTGTTGGATAGATAACAGTCTATAGTTTCTAAAAAGGTTTGAATTGTTTCTCTAAGTCCAACAGAAATATTTTTACAGCCATTTTCCCAGCCGAATTGAGATTTCCAAAATGCGATGTGTCTCTTTAAGACCTTCTCTATAAAAGGCCCTTTGACTTGGGACCATAGGGACACGTCACACGCATTCGTCAGGCTGTAATGCGGAAGTGAGAATTGAAAGGAGTCGAATATCTCGTCCATGGACTGAATAACACACCTTCTTGTGAGACCTGCGCAGTTAAAAAAAATTTCCGGGCGCGAAGCATAATTTGGTCTCGGCTTCTAGAACAAGGTAGATAACGGTGAATATGATGTCTGACTACGATATTATTTGATACATGTCACAAAATCATCTTAAAGTATGTTTTTTCAATATACTTTAATTATATTATTGCAATTTATTCTGGACTTTAGATGTGATACGACGGAAGATTTTTTTGAAGAAACGCTGTGTAGCGCTGCAATGCCATTGTGCTAGCTAACCAAAGAGGGAAATAATTCGTTCTGGAACCCAACTAAAGACTCTACTGGACATTGGACCCCGTTACAACATTCTGATGGAATATCAACAAAGATAAGACCCAATTTGGGATGCTTTTTCATATATCTGTTGAGCTGTGCTGTGCTAAGTGGGCTAACTGTGCTAGGCTAGCGCTTGACCAATGCTAGTGTTGACTTATGCTAGCTTATGTTGTTAGCTAATATAACGATATATTGTGTTTTCGCTGTAAAACACTTCAAAAATCGGAAATGTTGGCTTTATTCACACGATATCTGTCTTTCATTAGTTATCCACCATATGTTTTTCTGAAATGTTTTATGAGGTGTAATTAGTAGCCAACGTTGGTGTATGTATTTTCTCTGGCTACTCCCGTCTGGATTCAGACTCTAGCTATGTGTTAGCATTTTTGGGTAGCATCAATGTAAAACTGATTTATAGCTAAAATATGCACTTTTTATGAACAAAACATAGATTTATTGTGTAACATGTTATATGACTGTCATCTGAGGTAGTTTTTTCTGGGCTCTTTAGGTTGGTTTTAGTTTATTTCGGTTGGCTTGTGCATGCTACTTCAATCATAATTCATACTTCATAATCATATCCATACGTGTCTGTCCACTTTTGTATTTGGTGGTGAGCTAACATAAATATATGTGGTGTTTTCTCTGTAAAACATTTAAAAAATCGGACATGTTGGCTGGATTGACAAGATGTTTATCTTTCAAATGCTGTATTGGACTTGTTAATGTGTAAAAGTTAAATATTTAAAAAAAATAGATTTTGAATTTCGCGCCCTGCAGCTGTTGTCATTGTCGTACCGAATTCGGGCTTGCAGCCCAAACAGGTTAATATGACTCTCAATCAGAGGAAACGTCAAACACCTGCCTCTAATTGAGAGCCATATCAGGTCACCCTAAACCAACATAGAAACAGAAAACATAGACTGCCCACCCAAACTCACGTCCTGACCAACTAACACATACAAAAACTAACAGAAAACAGGTCAGGAACGTGACATAACCCCCCCCTTAAGGTGCGAACTCCGGGCGCACCAGCACAAAGTTTAGGGGAGGGTCTGGGTGGGCATCTGACCACGGTGGTGGCTCAGGCTCTGGGCGAGGTCCCCACCCCACCATAGTCAATCCCAGCTTACGTTTCCCCCTACGACTGACCACCCTCCTATTCCACCCACTTGATTTCTTGGGTAACATCGAGACAAGGGGCAGCACCGGGACAAGGGACAGCACCGGGATAGAGAGATAGCTCGAAACAAAGAGGTAGGTCAGGATAGAGAGGTAGCTCAGGATAGAGGGGCAACTCCGGACTGAAGGGCAGCTCCGGACAGAGAGACAGCTCTGGACTGAGGGGCAGTTCTGGATGGCTGGCTCTGGACTGGGTGGCAGCTCCGGACTGTAGGGCAGCTCCGGACTGTAGGGCAGCTCCGGACTGTAGGGCAGCTCATGACTGTAGGGCAGCTCATGACTGTAGGGCAGCTCATGACTGTAAGGCAGCTCATGACTGGAGGGCAGCTCATGACTGTAGGGCAGCTCATGACTGTAGGGCAGCTCATGACTGTAGGGCAGCTCCTGACTGTAGGGCAGCTCCTGACTGGCTGGCGGCTCTGGCAGCTTCTGACTGGCTGGCGGCTCTGGCAGCTTCTGACTGGCTGGCGGCTCTGGCAGCTCCTGACTGGCTGGCGGCTCTGGCAGCTCCTGACTGGCTGGCGGCTCTGGCAGCTCCTGACTGGCTGGCGGCTCTGGCAGCTCCTGACTGACGGACGGCTCTAGCGGCTCCTGACTGACGGACGGCTCTAGCGGCTCCTGACTGACGGACGGCTCTAATGGCTCGGGACAGACGGGCGGCTCTAATGGCTCGTGGCAGACGGATGACTCAAAAGGCGCTGGGCAGACGGATGTCTCAGAAGGTGTTGGGCAGACAGATGGCTCCGACGGCGCTGGGCAGACAGATGGCTCCGACGGCGCTGGGCAGACAGATAGCTCAGACCTGCTGAGGCGCACAGTAGGCCTGGTGCGTGGTACCGGAACTGGAGGTACCGGGCTGAGGGCACGCACCTCAGGGCGAGTGCGGGGAGAAGGAACAGTGCGTACAGGGCTCTGGAGACGCACAGGAGGCTTGATGCGTGGTTGCCGAAATTGGAGGCACTGAGCTTGAGACACGCACCACAGGGAGAGTGCGTGGAGGAGGAACAGGGCTCTGGAGACGCACTGGAAGCCTGGTGCGTGATGTAGGCACTGGTGGTACTGAGCTGGGGCGGGAAGGTGGCGCCGGATATACCGGACCGTGCAGGCGTACTGGCTCCCTTGAGCACTGAGCCTGCCCAACCTTACCTGGTTGCATGCTCCCCGTAGCCCGTCCAGTGCGGGGAGGTGGAATAACCCGCACTGGGCTGTGTTGGCGAACCGGGGACACCATGCGTAAGGCTGGTGCCATGTACACCGGCCCGAGGAGACGTACTGGAGGCCAGATATGTTGAGCCGGCTTCATGGCACTTGGCTCAATGCTCACTCTAGCCCGGCTAGTGCGGGGAGGTGGAATAACCCGCACCGGGCTATGAACACGTACAGGAGACACCATGCGCTCTACTGCGTAACACGGTGTCTGCCCGTACTCTCACTCTCCACGGTAAGCCCGGGAAGTTGGCGCAGGTCTCCTACCTGACTTCGCCACACTACCCTTTAGCCCCTCCCCAAGAAATTTTTGGGTATTACTTGCGGGCTTTTCGGGCTTCCGTGCTAGACGCGTCCCCTCATAACGCCGGTTCCTCTCTCCGGTTTCCTCCGCTCTCCGAGCTGCCTCCAGCTGTTCCCATGGGCGGCGATTCACTTCAACTTTAGCCCATGGTCCTTTTCCTTCCATGATTTCCTCCCAAGACCAGAAATCCTGCTTCGTGCGCTGTCCTTTAACCCGCTGCTTGATCTGGGTTTGGTGGGTGGTTCTGTAACGTTCGTCGTCATATTCCTCCTCCTCGGATGAGGAGGAGCATGGATCAGACCAACACGCAGCGAGGTATGTAGACATAATGAATTTATTAGACACGACGAACACTGACACGAACTATACTTGAATATTACAAAATAACAAACAAACAACGTAGACTGACCTGAACATGCAAACTACATGTCACGAAGCACACATGAACAGGAAAGAACGAACGAACGAGACGAGACAGTACCGTGTGGTGCAAAAAACACAGACACAGCGACAATCACCCACAAACAAACAGTGTAAAAACACCTACCTTAATATGACTCTCAATCAGAGGAAACGTCAAACACCTGCCTCTAATTGAGAGCCATATCAGGTCACCCTAAACCAACATAGAAACAGAAAACATAGACTGCCCACCCAAACTCACGTCCTGACCAACTAACACATACAAAAACTAACAGAAAACAGGTCAGGAACGTGACAAAGTTCATTTAGATATTTCTCCCAAGTAAGTCTATGGCAGGTTATTGCCATTGAAATTCATTGGGAGCTCATGTACAATATGTTGTATTACAAAAGTACAAATGCTATCCACTTTTTTTTTTCAAGCAACCTAATCCAGATCAGTATACACATTATAAAGTTTGAATGGCATTTCCAGCTTAAATGGTGCAAGAGGATTAGCGTGCAAAATAATAATAATAAGTAGTTGTCAAAAGTTGCTTGTGGTTAGTAGTTGTGGTCCATTGTTGTGGTCAGTAGTTGTGTGGTTGTGTCAGTAGTTGTGTATTTGTGGTCAAAAAGTATGTGGTCACACAACTACTGACCACAACCATGGAACTACTAACCACACAACAACTGACCACAATACAAATACTGATCGCAACCTCACAACTAGACCATAACCACACAACTAGTGACCACAACTACTGACCACAACAACTAACCAAAGCCACACAACAATTGACCACAACCTCACATTTTCTGTCCACATCTAGTGACCACAACCACACAACTATTGACAACAACTACACAATGTCTGACTACAGCATCACAACAACTAACCACAACCACACAGCTAGACAATATCCACACAACTGATGGCCACACCTAGTTACCCATAACCACCCAATGATTGACCACAACACCACACCAACTGACAACAACTGCTGACAAAAACCACACATTTTCTGACAACAATCACACAATCATTGACCCAAACCAGAAAACAACTGTCCACAACTACACAACGTCTGATCACACAACTACTGACCTCGCAACTGCTGACCTCTCAACTACTGACCACCACAATTACTGACTACAACCACCTAGCCACAACTACTGACCACAACCACAGAATAACTGACAATAACTACAAACAAAACCACGCAAGTTCTAACCATAACCCCAAAACTGCTGACCACAACCACACAACTTTTGACCACATAACAACTAACCACACAACTATGCCCAAGAACACTAAGGTAACCTGACTAAATGACTACCGACCCGTAGCACTCACGACTGTAGCCATGAAGTGCTTTGAAAGGCTGGCTATGGCTCACATCAACATCATCATAACAGAAACCCTACTAGACCCACTCCATTTTGCATACCGCCCCAACAGATCCACAGATTATTGCACTCCACACTTCCCTTTCCCACCTGGACAAAAGGAACACCTACACTACCATTCACAAGTTTGGGGTCACTTAGAAATGTCCTTGTTTTTGAAAGAAAAGCAAAGTTTTTGTCCATTAAAATAACATCAACTTGATCAGAAATACATTGTTAATGTTGTAAATGACTATTGTAGCTGGATACGGCAGATTTTAACGGTGTCGCTTCTTCACTGTTGACGTTGAGACTGGTGTTTTGCGGGTACTATTTAACGAAGCTGCCAGTTGAGGACTCTGTTTCTCAAACTAGACACTCTAATGTACTTGCCCTCTTGCTCAATTTTGCACTTGGGCCTCCCACTCCTCTTTCAATTCTGGTTAGAGTCAGTTTGCACTGTTCTGTGAAGGGAGCAGTACACAGCGTTGTGCGAGATCTTCAGGTTTTTGGCAATTTCTCGCATGGAATAGCCTTCATTTCTCAGAACAAGAATATACTGACAAGTTTCAGAAGAAAGGCCTTTGTTTCTGGCCATTTTGAGCCTGTAATCGAACCCACAAATGCTGATGCTCTTTTAAAATGATAAATTTGGATTAGCTAACACAACGTGCCATTGGAACACAGGAGTGATGGTTGTGTGAATCCAGTGTCCTGTGTGAATTTAAGTATGCTCTCTCTAATTCTCTCTCCCTTTCTCTCATTCTCTTTCTTTCTTTCTCTCTCTCTGAGGACCTGAGTCCTAGGACCGTGCCTCAGGACTACCTGGCCTGATGACCCCTTGCTGTCCCCAGTCCACCTGGCCATGCTGCTGCTCCAGTTTCAACTGTTCTACCTGCAGATATGGAACAATGACCTGTTCACCGGACGTGCTACCTGTCCCAGACCTGCTGTTTTCAACTCTCTAGAGACAGCAGGAGCGGTAGAGATACTCTCAATGATTGGCTATGAAAAACCAACTGACATGGACTCCTGAGGTGCTGACCTGTTGCACCCTCGACAGCTACTGTGATTATTATTATTTGACCATGCTGGTCATTTATGAACATTTGAACATCTTGGCCATGTTCTGTTATAATCTCCACCCGGCACAGCCAGAAGCGGACTGGCCACCCCTCATAGCCTGGTTCCTCTAGGTTTCTTTCTAGGTTTTGGCCTTTCTAGGGAGTTTTTCCTAGCCACCGTGCTTCTACACCTGTATTGCTTGCTGTTTGGGATTTTAGGCTGGGTTTCTGTACAGCACTTTGAGATATCAGCTAAATAAATACATTTGATTTGATTTGATCCCTTATTGATGTCACTTGTTAAATCCACTTCAAAACAGTGTAGAGGAGAACGGTAAAATAATAATTGTCAAGCCTTGAGAGAACTGAGACATGGATTGTGTATGTGTACCATTCAGAGGCTGCTTTCGAACACCTTGTAGAGTCCATTCCTCAATGAATTGAGGCTGTTCTGAGGGCAAAATGTGGGTTGCAAATCAATATTAGGAGGGTGTTCCTAAATTTTGGAATGCTCAGTATATAGGCCTATAGAATTATCCATCAAAACTCATTCTTCATTCCAGGACACTGTTGTAATGCAATTGTTAATCCAGGTCCTCCATTTTGTGAACTTTTTATCACAGCATTAAGACAGAAGATATACTGACCCTCTCCAGCTCAGAAAAAGCAGCTGACTAGCTTTTCAGCGAGACAAAAAAAGTTGTTGTAAAGGTTGGAAAATAATTGTAACATTTGATTTTCGTGTGTGAAAAGGGTTGTCAGTCAAAGTCGGAAAGCCGACATACTTAGAAACATCTCTCGTTCTTCCCCACCTAGACCCTCTCTAGTCCACACTGTGCTAAGGGCTAACCTGTCTTAGCAGAGAAACACTACGTTTTAGCCTCAATCACATTAATTTCCCCCGAGGCGAGGTGTTAAAGCAAGCTCGATGTCACAGACAGAGCTGAAGGCGCGGTTAGGAGCCCTCAGCAATAAGATAGTTTCATCCTCTTCACATCGTCCAGCTCAGGGGTTCTTCGTCGCCAGCCTTCTAGCTGCTGCCGAACCTACTGCTGGCAAACGCCCTTCACTCATCAACCCCGGACTTGTCTCATCATTACACACACCTGGTTCCAATCCCCACTCTATCACTGTATATATACTCCCTCTGCCATTTGTCTTTGTCGGTCAATGCAAATGTTACTTGTTTTCCTGAGAGGAATCTCTCCTACTACTTCCTGAGTAATTTATACTTGCACTTTGGGTTCGCCCTGTGCCTTTTTGTTTATGAAGATATATTTTGAGCACAACAGTGTTAGGGTTTTGTCCCGCTTTGCTCTATGGTATTTAACCTCTCTGGGATATGTGGGACGGTAGCGTCCCACCTGGCCAACATCCAGTGAAAATGCAGAGCTCCAAATTCAAATAAATTATTATAACTTTCATGAAACTTTCATGAAATCACACATTCAATATACCAAATTAAAGCTATACTTGTTGTGTCACGTTCCTGACCTGTTTTCCCTTGTTTTTGTATTTATTTAGTATGGTCAGGGCGTGAGTTGGGTGGGTTGTCGATGTGTGATTTTTATGTTGGGATTTTGTGTGTTCGGCCTGGTATGATTCTCAATCAGAGGCAGCTGTCAATCGTTGTCCCTGATTGAGAATCATACTTAGGCAGCCGGGGTTTCACTTGTGTTTTGTGGGTGTTTGTTCTTGTGTCAGTGTTTCGCCACACGGGACTGTCACGGTAGTTATTTTGTTATTTTGTATCGCATATTGTTTTGTTATATTAAGTCACTATGGAAACTAACCACTCTGCGTATTGGTCCGATCCTTCTCCCCTCTCCTCGTCCGAGGAGGAGGAAGAAAATGACTATGTTGTGAATCCAGCCAACGTGTCAGATTTCAGAAATGCTTTACGGCGAAAGCAAACAATGCTATTATCTGAGGATAGCACCCAAGCAAATAATCACATATTTCGTGACACAAAACGCAGAAATAAAGATATAATTCATGCCTTACCTTTGACGAGCTTCTTCTGTTGGCACTCCAATATGTCCCATAAACATCACAAATGGTCCTTTTGTTCGATTAATTCCGTCGATATATATCCAAACTGTCCATTTATTTGGCACGTTTGATCCAGAAAAACACCGGTTCCAACTTTCACAACGTGACTACAAAATATCTCAAAAGTTATCTGTAAGCTTTGTCCAAACTTTTCAAACTACTTTTGTAATACAACTTTAGGTATTTTTTAACGTAAATAATCGATAAAATTGAAGACGGGATGATCTGTGTTCAATAGCGGAAGAAAACAATGTGTAGCATGCTTTCTGGTCACGCGCCTCTAACAAACAGTACACTTCACTGGAGCCTCATTCTGAACATGGCTACTTCTTCATTTCTCAAAGGAAAAATCTCAACCAATTTCTAAAGACTGTTGACATCCAGTGGAAGCGATAGGAACTGCAGGAAGGTCCCTTAGAAATCTGGATTCCCTAAGAAATTCCATTGAAAAGAGAGTGACCTCAAAACAAAAAAATCTGAATGGTTTGTCCTCGGGGTTTTCCCTGCCAAATAAGTTCTGTTATAGTCACAGACATGATTCAAACAGTTTTAGAAACTTCTGAGTGTTTTCTATCCGATACTAATAATTATATGCATATATTAGCATCTGGGACTGAGTAGGAGGCAGTTTACTCTGGGCACGCTTTTCATTAAACGTGAAAATGCTGCCCCCTATCCTAGAGAAGTTAAATAAACGCAGTAGTTCTAAACCTACGACTGCCTACTCCTCTCTACACCAGTGACAAATATACTTCCAAGCCAACTGCCATACATTACCATAACTTTTGCCCTG
The DNA here is from genome assembly GCF_029448725.1 of Salvelinus fontinalis. NCBI lineage: Eukaryota > Metazoa > Chordata > Actinopteri > Salmoniformes > Salmonidae > Salvelinus > Salvelinus fontinalis. The sequence goes on from NC_074681.1 coordinate 43,683,405, forward strand.
TATACAGTATGTACCTTTTGCAATATAAAACTTTTTAAGTTGAAGCTGCTATGTTTACGAGCAAGCTTCTCCAGCAGAGCACTATTAAAACACAAGGCAAGCGTAAGCAAAACAAACAGTCAATGGGTTAGAGCAAAAAGAAGGGGCCTACTTTCACCTGTCCTGTTCTTCTAGATTCAGTGAGGATAAAGAAAATGAGACAAGGAAAGTATCATGACTAGAGAATCATGACGTGCCCTCTGGCTGACTGTTTGCTCCAGCTGCTTGGCTCATCTTTCTGACCCAGATTCTGGTTTCCTCCGGGCAGGCAGACTGGTATAACCCTCCAGGTTCCACTGGGCAACGATAACAGCTGGGGGAATCAAACCCGGCCCGTTTTTCTGGAAACACAGGAAGCAAACAGGGACTGTGCCTATCCAGCTAAAGGGGAACCGAAAGGGTGTTCGACTCTGGTTTAAAAGTAGGGCACTATATGTGGAATAGGGTGTAATTTGGGACACAAAGTGGATTACACAGTGGAGATGAGAGCTTTCATTCAATTAAAAAAAATCACATTGATATGTCAAATTTGTTATTTGATTTCAGAAAAATTGAATAGAATAGATTTTAAAACCAAAGTGTAATTTATCATTCCAATCAGTAAAAGCACTTTCGGATGGCCCACAGCGTCATCCCGCTTTTTACAGTGTATAGCCATGGGTGTAAACTCCCTCCTGCCCTCTCCACTTGCTCCAATCTCCCCCAGATATCACATATCGGGTAATATCAAGCCTGGTAATGGATGATATACTATCGAGAAAAACATCTGCATCCAACCCATTAACTTGCTGTGTGTGATGTGTACACACACACACACACACACACACACACACACACACACACACACACACACACACACACACACACACACACACACACACACACACACACACACACACACACACACACACTGTACATCACACCCCATTAAAGGGTTAAACAATAACCATACACAGCATAAAGACAATGACTGCCCATACAAGGCACTTCTATCCTCAACAACTATTGTTCCGGTGCCAGTCCCTGCATAGACCGATGCCAGGAGAGGGCAGGAAATCACTAATCTATCTTGGCGGTAAGGCACAACTGGCATCCTGGGTACACAAAGAACAAAGCCCAGGTGCCAACTTTGTTTCCTGTTTCTAAACGTATCTCTGTCATTCCCCCTCACATAACCCTTATCACCTACAGAGCGGTGGATTGCACACTTTTATCAGCATACACAATGCAGGTGGAGAGCAAACAAGCTGAAGTTTGATCAGTGGACTCAAACAACTCAAACAGTATGCAGGTGTCGGAGCCAGGGTCTTAGGAGCGACTGACATTAGGGAAGAAATAATGTTTTATAAAAAATGGCTTCAACATTCATAATCTTATTCAGTACACGAGGGCACATTTACTCATGATATCCACCGTTTTTTTTTGTACTCAGGACTTTACAGTTTTTTGTTCCAGCCCTTCACTAACACCTAATTCAACTAATTGTGGTCTAAATTGAAGACTTTCCCACAGTGGGACAGAAATCACATCATTATTTTGGAATGAGCTTCCTAAGTAACAATGTCCTGACAAATCTGCATGATAAACAGTAACATGGGTAAATCTATTTCTATCTAACATGGTGATGTTGCACACTTCAAATCAAATTGTATTAGTCACATGCGCCAAATACAACAGGTCTACAAAGTTCACTGAATTTTTCAACCCTAGTCAGCTGACAGTCTTTCCTCTGTAAATGAATGTTAGAAGACTCTAGTCTTCTAAGTTTACCCAGTTCCCTTACAGTGAAATGCTTACTTACAAGCCCTTAATCAACAAAGCAGTTAAGAAAATTACAGATAAGAATACCAGGGTACCGGTACAGAGTCAATGTGAGGGGGCACCGGTTAGTTGAGGTACTATGTACATGTAGGTAGAGTTATTAATTTGACTATGCATAGATTATAACAACAGAGAGTAGCAGCGGTGTAAAAGAGGGGGAGGACAATGCAAATAGTCTGGGTAGCCATTTGATTAGATGTTCAGGCGTCTTATGGCTTGGGGGTAGAAGCTATTTCGAAGCCTTTTGGACCTAGACTTGGTGCTCCGGTACTGCTTGCCCGTGCGGTGGCAGAAAGAACAATCTATGACTAGGATGGCTGGAGTCTTTGACAGTTTTTTAGGGCCTTCCCGAAAGTAGTTCTAAACCTGTGACTCTTGCCTACTCCTCTCTACACCAGTGACACATATGCTGAATAATATCCTGGGATATGGTGATTATCCTGGTGGCTGGAAGGTTCACAAGTTCTCTACATCTCTGCAGGCTGTCAGGGTGGGATGTCCTTCAACCTGGAACAAGCAGAGACAAGGAAGGAGAAATAAACCTCACTGCTCAAATTTCAGTGCTGGTTCAAGTTGCTGAAGCCACAACTACCTTTTAATGTGCAATTGTTTTATTAACAGTTTTGCATATCTTTAGGCTTGGTCAAGTTGTTTACAGTAAGAGTAGAAGAACTTATCCTCTAATTTTAACTAGTAACACCAACCCCAATGGTGCAACAAATAAGGTGAAATAAACACAAATTGAACAGAACACAGCACGGCTGCATTTCCTGCATTTTTCATCAGATGTTAAAATGGTTTACCTCCGAAAGAGTCGGGTAGGACTGTTTTCTCCTGCCAAGCCAATGCAATGGAGTGAAACGATCAGGTGCCTACTTTAGTGCCTGAAAGAAAATGGGGGAAAGCAATTTACTATATGTCTTCAACTCGCAAGTTGCCCAATTCATGATTCACCAGTTCATTGCTGAATCTACAATGAGTGAGTTTAGTTATTCATCTCTAATCACCCGATAAGCAGGATGAAATCGCTTGCTAGCTAGCTATCGTGGCCGACGTGTTAAACACCACTGATTCAACGTTTGAATTCACAATTCATATGAAAGTAATGGGTAGAAAATGTGTACATGATTTAGTGAATAAATAAACGTTATACTTATGTTTCGCAACGTTATTGCTTATTATTCGAGAACATTTTATCCCAAGCAGGGACTTCTGTTAGCCATTAATTGTAATTAAAACAATTTTTTGCTGCGCTACAAGGTGTTATGGGATAGCCTCCCTAGCAAAGGTTACATGGAATTGGGAAATGCCGATTTTGACGTCCTGCATAGAAATTATGCCTCAAAAGGCCTCATCCTTATTATCGCCAGGTGATATCTCGTTAAACCATCAATACATGCCAAGTTCACCCGCACAGCTGATCTCAGTTGCAACCATTATTTATCACCTCAGAAATCCCAAGCAGCACACTGGAATGTGAGATTCATCTACACCTTGACTAGGATAAAATAAATACTCATTATTTAGTTGAATGATTTTTCAATTTGAGCGTTATTATTTCTATGTAGCATACACTTTCTTTTTCTGAACTTTTAAGGCGAGTGGGGCGTGTCTGGCTTTGCTGACAATGATCGCAAGAGCAGCTGCTCACTGATTTGACAGCTGCAATTAAGTTCCACTTCCAACACTGCCAGAACATCCACTATGCGGGTGTGTGCTATCGCTGGATAAAGCTTGATCTGATTGAATCTAGGCCTTACTACTAAAGTTGGTAGTCCAATGTCCTGAGGAGAACAGTATGGTTATAAGCACATTGTGTTGCATTCCATGTTTGATATGTGCTGTGTAAATAAAGCTTCATTTGATGTATGATTAATGTTTCCTTTTGACAATAAATGCTTCTACTGAAAAACCTTTAAACATGTCTTTAGACCTTATGGAGGTTATGGGGGTGATGCTGTTGCCCATCAGATTTCATATTATGCCAATATGTCAAAGTTATCAATTAGGAGGATGGTGCTGTTCAAAAGGACAAGTTCCTGACTGTTGATGTTGACAGGACTCTCCAAATGCTATGTTGAAAGAGCACCACGGATTAAGGAGGGGGAGGGGGGGCAGACTGCTTCTCTCTACCACACCTTCACCAAGTTATCCAATGTTTGCTTCATGAATAATTGTTGCATCTTCTGAAATAAATATAGAATACATTTTGTTCATTCTGTTTCTAATGTTTTTTTTAATGCTGGATGTGAGTAATTTGTCAGGTCTATAGTATAATGTATTGTTTTTAAATGTTTATTAAATATATATTCAGTCACAAGTCACTTGGATTATCTTATGTTGACTTTTAAATGTTTGCTAAAAAATGATATACACACATACATGTAGAGTCTATCAATGACAAGAGAACAGTGCAGAGATGTAACATTAGAATAACAAAAGATGTAGCATGTTTTGTGCTATCTTAACTGGACAGGGGGCGGTATAACCATGCTGTTCTCCTCAGGACATTGGACTACCAACTTTAGTAGTAAGGCCTAGATTCAATCAGATCAAGCTTTATCCAGCGATAGCACACACCCGCATGGTGGATGTTCTGGCAGTGTTGGAAGTGGAACTTAATTGCAGCTGTCAAATCAGTGAGCAGCTGCTCTTGCGATCATTGTCAGGAAAGCCAGACACGCCCCACTCACCTTAAAAGTTCAGAAAAAGATAGTGTATGCTACATAGAAATAATTACGCTCAAATTGAAAAATCATTCAACTAAATAATGAGTATATATTTTATCCTAGTCAAGGTGTAGATGAATCTCACATTCCAGTGTGCTGCTTGGGATTTCTGTTAATGCGAGTCTGTACAGCCAATGGCATTGTACGCGTTAGGTGTACCGCAGGGAGCCACTTGTGGATTTGACAGCTCTAACAGCAATTACCCATCTGACACCACCAAGACAACAGCTATGCAGATGTTGGCTAAAGCTCGTCTGATTCAATCGAGCCCTAAGGTCTCAGCTTGCTACATAGCAAAGCCGAGCAAATACACCAAAGCAGACAATCATTTTGTAAACTAATATTAGCGTCATCTAACATGACAAGTATACTGAACAGAAATATAAACGGAACATGCAACAGTTTCAAAGATTTTACTTAGTTACAGCTCATATAAGGAAATCAGTCAATTTAAATAAATTCATTAGGCCCTAATATATGGATATCACATGGCTGGGAATACAGAAATGCATCTGTTGGTCACAGATCTATGCTGCAATAGTCTGTGCCGGGAGGCTAGCCTCAGTCTGTCCTATCTGGTTAAAATCTCCTGTCTTATCTGTTGTCCTGTGTGAACTTGGGTATCCTCCCTCTAATTCTCCCATCTGTATCTCTTTCTCCCCCCGTTCCAGAGGACCTGAGCCCTAGGATCATGCCTCAGGACTACCTGGCCTGTTGACTCTTGGCTGTCTTCATCCCCAGTCTACCTGGCCGTGCTGCTGATCCAGTTTCTGCTGTTCTGCCTGCGGCTATGGAACCCTGACCTGTTCACCAGACGTGCTATCTTGTGGAGCTGCTGCTACCTTCTCCCATAACCACTGTTTTCGACCCTCTCCCTCTCTCCCTCCCTATCTCTCTTCCTTCTCTACCACACCTGCTGTCTCAACCTTTGAATGCTCGGCTATGAAAAGCCAACTGACATTTACTCCTGAGGTGCTGTCCTGTTGCACCCTCTACAACCACTGTGATTATTATTTGACCCTGCTGGTCATCTACGTTTGACATTTTTGAAGAACAATCTGCATTGCTTGCTGTTTGGGGTTTTAGGCTGTGTTTCTGTATAAGCACTTTGTGATATAAAAAGGACTTTATAAACAAATTTGATTTGAATTTGATCGATACCTTTAAAAATTGTAGGGGTGTGGATCAGAAAGCCAGCCAGTATCTGTTGTGACCACCATTTGCCTCATGCAGCGCGACACATCTCAATTTCATAGAGTTGATCAGGCTGTTGATTGTGGCCTGTGGAATGTTGTCCCACTCCTCTTCAATAGCTGTGCGAAGTTTCTGGATGTTGACGGGGACTGGAACACGCTGTGATACACCTCAATCCAGAGCATCCCAAACATGCTCAATGGATGACATGTCTGGTGAGTATGCAGGCCATGGACATTTTCAGCTTCCAGGAATTATGTACAGATCATTGTGACATAGCGCCGTGCATTAATAAGCTGAAACATGAGGTGATGGCGGTGGATGAATGGCACGAAAATAGGCCTCAGGATCTCGGCACAGCATCTCTGTGCATTCCAATTGCCATACATAAAATGCAATTGTGTTCATTGTCAGTAGCTTAGGCCTGCATATCATAACCCCATTGACACCATGGGGCACTCTGTTCACAATGTTGACATCAGCAAACGCCACACGTGGTCTGCGGTTGCGAGGATGGTTGGATGTACTGCCAAGTTCTCTAAAACGATGTGGGAGGATGCTTATGGTAGATAAATTAACATTAAATTATCTGGCAACAGCTCTGGTGGACATTCTTGCAGTCAGCATGCAAACTGCACTCTCCAAAACTTGAGACATCTGTGGAATTGTGTTGTGTGACAAAACTGCACATTTTAGAGTGGCCTTTTGTTGTCCCAGCACAAGGTGCACCTGTGTAATGATAATGCTGTTTAATCAGCTTATTGATATGCCACACCTGTTAGGTGAATGGATGATCTTGGCAAAGGAGAAATGCACACTATCAGGGATGTAGAGAAATTTGAGAAATAAGATTTTTCTGCATATGGAACATTTCTGGGATCCTTTATTTCATCTCATGAAACATGGGACCAAAACTTTATATGTTGTGTTTATATTTTTGTTTGTTGTACATAGACCTATTTCTCTTTCTCTGTTAAACAATGTTAGATACACTCATACAGTCTATGGTATTATCCAGAAGGCTCTGTGGCTAGCTAGCTAGCTAACCAGCCATGTCAGCTCTATGGAAGAGCTAGCATCAGCTTTGTAGTGTCATTTAGTAATTTTAATACATTTTATACATTTTTTATGACATCTCTCTCCCTTTTGGAAATGCCTGACAACGCCATGGAAACGGCTCCCCCGATAAGAAGAGGGCGTGGAACATTTGAGCGTAGAATTTGCATAGTAGCTATTGCTTTAGTAATGATGGTGGTGCTGCACAGTGCTTTTTCTCTCACTCACTCACACACTGGCACTGCTTGTAACAACCAAGAGTGAGAGTAAAGCAGTCAGTGTGGGCGGGGGAAGTAGTGACTCACTTTCCAGCAGAGGCGGGATCGAGTGGGGCAGGGGGGGGATATTTCCTCCTTGTTCCTCACGTCTCCTACGCCCTTGGTAGGAGCTCAAGTATGGTTTCGTTTTTCCTCCGTAAGTCCTCAGGTGTCTCCATAGTGGAGTAAAATTACATAACACCCAAAATGTGTAAGTTGTATTATGCTCTAAGTACATCATAATGGTGAACAGTAAATAGTAACACAAAGATTATGATTCATTCGTATGTTTCACTCGTCGTGTTAACTTGAAGAGCAAGGCTGCACTTCCAGCCACGTTGTTTGCAGATGGCAGCACACCACAACTAATTCAAACACACCAAACTCCACACCTGCCACCAAAACTGCAACCACAAGTGACACAAGCGCCAATGCATTCCGATGTGGCAATTGTCAATGTGGTTTGTATTATTTTCCATGTAAAAGCACTTGGTTCTGCACATGTAGGCACACATTTTTTTAGAGTAGATTGTGTTTTCCTCCTTGGTTCATTTTACAATCATGGTTCTTTGTGCAATATGTATAATAAAATATGATTATATGTATATTTTCACAAATAATACATTGCAATGCAGTCCAGTTATATTAAGCAATAAGACATGAGAACCCGGGAATTACTGTGTGAATAACTCCCGACTAAAGGCTGTACTTAGGCCCAAAGGAGAAGCCAAGAGCCGGGAAAACAGCCATTAGGAGCGTGTTATTCTCGATAGTTGCTTTTATAAAACGGTTGCCAACATGCCAAGATAAAAGATGAAAAATACTATATTGAGTAAATTCATTTTATTTCATCCTTCCACGATAAAAACAGTCGTTAGTTCCAGATTCTGAAGTTGCTAGCCAAATGAGCTGGTCGTTCATTTTATCCATTCTATTTGCAATGGTTGCTATGCTAAACAAATCTTTGGCATGTAGGCGAACTACTTCTCCTTCGCTAACTAGCCAACTAGAGCTAACACACAATCACATCAAGCAGCTGAAATGACAGCACACTACAGTTGAAGTCGGACCTTTAAATACACTTAGGTTGGAGCAATTAAAACTCGTTGTTCAACCACTCCACAAATGTATTACTAACAAACTATAGTTTGGGCAAGTCGGTAAGGACATCTACGTTGTGCCTGACACAAGTCATTTTTCCAACGATTGTTTACAGACAGATTATTTCACTTATAACTCATTATATCACAATTCCAGTGGGTTAGAAGTTTACATACACTAAGTTGACTGTGACTTTAAACAGCTTGGAAAATTCCAGAAAATGATGTCATGGCTTTAAAACTTCTTATGGCTTGGGGGCAGTATTTCAACGTCTGGGTGAGATGCATGCCCAAAGTAAACTGCCTGTTACTCAGGCCCAGAAGCTAGGATATGCATATAATTGGTTTGGATTTGGATAGAAAACACTCTGAAGTTTCCAAAACTGTTAAAAATAATGTCTGTGAGTATAACAGAACTGATATGGCAGGCAAAAACCTGAGGAAAATCCATCCAGGAAGAGGATTTTTTTTGATGTGGGTATTTTCAATTGATTGCCTATACAGTATGTAATGGGTTAGGACCCAGATTGCAGTTCCTATGGCTTCCACTAGATGTCAACAGTCTTTAGACATTGTTTCAGGCTTGTTTTCTGAAAAATGAAGAAGAATTAGACCTTTCTGTCAGTGAACTGTAGAATCATGCAGTGCTGGTTTGCGCGCCCTTCGTTGTTTTTCTTTTCTATTGAATACGCTATTGTCCGGTTGAAATATTAGCGATTATTTAGACAATTGACAACCTAATGATTAATTCTGAACATCGTTTGACATGTTTAAACGAACTTTACCGGTACTATTAGGATGTTTTCGTCTGCATGTCTTGACCGCCTTTGAGCCAGTGGATTACTGAACAAATGCGCCAACAAAACAGAGTTTTTGGGATATAAAGAGGGACTTTATCGAACAAAACAAACATTTATTGTGTAGCTGGGACTCTTGTGACTGCAACCATATGAAGATCTTCAAAGGTAAGTGATTAATTTTATCGCTATTTCTGACTTTTGTAATTCCTTTACTTGGTTGTAAAATGTTTGTATGCTTTTGTAAGCGGGGAGCTATCCTCATATAATCGCATGGTATGCTGTTGTCATAAAGCCGTTTTGAAATCTTACAAAGCGGCTGGATTAATAAGAAGTTAATATTTAAGCCGATGTATAACACTTGTATTTTTTATGAATGTTTATTATGACTATTTCTGTATTTTGAATTTGGCGCTCTGCAATTTCACCGGATGTTGTCGAGGTGGGTCGCTAGTGGAACGCCTGCGCCAGAAAGGTTAAAAGCTTCTGATAGGCTAATTGACATAATTGGAGGTGTACCTGTGGATGTATTTCAAGGCCTACCTTCAAACTCAGTGCCTTTTTGCTTGACATCATGGGAAAATCAAAAGAAATCATCCAAGACGTCAGAAAAATAATTGTAGACCTCCACAAGTCTGGTTCATCCTTGGGAGCAATTTCCAAACACCTGAAGGTACCATATTCATCTGTACAAACAATAGTACGCAAGTATAAACACTGTGGGACCATGCAGCCGTCATACCGCTCAGGAAGGAGACACGTTCTGTCTCCTAGAGATGAACGTACTTTTGTGTGAAAAGTGCAAATCCATCCCAGAACAACAGTCCTCTGGTCTGATGAAACAAAAATAGAACTGTTTGGCCATCATGACCATTATTATGTTTGGAGGAAAAAGGGGGGTGCATGCAAGCCGAAGAACACCATCCCAACCGTGAAGCACGGGGGTGGCAGCATCATGTTGTGGGGGTGCTTTGCTGCAGGAGGGACTGGTGCACTTCACAAAATAGATGGCATCATGAGGATTGAAAATTATGTGGATATATTGAAGCAACATCTCAAGACATCAGTCAGGAAGTTAAAGCTTGGTCACAAATGGGTCTTCAAAATGGACAATGACCCCAAGCATACTTACAAAGTTGTGGCAAAATGGCTTAAGGACAACAAGGTCAAGGTATTGGAGTGGCCATCACAAATTCCTGACCTCAATCCTATAGAAAATGTGTGGGCAGAACTGAAAAAGCGTGTACGAGCAGGGAGGCCTGCAAACCTGACTCAGTTACACCAGCTCTGTCAGGAGGAATCGGCCAAAATTCACCCAACTTATTATGGGAAGCTTGTGGAAGGCTACCCAAAACGTTTGACCCAAGTTAAACAATTTAAAGGCAATGCTACCAAACACTAATTGATGTAAACTTGTATGTAAACTTCTGACCCACTGGGAATGTGATGAAAGAAATAAAAGCTGAAATGAATCATTCTCTCTACTATTATTCTGACATTTCACATTCTTAAAATAAAGAGGTAATCCTAACTGACCTAAAACAGGGAATTTTTACGAGGATTAAATGTCAGGAATTGTGATAAACTGAGTTTAAATGTACTTGGCTAAGGTGTATGCAAACTTCCGGCTTCAACTGTATGTGCACTTTCATTTTTTCCCCCTTTGTTTCTTTTGCCTTTTCTTTGGATATATTCATTATAACGATCCTGATAAATGAATTAGCCTGGCTCAGAGAAGAGCTCTGTCAGTCTCGTCACATTCATATGGTTGAGATCGCCAAAAAAAACTGCACCATTGTTCAACATGTTGGAGAGGTAGACAGCAAGGTTTAGACAAACCTCAACTTTTGCAAACCAAATACTAACCTAGTTGCATCGGGAAATATTTTCTAGACTATTTTTTCCAGGGGAGATTAAGTTTATAAATTGCCAGGCTGGTGTATGGGACAGTGGATGCAAATTGATACATCTAATGGAACTATTAACAGGCATTACCTATGGAATGCCCAGATTGTGGTGCTAGAACTCCCTACTATCAACCAATAAGAATCCAGGATCCAAACAACCCGTTTTATAATCAAGCAATATGTGTTTTGTGGCACTTATTCAACCAGGGAACAAATTCCAATTTCTATAAGATGAAAAATTACCACTTACTTGTTTTTACAGTTGACACAACACGTGGAGAGTGTTTAAAAACAGTACCAGTCAAAGGTTTGGACACACCTACTCATTCAAAGACTCTTTATTTTTACTATTTTCTACATTGCAGAATAATATTGAAGACATAAAAACTATGAAACAACACAAATGGAATCATGTGGTAACCAAAAAAGTGGTAAAGAAATCAAAATATATTTGAGATTTGAGATTCTTCAAAGTAGCCACCCTTTTTCTTGATGACAGCTTTGCACACTCTTGGCATTCTCTCAACCAGCTTCATGAGGTAGTCACCTGGAATGTGTTTCATTTAACAGCTGTGCCTTGTTAAAAGTTAATTTGTGTAATTTCTTTCCTTCTTAATGCATTTGAGCCAATCAGTTGTGTTGTAACAAGTTTGGGGTGGTATACAGAAGACTTCCCTATTTAGTAAAATACCAAGTCCATATTATGGCAAGAACAGCTCAAATAAGCAAAGAGAAACGACAGTCCGTCATTACATTAAGACATGAAGGTCAGTCAATACAGAAAATTTCAAGAACTTTGAAAGTTTCTTCAAGTGCAGTCGCAAAAACCATCAGGCGCTGTGATGAAACTGGCTCTCATGAGGATGCAGAGTTTTGGTGCATCCTTTTGCAACAAGGCATTAAAGTAATACTATAAAAATGTGGCAAAGCTGAGTACAAATTCTTTGTTTAGGGCAAATCCAATACACCACAATACTGAGTACCACTCTCCATATTTTCAATCATAGTGGTGGCTGCATCATTTTATGGGTATGCTTGTAATCGTTAAGGACTGGGAAGTTTTTAAGGATACAATAGAAATGGAATGGAGCTACGCACAGGAAAAAGGAAGACGCAGACTTACCTCTGCTGCAGAGGATACGTTCATTAGAGTTACCAGCCTCAGAAATTGCAGTCCAAATAAATGCTTCAGAGAGTTCAAGTAAAAGACATATCTCAACATCAACTGTTCAGAGGAGATCGTGTGAATCAGGCCTTCATGGTCAAATTGCTGCAAAGAAACTACTACCAAAGGACACCAATAAGAAGAATTGACTTGCTTGTGTCAAGAAACATGAGCAATGGACATTAGGCCGTTGAAAATCTGTCCTTTGGTCTGATGTCCAAATGTACGATTTTTGGTTCCAACCATTGTGTCTTTGTGAGACGCAGAGTAGGTCAACGGATGATCTCCGCATGTGTGGTTCCCACCGTGAAGCATAGAGGAGAAGGTGTGATTGTGTGGGGATGCTTTGCTGGTGACACTGTCTGTGATTTATTTAGAATTCAAAGCACACTTAACCAGCATGGCTACCACAGCATTCTGCAGCGATACACCATCCCATCCGGTTTGCACTTAGTGGGACTATCATTTGTTTTTCTCAACAGGACAATGACCCAACACACCTCCAGGCTGTGTAAGAGCTGTTTGACCAAGATGGATAGTGATGGAGTGCTGCATCAGATGACCTGGCCTCCACAATCACCCGACCTCAACCCAATTGAAATGGTTTGGGATGAGTTGGAACGCAGAGTGAAGGAAAAGCAGCCAACAAGTGCTCAGCATATGTAGGAACTCCTTCAAGGCTGTTGGAAAAGCATTCCAGGTGAAGCTGGTTGAGAGAATGCCAAGCATGTGCAAAGCTGTCATCGAGGCAAAGGGTGGCTACTTTGAAGAATCTAAAATATATTTAGATTTGTTTGACACTTTTTTGGTTACTACATGATTCCATATGTGTTATTTCATAGTTATAATGTCTTCACTATTATACTACAATGTAGAAAATTGTAAAAATAAAAATAAACCCTTGAATGTCTAATCTTTTGACAGGTACTGTACGAACTGAAGTGTTTATTTAGTACATTATTTAGTACATGTTACCTATACTGTATGTGTACACATGAGTACTGATTTGCTCATTAAAATGTTCCTACTGATGGACTTTCTCAAGAGTCCTGGCAGCTGTAGCCGGGTAGATTACTGTCTGTAGTACAGTTGTTTTAAACGGGATGTGTACTTTGAAGTGCAATTCCTCATATTTGTATACAGGTACATAGACAGCTACGGCGTACAAAATGTGCATCCCTCTGTCTTACCCAATCCAACTGTGCTTTCTCTCGCTCTCGCCTTTTGCTCTCCCCTCTCTCTCAAACAGCATTGTGGATTTGTGGTTTGAGGTTCACACCGCCAAGTAAGGGAACCCCTTACCCTTCTTTTGTGCCAGAGGAAAACTCCCTTATTTCACTCTCTTGGCTAACTTAGCATTATTTCCACACCTCGAACAAAGAAACTTGCTCCAGGACAGTGCCAGGATTGGCCTGACAGCTTCCCACACTAGGTAAAAAAAAGTAAATGCTGGAGTTTCATAACAAGACGCATGGCTCTGATGCAATACATTTAATAAATACCAACATTCAACAGCAAATTGCCTTTATTAGGGTTTAATATAACATCATTTGGTAACACTTTATTAAAAGCATCAGAAATGTCTTATTTGAAACATGCTCCCCTTTACAATGCTGTAACAATGACATAGGTTTTTGTTAACTGTCGTGAAAGGTGCTAAGTCACACACGCACTAATTAAACACATGATATTATGCCAAGTCACCATCCTATAAACATCAGTCATTTATGTCAAATAATGGTATATTCTAAAAAATATACAGTGCCTTCAGAAAGTATTCATACCTATTGACTTATTCCATATTTGATTGTGTTACAGACTGAATCCAAAATATATTTTTTTCTCACCCATTTACACCCAATATCCCAAAATGACAAAGTGAAAAAATGTTTTTAGAAATGCAAATGTATTGAAAATGAAATACAGAAATTCTCGTTGACATAAGTATTCACACCACAGAGTACATACTTTGTAGAAGCACCTCAGGCAGTAATTATATATGTGAGTATTTATGGGTAAGTCTCTAAGTCTCTACACCTGGATTGTGCAAGATTTTCCCATTATTCTTCTCGAAATTCTTCAAGTTCTGTTAAATTGGTTGTTGATCATAGCTAGACAACCATTTTCAGGTCTTGCCATAGATTTTCAAGTAGATTTAAGTCAAAACTGTAACTCATCCACTCAGGAACATTCACTGTCTTATTGGTAAGCAACTCCAGTGTAGATTTGGTGTTGTGTTTTAGGTTATTATCCTGCTGAAAGGTCTATTCTTCTCACAATGTCTGGTGGAAAGCAGACTAAACCAGGTTTTTCTCTTGGATTTTGCCTGTGCATAGCTCCATTCGTTTATTTTTTATCATTAAAAACTTCCCAGTCCTTAACGACTACAAGCATACCCATAACATGATGCAGAATTTGTTTTTTCTGTACAGGCTTCCTTCTTTTCACTCTGTGAATTAGGTTAGTATTGTGGAGTAACTACAGTTCTGTTGATCCATCTTCAGTTTTTACCTATCACAGCTATTAATCTCTAACTGTTTTAAAGTCACCATTGGCCTCATGGTGAAATCCCTGAGCGGTTTCCTTCCTCTCCGGCAACTGAGTTAGGAAGGACATCTGTATCTTTGTAGTGACTGGGTGTATAGATATACCATGCCAAGTGTATAGGCATTCATGTTTTTTTTACTCATCTACCAATAGGTGCATTTCTTTGCGAGGCATTGGAAAACCTCCCTGGTCTTTGTGGTTGAATCTGTGTTTGAAATTCAATGCTCAACTGAGAGACCTTACAGATAATTGTATGTGTGGGGTACAGAGATGGGGTAGTCATTCAAAAATTATGTTAAACACTATTATTGCACACAGTTCATGCAACTTTTTATGTGACTTGTTAATAAAAATGTTACTCTTGAACTTATTTAGCTTTGCCATAACAAAGGGTTTGAATTCTTATTGACTCAAGACATTGCCACTTTTTATTATTAACAAATTTGTATATTATAGGGTATTGTTTGTAGGTCAGTGACAAAACATCTAAATTGAATCTATTTTAAATTCAGGCTGCAACACATTTTTTTTGTTGAAAATGTCAACGGGTGTGAATACTTTCTGATGCCACTGTATGTTCTGATTGTGGAACTATTTGACCATGCTTTTTAGTCCAGGACTAGGCTTAATCTGCCTCCGGGAAACCACCACTACATGTTTATAAGGTACATGTATTCATGCCGCCAGTCATTTCCTCATATTTTATGTCACATGTGCACTGCACTACCTCACCATAGTTGAATTTGACCCCCCTTTTCCTCCCTGTGACCCTGCAGCTACTGCTGCTAATTGCTTGCAGGGCCCACAAAGAAAAGCCGTATTCATCTCAGCCATAATCTAAACCAGAAAGAGTATACGCAATGGCATGGAACACAATGTACTAAGAATGACTGCTTTGGCATGTTATAGACTTGGAGGAGTTTGGACGTGTTACACAAATCGGGTTGCAAAATAATATCTCAGACAACAGTGACTTAGTTCTGGGTTGTCATGTAGGTTGGAAGATTAAATGGATTTCATGACAAATTTGTGATTTGTTAAAATGGTATGTGTCATCAGTGGATGGTGTTTAAACACCCTAGAGTCTATTGACGTACCTGTGTGTCAATCTAAGTAAGAGAATTTAAAAAATCCCCATCCAAATCTGTCAGTTAAGCATGGGCTGCGTCTCAATCCACCACATCCTCCTATGTCGCCCTTCCGCATCCGTGGTGGAAAGTGGCAAAGCTAGAGCGCTGTTTGTCAGACCAGGAGACATCCCCTTTTCACAAAAATGTCTGTAGCATCCAAGCGGTTTGGTGTTCTCCCTTTTGCTCTACAATCCCCCACAAGTGTCACGGGACTCGTCTAAAGGTAACCATATAAATGAATGGAAGTATGGAGGTAGTTTTGTGCCCCAAAACACAAGGGGTTAAATAAGTGTCAAAGTCTTAGACTTTTAAGAATTAAAGGCCCAATGCAATCAAAATTCAGTTTTCCTGTGTTGTGTGCTATATTGTACAACAGCTGATGAAACTAACACTGTAAAAGTGTGACAGTTGCTGGTTGAAAATAGAATCTACATGTGACCTTCTAATTATCCTGTTTACATGGACGGGAATTTCGGCTTCCCTGTGACATCACACAGCCGTAAATAGGTTTTATTTTTGTGTTTTTTCTTTAACCAATGGCTGTGCTGTGTAGGCTTACAGTGGCAGTTCAGGAGGAGAGTCAAAGTTTTCTTCACATTTTGGGGGGTGATTAGGCCTAGCCCAAAACATATTGCGAGCAGACTAGCCTATAGCCTATGTTCTGTTCAGTTTGAGAAGGAGAGAGTGACGATTAGGAGGACAACTTTGATAGTCTTCTACTACTATAATTGATTTGATTAAAACGTAATGTATCTTGTCCAGGATGTATTTATCAGAGTGATTGACCTCACAATAAACGAGATTCGAATAACTTACATTGTGGTGCTGAAACTTGAAGCAGCAGTTTCGACACGATCAATCGGAGAATGGACAGCTCACAGTGCTGAAAGTAAAGAAATAAAAGTAGGCATAATTAATTTAAACCGTCTTCATTTGAATTAGACTTCACTAACAACAACAGGCTTTTGTGTTGGAGCATAATTCTTCCTATTTAAGAAGTAAAAGGTAGGCCTATCTGTTTGACAGATGAAATTAGGCCATACTGCAGGCTGCTATAGCCATTGTCGGTCAATTCCTTCACCTACCATGCACTCTTTAAATAGCCTATGCCCGTGTCAGTAAAGGGCTGTTAAGTTAAAACCAAGACTTGAATTGATGGGGTATAAGAGGGTGTGCCATAGGCCTACTTTCTATTAAATAAAATGATAAAAAGCTTCCTTCTCCTTATTAGCTTAAGATTTTAAAGAAAATTAAACAGATCGGATTATATAAAGTGATCTACAACAGCACTTTGAGCCACAATGCTTTAGGTTATGCTAGAAACAAGCTGTAAAATACTCATGAAAGACTTGACTCCGATGCATATGGGGATATCGTTGTTTCATAGACTAAGAATTGATTAAGCTGTTCACTTTCCGTACAATGTCAGATGTTAAAACGCAGACAGTTTTTAGGGAAACCCTTGCAACCACAGAAGAAGAGTAGCCAGCAGTTAAAGCTGACGTTGTTCTGCGTCGTTGGGCCTACTCTGTCTGGTGTGGAAAGGTAGTGCCTAACTTTTGAAAGTACCATGTAAAGATTCCTAATGACATCTCAGATTTAATTATTTGCAAACAGGGACCGTTTTGTTGCAAACAAGACATACTGATTTGGCATTGGAGAAATATGATAAGACAAATAGGCCAATCTCTCTGTCCTTCCTTAGCCCGGAATTTCGGTAATTGTGTGGTATTAAAAAATATTCTGCTAATATGTAAAATGACATAGAATTGTATGACATTTTAATAAAAGGCTTTAAAAAAAATCTTGTCCACAGTGGTCTGAGAACTCACAATCTTCTGGCCCCAAGCCCTGTGCTCTATCAAATTGCCATGTAATGCTAACAGGGCAAAGAACCGTTTCTAAAAATGCATTTCTAAGTAACCTTGTTAACTCCTCTGCAGTAAAATCTCGTACACCTAAGTACTTCTCTGCAGCTGCCACCTCAACATATACATGTATTTTCGCTGTTTGATGCTCTTTTTCTGCGGTACAGTTGATAACCATGGCTATGAACGCTAAGAGACTCTCTATTGGCATTGGCCTACTCACAGGGAGCCTCTTAGTTAACCGCTCTGGACCAATCCTCCTCTACTACTCTCTTCCATGCCTCAGCATATTACACCTGCTGTACTACTCTGACCCGGGCAACCTCAACCTGCCTTTCTCTCACCAGACACCTCTGATCTCCAGCACCATGGGTACCCCTACAGTTAGCATACACAGCTTTTCCCACCGATACTACACCTTCCTTTTCTCATGCCATCTGGCACACTTCTCACATCTAGGAATCTCCCTCCTACACACTGCTGAAACATGACCATAAACGTGGCACTTAAAACGTCTTAATGGGTTTGCCACAAAAGCTCGTATGGGATAACTTGTCTTTGTGGGGTAAGGACTCTGCATCAAAACTCAGCAGAACAGACGGTGCCTTCTCTGCTTCACCATGCTCTTTGCTGGGTCTGCGTCGCACCACATGGCAGATGTCACAGACATCGTAAATCTTCAATTTCAGTTGATCCTCCTCAACGCTTAATAGCAACCTGGTTATCACTCTTTTCAACAACACCCTGCTCCGGAGAGCAAAGCAAGTCGCAATTATATTACATAACCTTGTTGATGGTGGGAATGGCTTGTCTCATTATTGAACTTCAATTTGCTTGACGGTTTTTATGTCACTTCATCATGATCAATTACGCCTCATAGCACAACAAACTGCTTAACACTATTTTAGAAATATACTTTTCTTTCTTCAAACATGCATAAAACATTGTGTAAAAAGTTTTTTTTTAAATAATTACCCACAATCTTCTAAAAACAGAGACACGGGGAACTACTAACTATTCATAACTTGCAAAAACGTAATACCACAACCCAGATATCAATGTCTGACTACTACGTTATTATTTTAAGTGAGGATGTAAAACATAGACTTAAGTAAGAACAACGTATTTAACAAATGTTAGATATACTTTAAAATACTTTCAAATATAATCCTAATTTGTAAAAACTCTAACTTTACACAAATAAACATGTTATGTTTACTCAATAACCAAAATATTTTTTACCAGTACTCAAAAACATTAAGTGATAAGAAATCTTATTGATAACTGAGTTAGTACCTCTTTTATGATTTAAGTTCTACTGATCGTTGGAGATGTTTGACTAGCCACTACTCAATTTCATTAATAAGTTAGGCAGTTACTTTTTACAGTGTATATGTTTATATTATCAGTAAATCCAACTTACTTTCTGAGCTATTTTTATTTCCCTGGACGTAATTGAATTGTGTACATTTCAATAATCAAGTATTTTTACTCAAAATCATAGGAAATGACATCTACTCAATAATAGTGCATATACATTGTTACCTTAATTTTAAAGTAGATTCAACACCACATTTTTTACAGTGTAGGCTTGCCTAATGTTCTATAACTTGATTGCTGATTCCATGCACTAACATAAAAGTGAGTGTGCGTGTGGACACTGTTGGGTGCCTAGAACGATTTCTTTATATTTCTATGGTTGGGTGTGTGTGTGCCTTGGGGACAGCAGGTTTCCTTAACTTGGTGGGAATTCTAATTTGTCTCATATAGCTAGGATTGCTACAATACGAAAAATCCAAAAGGGAATGTCAAAGGAAAGATACAAAATCAAAAGCTTTGTGGTCGGAAGATTACCCTCGTTCAGTTTATTAGTCTGGTAATCTGTCCAACCTGTGCACACCACAGACTTCTTATGCATACCAGCGCATCTTTACCAGGCACCGGCAGCCACTGCCCCCTAGGGGTTGGATGTGTATCATGGTAAAGTGCTGAATAACTTTGGCTTACCACTGTTACCTACCTACTAAATAACACAGATTACGCACTTTTTTTTATTTTGCGTGAGCGTTTACCCACATTTTGTGGAAAAAAGGTTTAAAGTTTAGAAAACGGCAAAAAGCATTGACCCACTTGTTTTTTTACACTAAATCACTGCATGCAAACACACATATTGTTCGCACAAATGCACATGGATGCGTGTACAGATACATGCACACACTCATACCAATGCTGTCCTGTGTAGAGTCTAATATGTTCTAAGCACAGTG
This sequence comes from Salvelinus fontinalis, assembly GCF_029448725.1. NCBI lineage: Eukaryota > Metazoa > Chordata > Actinopteri > Salmoniformes > Salmonidae > Salvelinus > Salvelinus fontinalis. Next base: position 43,703,282 of record NC_074681.1, read on the forward strand.
TAATAATGTAAGGTCTGCAATATGTTACCCAAGAGGGAGCAGGCAGAGAGGACGGCATTGAAGATGAGATTTAGGGCTGGATTCAATCCGTATCGCCGAAGTATCAAGGAAGATCTGCGTTATAGCTTGATTGAAATGTAGGGCCTGATTCAGTCGGTATCGCCGAAGTATCGTGGAAGGTCCGCGTAAAAATGTAAAGGAAGTTTCCTTTTGAGCCCACACATGCAACATTTGCCGTGAATGCAGTCTCTGCGACTGCAGGAAAATTGCCTTCAATTGTCAATCGCACTTTAAGAGGATCTTCAGTGCTGCAGATTGAATAGAGCCCTTGAAGGCAATGTTCCGGCATTCGCGGAGACTACATTCAAGGTAAACAAAACACCTTGAAAAAACAGAGCTGTTCTTCCCTGGGTAGGCCTGCTCCAAGACCTACTCATCACGGTTCACAACTCCATGGTCTCTCCCTCCCAGAGTGCAAAGAACCTTGACGTGACCCTGGACAACACCTTGTCGTTTTCTGAAAACATCAAAGCAGTGACTCGCTGCTGCAGGTTCATGCTCAAAAACAAGGGTGGCAGTTCTTAATCCATGTACTTGTCATCTCCTGTCTAAATATCTTTGTAGACTGGGCTCCCCACTTGTGCCATCAAACCCCTGCAACACCGTAGGCCGCTTGGTGTTCAACCTTCCCAAGTTCTGCCATGTCACCCCGCTTCTCGGCACACTCCACTGGCTTTCAGTCGAAGCTCGCATCCACTACAAGACCATTGTGCCTGCCTACGAAGCAGCAAGAGAAACTGCCCCTCCCTACCTTCATTCTATGCTCAAACGCTACACCCCAACCTAAGTACTCCATTCTGCCACCTCTTGTCTCTTGGCCCTCCCACCCCTATGGGATGGCAGCTCCTGCTCAACACAGTCAAAGCTCTTCTCTGTCCTGGCACCCCAATGGTGGAACCAGCTTCCCACTGAAGATAGAACAGCATCTTCCGAAAAAACATCTGAAGCCATACCTCTTCAAAGAGTATCTTAAAAAATCCCAATCGCACACCTGCAGTAGAGTATGCTGGGAAAAAGCGAATTTGTTATCATAACTTTTTTATTTTTTTTATTAAAACTTCTTCCGGATCGGTGTCCCTTCCACAGGATGGTTGAGCTAACGTAGGCTAATGCGATTAGCATGAGGTTGTAAGTACAAGAACATTTCCCAGAACATAGACATATCTGATATTGGCAGAAAGCTTAAATTCTTGTTAATCTAACTGCACTCTCCAATTTACAGTACCTATTACAGTGAAAGAATACCATGCTATTGTTTGAGGAGAGTGCACAATTCTGAGCATGAAAAGTTATTAATAAACAAATTAGGCACATTTGGGCAGTCTTGATACAAGATTTTTTAACAGAAATGCACGGTTCATTGGATCCGTGTAAAACTTTGCACATACACTAATGCCATCTAGTGGCCAAAATCTAAATTGTACCTGGGCTGGAATAATACATTATGGCCTTTCTCTTGCATTTCAAAGATGATGGTACAAAAAAAAGAATGTCTGTTTTTTTCTTTTTCTTATCTTTTACCAGATCTATTGTGTTATATTCTACTACATTTCCATAGACTTCAAAGTGTTTCCTTTCAAATGGTACCAAGAATATGCATATACTTGCTTCAGGGCCTGAGCTACAGGCAGTTTAGGTTTACAGGCAGTTTGTCATTTTAGGCAAACATTTTTAAAAAGGGGCTAATCCTTAACAGGAGTTGTACAGTAACTTCTCATTTAGTGTTGAATCCGTACCACATAAACATTTTAAGTAATAATTACTTTTCATTGACTTTGCGTTCACTAGAAGTATTTGAGTAAAAAATGCTTTAGAGTTTACAGTGTCGAGGGTGTGTACTTGTACCGGCTTGCACAAGCCACATCTTGTTCAAGGCTACTTACTAACATAGGTTTAGCAAATAGAGTCTTTGATTAACACACCCTCCATCAATATTCACTTATCCAATCTAAGTTGTCTCAGTCATCACAGAATTGAGTGTCATGGATTGGATTGGGAGGGAAGAAGGAACGACAATTTAATCTCCCACTTTGCTGCAGTTAACATACACTCTCGGCACTGTGTTACTTTGCAGATTGTTGTTTACGACGATCAGTAAATCAGAGTTAACCGGCTGACTTCCGACAGATGTTTTCTCTTATCACGGGGTGGGGTAAATAAGGGGCCAGGGGGTGAACATATCCCAATGGGGTTTGTTTCCTTTAATATGGCAGACAAAAGATATGGGAAACTGCTATTGCTTCGCTCGTTTTGACCCTGAAGAGCACCTGACACGTCCTCCGACAGGCCCAGAGTCTAAACAGACAGACTGTGTCATAAATAAGTAAATGATGGGGAAATAAAAAATGCATAGGTTCATCTGGAGTTAACGATGACTTGCGTGTCATTTGGGAGCGAGGGTTGTGTGTGTGTTTGTGTGTGTTGTGTTCTTCAAGGGAGAATAGATGGAGATGATTGCGATAAGCTTACTGGTTAGGGAAGTCTTTTTAAGACTCTTTAAACAGTGCAAATTGGAGCCTCAAATGTAGAAATCTGAAAATGAAGTGTAAATGAAGATTTGTCATTTGCATAACATCAAGGCAATAGGGAAGATTGAGATAGACCAGTGTGCACTACTAAAGGTTTTTTTGTCCACATTTATTAATTTTTGTTGGGTGTATAGACGCAAGATAAAACTTCAAAATAGCAATTTACCCATGGGTTGATTCTTCAAACATTCAAGTCACGCAGTTCTGAAAAACAGCCCCAGACCATTATTCCTCCTCCACCAAACTTTACAGTTGGCGCTATGCATTAGGGCAGGTAGCATTCTCCTGGCATCCGCCAAACCCAGAATCGTCCGTCGGACTGCCAGACTGTGAAGTGTGATTCATCACTTCAGAGAACGCATTTCCAATGCTCCCGAGTCCAATGCAGCCGACGCTTGGCAATGCTCATGGTGATCTTAGGCTTGTGTGCAGCTACTCAGCCATGGAAACCCATTTCATTAAGCTCCCGACGAACAGTTATTGTGCTCATGTTGCTTCCAGAGGCAGTTTGGAACTCGGTAGTGAGTTTTTTCAACTGAGGACAGGCAATTTTAACGTTCTACACGCTTCAGCACTCGGCGGTCGCGTTCTGTCAGTTTGTGTGGCCTACCACTTTGTGGCTGAGCCGTTGTTGATCCTAGACGTTTCCAATTCACAATAACAGCACTTAAAGCTAATTGCCTTTTAGTCATCAGTTTACACAAAATGGTGGGTGGTTGGGATACAGCACTAGGCTAAGGGATGGCTCAAGGGGACTATTTTCTTATCTCCCTGGTAGAGGAATTGAGAGTGAGGGTAAGCGAGTGATCCATCTTATTTTGGGCTGATAGAATGTTCACAAAGGGATGGTTTTCAATGAAAAATGATATGCATATGGTAATTTCTCAAGCCTACAAAAAGTTTTGATGTTGTCTGTGTAGAGGAGATGGTTTGATAAAGCCCAACCGCAGGCCCTCCACTTGGTAGAAAGCTGAAGGATGGGGCTAAGCTATGAATGACGGTCAATTAATAGTGTGTTCCCATTGACCAGAACCTCCACATGCCTCCAATTACAGAACAAACACAAACACACAGATGGACACACACACGCACACACTCACACACAGTATTTGAATATATACACAGTGTGTATTCACACTTCTCCTACAATATACACACACACACACACATACTCCAAGGTCCCCTACTTACCCTGTGGTCCTAAGCAGAGTGAGCTATAGCCTTAACACTGTGCCTCTACTGTACACTGTGTGGTCCACAAGGTCATCATGACTGATTTGGTAGAGAGAGAAGGAAAAGCCTGTTTTAGGGAACACAGTGTCCATGTCCAACCTCCACTTGAAGCTGGGAATGTTCATGGGTATACTGCATATACTGTCAGTGTCTGTATGTGCTGGTGTGGGTGTGTCTGTGTGTGTTGTAGGAGCAGTGAGAATACACAGAGTGTGTGTGTATATTTAAATACTGAATGTGAGTGTGCGAGTGAGTGAGTGAGTGAGTGTGTGTGTGTGTGTGTGTGTGTGTGCATGCATGTATATTTGCGTTGGTTGGAGATAAGGGGGTCAGCATGTGTTTTCCGCAGCTTCTGTGTAGAAGTGTCTACCGAGGGCTAGTGGAAACAGCAGACATGTCAGTTCTTGGAAACCAAAATAGCTGGGAAGACTCATGGTCAGTAGTACATCTTGTTGATTTATGCTAGTGTCCTAAGGGAGTGTTTTGCTCATTCAACAACTCCTCACGTACTTCTCATTACAAATCTCTAGCCAGACTTACAATGGGGACATTCCCCCCTTAAACACAAACCCAACATCATCCATGTTGTGCATATTTGTTTCATGTTTTGTTGAAGTCCTATTTATGATACTAGATATATCTTAGGCCTGGTTAGTGGTTGGTACAACCATCATGATGAAGTTGAAGCATTTGGTAACCATTTGGTGTCAACTGGGACAATTGCTCCAGGGAGCTGCGGCTGGAAGCTGTGTGTGTGTGTGTGGCCACATGTCAGCATAACCCCAGATGATCCCCTTCCGAATGAGTTATGGCCTCTGAAATTATAGAGGTGTGAGGCTGTCGTGTCGAAAATGGAGCCTCTTACAGAAAACGTCTAATTTTCAGTAGCAGCTGTGAGGTTATGGCTAGTACGTTTAACATTTTAACATTTAGTCATTTAGCAGATGCTCTTATCCATAGCGACTTACAGTTAGACTGAAGATAGCTAGGTGAGACAACCACACATCACAGTCGTAGTAGGTACATTTTCCAAAAATAAAGAAGTTATCAGTAAAGTTAGTGCTAGTAGGAAAATAAAAGTGTAATTATAAAACAATATACACTGCTCAAAAAAATAAAGGGAACACTTAAACAACACAATGTAACTCCAAGTCAATCACACTTCTGTGAAATCAAACTGTCCACTTAGGAAGCAACACTGATTGACAATAAATTTCACATGCTGTTGTGCAAATGGAATAGACAAAAAGGTGGAAATTATTAGCAAGACACCCCCAAAAAATGAGTGATTCTGCAGGTGGTGACCACAGACCACTTCTCAGTTTCTATGCTTCCTGGCTGATGTTTTGGTCACTTTTGAATGCTGGCGGTGCTCTCACTCTAGTGGTAGCATGAGACGGAGTCTACAACCCACACAAGTGGCTCAGGTAGTGCAGTTCATCCAGGATGGCACATCAATGCGAGCTGTGGCAAAAAGGTTTGCTGTGTCTGTCAGCGTAGTGTCCAGAGCATGGAGGTGCTACCAGGAGACAGGCCAGTACATCAGGAGTCGTGGAGGAGGCCGTAGGAGGGCAACAACCCAGCAGCAGGACCGCTACCTCCGCCTTTGTGCAAGGAGGTGCACTGGCAGAGCCCTGCAAAATGACCTCCAGCAGGCCACAAATTTAGTTACATTGTGTTGTTTAAGTGTTCCCTTTATTTTTTTGAGCAGTGTATTTTGTGGGGGTAAGATAAGTAGGATAAGATTGATTAAAAGTCTTATTCAAGATACTCTTAATAAAAATGTAAATAATTGCAAAAACTTTATCTATGCTTGATTATGCTTGCCTAGCTTAATGAACCAACATAATTGTCCCAAAAGTGCACATCCCACCCATCTGGCACTCGAGGCAGGCTGAATCAAACGATCAAATTATTTAAAATACACTGAACAAAAACATAAACGCAACATGTAAAGTGTTGGTCCCAAGTTTCATGAGTTGAAATAAAAGATCCCAGAAATGTTCCATACTCACAAAAAGCTTATTTTTCTCAAAATATGTGAACAAATTTGTTTACATACCTGTTAGTTAGCATTTTTCTTTTGCCAAGATAATCCATCCAGGTGTGCATATCAAGGTGTGCATAGCAAGGTGTGCATATCAAGGTGTGCATAACAAGAAGCTGATTAAACAGCATGATCATTATAGGGTAAATAGATTATTTTAAATATGTTATTGGACCATAAATAGATTTGCCTCAATCTATACGTGTCACGCGGGACTAGGTGGGTGAAGGAATCAGACGCAGAGAGTTCCACTTGGGAAAAGTGCTCCTTTTACTATTGCACACAAAAAATGATAAGCCCAAACATACAGGGCGCAGAGAACAACTTGATAACCCAAAACACAGGGTGCCAAGTAAATAGTAAAATAATACACCTCTACCTAAAACACACACACGTAACATAAAGACAATCCTGCACAAAACAAGGGCGGGTCTACCTACTAAATATAGGGAAGCTCATTAACCGAAAACAGAAACACAGGTGAAACTAATAAGACAAAACAAACAGACAAACGAAAAAGGGATCGGTGGTGGCTAGTAGGACGGTGACGATGACCGCCGAGCACCGCCCGAACAGGTAGGAGAGCCAACTTCGGCGGAAGTCGTGACAATACGGTCCAAATTAGGATGTTCCACACTTCTTTGAAAATACATGTATATATATAACAATTTATTAAGCCTACAAGCAATACAAGACTATTATTAATGGTGGAATTGTATCATATGGTTTAAATACCTCAATTGACCATGAAGGAAATCATACTACAAACTACCCTCATGCACTTAAGGAAACAACGAATAACGGCATGTCCAAGGTGGCTTAGCAGTTCAGACGTCTTTTTCCGTATTGTCGTGTCGTGTCCTGTATATATATATATTTACACCTTTTCTTCACATATCTTTAATTTATTTTTATTATCCAAGAACTCAACTACAAAAGCTTTCCTGCAAAAGCTTTCCTGCAACCCGCTTCACCAATTACAATAAGTATTTTACCTCAATCTGAAAATCCATCGTGGAAGATAGCCAGGGGCTAATTCAGAAGCTTGCCTGAAAGCTAACCAGAAGCTACTCCGATAGCTAGCCAGAAGCTAATCTGTAGCTGCCCCGAAATTAGCCGGTTTGCTGGCTAGCGTTGGTGTTTCAGCTGCCCACGTTTTGCGGTCATCAGCTATTCCTTTAGCTCGATAATCTACCGGCACTTTTGTGCAACGCGACTCGGACCGGAGCATTCCGGGACTTTTTTTCTCTCAGTTTCCCCAGGATTCCAACCGCAGGCTCTGGACACTTGCACCTTGATTTCGCAGCTAGCTAGCTGCATACCGTGTGACTATTGGCTTACGTCGACCCCGGAGCAAACTCAAATCATGCTGGAGCTAGCCAGCTGAGGAGTTCCATCACCATCCGGACCCGTTTCTTTTGTTGCTGCTGCAGATACGGAACCCCACCGGGCCTTCACGACTGACTGCCGACGTTATCTGCCCGAGGGATTTATCCAACCGGCACCTCCGTCCCGACGTCACCTGAACGCTCATCTGAGGCCCGCTAATCGTTAGCTGTCTTATCGGCTGCTATCTGAACAAAACCCCACTACACGGAACCTACCGACGGAAACGCACGAGGTATCTACAAACAGACCTCCATCCTATGCTGCTACCGATAGCCATATACCCGGCCAGCTGTCTGGATCGCCATGACCCCAACCAACCTCTACTCACTGGACCCTTATTGATCACTCGATTAAGCATGCCTCTCCTTAATGTAAATATGCCTTGTCCATTGCTGTTCTGGTTAGTGTTTATTGGCTTATTTCACTGTAGAGATTCTAGCCCTGCTCTCTATACCATATCCAACCTCTCAGTTCCACCACCCACATATGCGATGACATCACCTGGTTTCAATGATGTTTCTAGAGACAAGATCTCTCTCATCATCACTCAATACCTAGGTTTACCTCCACTGTATTCACATCCTACCATACCTTTGTCTGTACATTATTCCTTTAAACTATTTTATCGCCCCCAGAAACTTCCTTTTACTCTCTGCTCTAGTAGCTCTAGGCGACCAATTCTCATAGCTTTTAGCCGTACCCTTATCGTACTTCTCCTCTGTTCCTCTGGTGATGTAGAGGTGAATCCAGGCCCTGCAGTACCTGGCTCCACTCCTATTCCCCAGGCGCTCTCTTTTGATGACTTCTGTAACCGTAATAGCCTTGGCTTCATGCATGTTAACATTAGAAGCCTCCTCCCTAAGTTTGTTTTGTTCACTGCTTTAGCACACTCTACCAACCCGGATGTTTTAGCCGTGTCTGAATCCTGGCTTAGAAAGACCACCAAAAATTCAGACATTTTTATCCCCAATTACAATATTTTCAGACAAGATAGAACGGCCAAAGGGGGCGGTGTTGCAATCTACTGCAAAGACTGCCTGCAGAGTTCTGTTATACTATCCAGGTCTGTTCCCAAACAATTTGAACTTCTACTTTTAAAAATCCACCTCTCTAAAAACAAGTCTCTCACCGTTGCCGCCTGCTATAGACCACCCTCTGCCCCCAGCTGTGCTCTGGACACTATATGTGAACTGATTGCCCCCCATCTATCTTCAGAGCTCGTGCTGCTAGGCGACCTAAATTTGAACATGCTCAACACCCCAGCCACCCTACAATCTAAGCTTGATGCCCTCAATCTCACACAAATTATCAATGAACCTACCAGGTACCACCCCAATTCCGTAAACACGGGTACCCTCATAGATATCATCCTAACAAACTTGCCCTCCAAATACACCTCTGCTGTTTTCAACCAAGATCTCAGCGATCACTGCCTCATTGCCTGCATCCGTAATGGGTCAGCGGTCAAACGACCTCCACTCATCACTGTCAAACGCTCCCTGAAACACTTCAGCGAGCAGGCCTTCCTAATCGACCTGGCCGGGGTATCCTGGAAGGATATTGATCTCATCCCGTCAGTAGAGGATGCCTGGTCATTTTTTTAAAATGCCTTCCTCACCATCTTGAATAAGCATGCCCCATTCAAGAAATTTAGAACCAGGAACAGATATAGCCCTTGGTTCTCTCCTGACCTGACTGCCCTTAACCAACAGAAAAACATCCTATGGCGTTCTGCATTAGCATCGAACAGCCCCCGTGATATGCAACTCTTCAGGGAAGCCAGAAACCAATATACACAGGCAGTTAGAACAGCCAAGGCTAGCTTTTTCAAGCAGAAATTTGCTTCCTGCAACACAAATTCAAAAAAGTTCTGGGACACCGTAAAGTCCATGGAGAATAAGAACACCTCCTCCCAGCTTCCAACCGCTCTGAAGATAGGAAACACTGTCACCACCGACAAATCCACTATAATTGAGAATTTCAATAAGCATTTTTCTACGGCTGGCCATGCTTTCCACCTGGCTACCCCTACCCCGGACAACAGCACTGCCCTCCCCTCTGCTACTCGCCCAAGCCTTCCCCATTTCTCTTTCTCCCAAATACAGTCAGCTGATGTTCTTAATGAGCTGCAAGATCTGGACCCTTACAAATCAGCCGGGCTAGATAATCTGGACCCTTTCTTTCTAAAACTATCTGCTGAAATTGTTGCCACCCCTATTACTAGCCTCTTCAACCTCTCTTTCGTGTCGTCTGAGATCCCCAAAGATTGGAAAGCAGCTGCGGTTATCCCCCTCTTCAAAGGGGGGGACACCCTTGACCCTAACTGCTACAGACCTATATCTATCCTACCCTGCCTTTCTAAGGTCTTCGAAAGCCAAGTCAACAAACAGATTACCGACCATTTCGAATCACACCACACCTTCTCCGCTATGCAATCTGGTTTCAGAGCTGGTCATGGGTGCACCTCAGCCACGCTCAAGGTCATAAACGATATCGTAACCGCCATCGATAGGAAACAATACTGTGCAGCCGTATTCATTGACCTGGCCAAGGCTTTTGACTCTGTCAATCACCACATCCTCATTGGCAGACTCGACAGCCTTGGTTTCTCTAATGATTGCCTCGCCTGGTTCACCAACTACTTCTCTGATAGAGTCCAGTGTGTCAAATCGGAGGGTCTGTTGTCCGGGCCTCTGGCAGTCTCTATGGGGGTGCCACAGGGTTCAATTCTTGGACCGACTCTCTTCTCTGTTTACATCAATGATGTCGCTCTTGCTGCTGGTGATTCTCTGATCCACCTCTACGCAGACGACACTATTCTGTATACTTCTGGCCCTTCTTTTGACACTGTGTTAACAACCCTCCAGGCGAGCTTCAATGCCATACAACTCTCCTTCCGTGGCCTCCAACTGCTCTTAAATACAAGTAAAACCAAATGCATGCTCTTCAACCGATCGCTGCCTGCTCCTGCCCGCCTGTCCAACATCACTACTTTGGACGGCTCTGACTTAGAATATGTGGACAACTACAAATACCTAGGTGTCTGGTTAGACTGTAAACTCTCCTTCCAGACCCACATCAAACATCTCCAATCCAAAGTCAAATCTAGAATTGGCTTCCTATTCCGCAACAAAGCATCCTTTACTCATGCTGCCAAACATACCCTTGTAAAACTGACCATCCTACCAATCCTCGACTTCGGTGATGTCATTTACAAAATAGCCTCCAAAACCCTACTCAATAAATTGGATGCAGTCTATCACAGTGCCATCCGTTTTGTCACCAAAGCCCCATATACTACCCACCACTGCGACCTGTACACTCTCGTTGGCTGGCCCTCGCTTCATACTCGTCGCCAAACCCACTGGTTCCAGGTCATCTACAAGACCCTGCTAGGTAAAGTCCCCCCTTATCTCAGCTCGCTGGTCACCATAGCAGCACCTACCTGTAGCACGCGCTCCAGCAGGTATATCTCTCTAGTCACCCCCAAAACCAATTCTTCCTCTGGACGCCTCTCCTTCCAGTTCTCTGCTGCCAATGACTGGAACGAACTACAAAAATCTCTGAAACTGGAAGCACCTATCTCCCTCACTAGCTTTAAGCACCAGCTGTCAGAGCAGCTCATAGATTACTGCACCTGTACATAACCCATCTACAATTTAGCCCAAACAACTACCTCTTTACCTACTGTATTTATTTATTAATTTATTTTGCTCCTTTGCACCCCATTATTTCTGTCTCTACTTTGCACTTTCTTCCAATGCAAACCAACCATTCCAGTGTTTTTTTTTTGTTTTTATTTTACTTGCTGTGTTGTACTCACTTCGCCTCCATGGCCTTTTTATATTTTTATTTATTTATACATATATCTGTTTGCCTTCACCTCCCTTATCTCACCTCACTTGCTCACATCGTATATAGACTTATTTTTTTTCACTGTATTATTGACTATATGTTTGTTTTTACTCCATGTGTAACTATGTGTTGTTGTATGTGTCGAACTGCTTTGCTTTATCTTGGCCAGGTCGCAATTGTAAATGAGAACGTGTTCTCAATTTGCCTACCTGGTTAAATAAAGGTTAAATAAAGTAAATAAATAAAACTATCATGGATATATTGGAACTAGTGGATATATGGAGGCTTAAATATCCTAACCTTGTGAGATATACAATGGCGAAAGCTCAATCAAGTTAGACGTCTTGACTAATTTCTTTGGTCATTCTCGCTGGCACCAAAAGTTTAAAAAGTGTTGATACGGGACAGAACAATTGACATACACCAGTCAAAAGTGTGGACACACCTACTCATTCAAGGGTTTTTCTTATTTTTCTTCATTGTAGAATAATAGTGAAAACATCAAAAATATGAAATAACATATGGAATCATGTAGTAACAAAAAAGTGTTTTTTTAATGTTTTAGATTATTCAAAGTAGCCACCCTTTGCTGGCTTCACCTGGAATGCTTTTCCAACAGTTTCGAAGGAGTTCCCACATATGCTTAGCACTTGTTGGCTGCTCTTCCTTCACTCTGCGGTCCAACTCATACCAAACCATCTCAACTGGGTTGAGGTCAGGTGATTGTGGAGGCCAGGTCATCTGATGCAGCACGCCATCACTCTCCTTCTTGGTCAAATAGCCCTTACACCGCCTGGAGGTGTGTTGGGTCATTGTCCTGATGAAAAACAAATGATAGTCCCAATAACTGCAAACCAGATGGGATGGTGTATCACTGCAGAATGCTGTGGTAGCCATGCTGGTGTTGTCTCCAGCAAAGCACCCCCACATCATCACACCTCCTCCTCCATGCTTCACGGTGGGAACTACACATGCAGAGATCATCAATCAATCAATCAATCAATCAAGTTTATTTTATATAGCCCTTCGTACATCAGCTAATATCTCGAAGTGATGTACAGAAACCCAGCCTAAAACCCCAAACAGCAAGCAATGCAGGTGTAGATGCACGGTGGCTAGGAAAAACTCCCTAGAAAGGCCAAAACCTAGGAAGAAACCTAGAGAGGAACCAGGCTATCATCTCTTCACTGCTCCCGAGTGGCGCAGTGGTCTATGATACTGTATCTCAGTGCAAGAGGCATCACTGCAGTACCTGGTTTGAATCCAGGCTACATCTCATCTGGCAGTGATTGGGAGTCCCATAGGTCAAGTGTTGTCTGGTTTAGGCCAAGGTAGGCCGTCATTGTAAATGAGAATTTGTTCTTTATTGACGTGCCTAGTTAAATACAAAAATGTAATAAAACATTTAAAAATACTCTGCGTCTCACCAACACACGGCTGCTGGAACCAAAATCAAAAATTTGGACTGATCAGACCAAAGGACAGATTTCCAATGGTCTAATGTCCATTGCTTGTGTTTCTTGGTCCAAGCAAGTCACTTATTTTTATTGGTTTATTATTTATTTAGTAGTGGTTTCTTTGCAGCAAGTTGACCATGAAGGCCTGATTCACGTAGTTTCCTCTGAACAGTTGATGTTGAGATGTGTCTGTTACTTGAACTCTGTGAAGCATTTATTTGGGCTGCAATTTCTGAGGCTGGTAACTAATGAACATATCCTCTGCAGCAGAGGTAACTCTGGATGTTCCTTCCTGTGGCGGTCCTCATGAGAGCAAGTTTCATCATAGGTCTTGATGGTTTTTGTGACTACGCTTCCACTAGATGTTAACAGTCTTTGTTCATTGTTTCAGGCTTGTTTCTTCAAAAACGAGCAAGAATTTGGAGTTTTGTACAGAGTACAAGTGGAAAATCAGTCTGTTGGCGTGCGACAAAGAGGATGCGCGCCTGCTAATTTTAACATACTTCTTTTCGTATGAAACATTATAGTTTATTTACATTTTAGGATACCTGAGAATTGAATAAAAACGTAGTTCGACTTGATTGAACAAAGTTAAGCGATAGCTTTTTGGACTACTTTGTCTGCAGGTTGAACGAGTGGATTACTGAAATTGATGGCACCAACTAAACTGACTTTTAGGGATATAAAGAAAGATTTTATCTAACAAAACAACCATTCATGTTGTAGCTGGGACCCTTGGAATTGCAAACAGAGGAAGATTTCAAAAGTAAGTGATTTATTTAATCGGTATTTGTGATTTTTATGGAGCCTGTTCTGGTTGAAAAACATGTTGATGTGGGGCGCCGTTCTCAAACAATTGCATGGTATGCTTTCGCTGTAAAGCCTACTGTAAATCGGACAATGCAGTTAAATTAACTAGAATTTAAGCTTTAAATAATATAAGATACTTGTATGTTCATAAATGTTTAATATTACGATTATTTATTTGAATTGTGTGCCCTCCAATTTCACAGGATGTTGTCGACAGGTGTACCGCTAGGGCTAGGCCCCTTTTTTCTCCATTTCCGTTGATTGACGCGCCCAAAGTAAACTGCTGTAGCTCAGGCCCTGAAGCAAGGATATGCATATAATCGGTACCATTGGAAAGAAAACACTTTGAAGTTTGTAGAAATGTTAAAATAATGTAGAAGAATATAACACAATATATATGATGAAAAAAAAGGAGCTGTTATAGCTGGAACACTTTGGATGACAAATCAGAGGAAGATTTTCAAAAAGTAAGTGAATATTTAATCTTTATATGTGAATGTATGAAACCTGTGCCGGTGGAAAACTATTTTGATGTGCGGTGCCGTTCTCAAACAATCGCATGGCATGTTTTCGCTGTAATAGCTACTGCAAATCGGATTTGTTGTTAGATTAATAAGAATTTAAGCTTTCAGCTGATATAAGACATAAGTATGTACATAATGTTTATGTCAATCCATAATATTTAGGTGTAGTTTACCAATAAAATGGTCATACGGAGATGTGGACATACTCGGATTTCATATCTTGAAAGAAAGAAATGATCTCATAACAATACATTTTAATAGAAAGTTAGCAAAAAAAGATAAGATCTTGCTACCGTGGAAAGGAAAATGCCTGTCTATTTGTGGAAAAATGACCCTGAGTCAGATCCTAGCGACTTGTTTTCAATTATATGAGCTAATAATATTCAATTATATTTGGAACGGCAAGGCAGACAAAATTAAACGGGCCTATTAATGAAATGAATATGAATTCGGAGGCAGAAATGATTTAATATTAAAGCATTAGACCTCTCACTGAAGGCGTCAGTCATAGAAAAGTTACACTAAAATCAGAACTGGTTCTCTAGCAGATTTTGTATTTATTAGAGATCCCCATTTAGCTGCAGCCTGCATCAGTTATCTGATGTGGTATAGAGTTCCATGTATGGCTCTATGTAGTACTGTGTGCTTCCCATAGTTTGTTCATGACAAGGGACAGTGAATAGACCTCTGGTGGCATGTCTTCTGTTGTATGCTTGGGTGTCTGAGCTGTGTGCTAGTAGTTCAAAGAGACAGCTCAGTGCATACAACATGCCAATACTACAAATACAAGTAATGATGAAGTCAATCTTTCCTATACTTTGAGCCAGGAGAGATTGAAATGGATATTATTAATTGTAGCTCTCTGTGTACATTTAAGAGCCAGCCATCATGTCCCTCTTTGTGGCAACTGACCACACGACTGGACAGTAGTCCAAGTGCAGCAAAACTAGAGCCTGCCTTGTTGATAGCGTTCTTAAGAAGGTAGAGCAGTGCTTTATTATGGACAGACCCCTCCCCATCTTAGCTACTGTTGCATAAATATGTTTTAACCATGACAGTTTACAATCCAGGGTTACTCCAAGCAGTTTTGTCTCCGCTATGATTCTATAAGGTAATAAATGAAGTACAATGCTGGAGAGATGGGAGTTGCAGGCTCATGTCTATCAGAGCAAAGAGAGGGAGAGAGATCATAGAAAGATAATCTCATTCTAACTTTGTGAGAGATAAAGGCACACTTCATGCGTTGATATCAAACATAGGTTGCAATGTTGCACAAACCATTAGCTGGCCCAACCCGAATCAACTCTTAGAATATCAGGCCCAATCTGAAAATCTATCTTTTCACATTGTGTATTTTTGGGGGGCAGAAGAATTAACGAAGAGGAAACTAATAAACTTTGAATGCTTTTATTATAATTTTTACATTGCAAAAAGTTATTATTTTCATGCCACGAGAGTTAACAGAGCCGGCCAAATACGTTTGGGAACTAAACAGTCCAAGTCGACAAGGTGATGGTCCTGATTCAACAGGATCCATCTTAAAACCTCTTGGCGCACGGATCCCTTTAACAGGATCATTTTCGTAAACAACCACTGAATTGCAGTGCGCCAAATTCAAAAATAATTACAAAAAATATTTATTGTCATGAAATCACGAGTGAAATATACCAAAACACAGCTTAGCTTGTTGTTAATCCACCTATCTTGTCAGATTTTGAAAATATGCTTTACAGCGAAAGCAATCCAAGCGTTTGTGAGTTTATCGATCACTAGACAAAACATTACGAACAGCTAGCAGCAATATAGATTGGTCACGAAAGCCAGAAAAGCAATAAAATTAATCGCTTACCTTTGATGATCTTCGGATGTTTGCACTCAAGAGACTCCCAGTTACACAATAAATGTTCCTTTTGTTCGATACAGATTATTTTTATATAAAAAAACCTCCATTTGTTTGGCACGTTATGTTCAGTATTCCACAGCCTTAGGCTCATCAAGGGTTGACGAAAATTCCAAATAGTATCCGTAACGTTCGTAGAAACATGTCAAACGCTTTTAATAATCAATCTTCAGGTTGTTTTAACATTAGTAATTGATAATATTTCAACCAGACTGTAAACTATTCAATAAAGGAGAGAAAGAAAATGTCGAGCTATCAGTGTCGCGAGCATGAACTAATGGAAGGACATCCGTCTATCCACTGACGCGATTTGATAAATATCGCTAATTTTTCAGAATAAAAGCTTGAAACTATATCTAAAGACTGTTCACACCCTGAGGAAGCCATAGGAAAAGGAATCTGGTTGATATCCCTTTAAATGGACGAAAGGCAGGCAATGGAACAGTGATTTTTCAAAATAAAAGGCACTTCCGGGTTGGATTTCCTCAGGTTTTTGCCTGCAAAATCAGTTCTGTTATACTCACAGACAATATTTTGACAGTTTTGGAAACTTTAGAGTGTTTTCTATCCTACTCTGTCAATGGTATGCATATTCTAGTATCTGGACCTGAGAAATAGGCAGCTTACATTGGGAACGTTATTTTTCCAAACATAAAAATTCTGCCCCCTAGCTTCAAGAGGTTGTTGCCATATCATCCTAGCCACAATATACAGTGCAGTCGGAAAGTATTCAGTCGGAAAGTATACCGAGTTTTTCCACATTTTGGTATGTTACAGACTTATTCGAACATTGATTAAATATTTGTTCCCCCCACATCAATCTACACACAATACCACATAATTACGACGCAAAAACAGGATTCTAGAAATGTTTGCTAATTTATACAAATGTAAAATTGAATATTGCATTTGCATATGTATTCAGACCCTTCATTCAGTACTTTGTTGAAGCACCTTTGGCAGCAATTACAGCCTCAAGTCTTCTTGGGTATGACGCTACAATCTTGGAATAACCTGTATTTGGAGAGTTTCTCCCATTCTTCTCTGCAGATCCTCTCAAGCTTGGTCAGGTTGGATGGGGAGAGTTGCTGCTCAACTATTTTCAGGTCTCTCCAGAGATGTTCGATTGGGTTCAAGTCTGGACTTTGGCTGGGCAACTCAAGGACATTCAGAGACTTGTCCCGAAGCCAGTCCTACGTTGATTTGGCTGTGTGCTTAGGGTCATTGTACTGTTGGAAGGTGAACGTTCGCCCCAGTCTGAGATCCCGAGTGCTCTGGAGCAGGTTTTCATCAAGGATCTCTCTGTACTTCGCTCCGTTCATCTTTGCCTCTATCCTGACTAGTCTTGCAGTCCCTTACGCTAAAAAAACATCCCCACAGAATGATGCTGGCAAAACCATGCTTCACCATGGCAATGGTGCAAGTTTTCCTCCAGAAGAGACGCGTGGCATTCAGGCCAAAGAGTTCAATCGTCGTTTCATTAGACCAGAGAATCTTGTTTCTCGTGGTCTGAAAGTCTTTAGGTGCCTTTTGGCAAACTTCAAGCTAGCTGTCATGTGCCTTTTACTGAGGAGTGGCTTAAGTCTGGATATACTTATTTTGTATATAATGTTGCTGCTACCGAAAAGAACTCCTGGACATCAGAACTGTGATTACTCTGGCAGAATACATATTTTTCCTTTAACGAGTCCGACGAGTCCGACGTGAATGACATGGTGCTTTCCCGGGAACAGGCCCAGATCCCCTTCATTTGCGTGAAGAGACGGCGGAGAAAAGGGGCCGGGGGGCGGGCTGCCTTCTGAGAATTTGTAGGTGATCGAATCAACCCTGGCTGCTGTCCATTCTGCTAGCAAACGTGCAATCTTTGAAAAATAAAATTGATTACCTACTCGGAAGATTAAACTACCAACAGGACATTCAAAACTGTAATATCTTATGCTTCACTGAGTCGTGGCTGATCGACGACGTTATCAACATACAGCTGGCTGGTTATACGATGTACCGGCAGGATAGAACAGCGGCAGTGGTAAGACAAGGGGCGGCGGACTATGTATTTTTGTAAATAACAGCTGGTGCACGATATCTAAGGAAGTCTCGAGGTTTTGCTTGCCTGAGGTAAAGTATCTAATGATAAGCTTTAGACCACACTATCTACCTAGAGAGTTTATCTGTATTTTTCGTAGTTGTCTACATACCACCACAGACTGAGGCTGGCACTAAGACTGCACTCAATGAGCTGTATTCCACCATAAGCAAACAGGAAAACATTCACCCAGAGGCGGCACTCCTAGTGGCCGGGGACTTTAATGCAGGGAAACTTAAATCAGTCTTACCAAATTTCTATCAGCATGTTACATGTGCAACCAGAGGGAAAAACTCTGGAACACCTTTGCTCCCCACACAGAGACGAATACAAAGCTCTCCCTCACCCTCCATTTGGCAAATCTGACCATAAATATATCCTCCTGATTCCTGCTTACAAGCAAAAATTAAAGCAGTGACCAGCACCAGTGACTCGATCAATGAAAAAGTGGTAAGATGAAGCAGATGCTAAGCTACAGGACTGTTTTGCTAGCACAGACTGGCATATGTTTCCCGGGATTCCTCAGATGGTATTGCGGAGTATACCACATCAGTCATTTTCTTCATCAATAAGTGCATCGATGACGTCGTCCCCACAGTGACCGTATGTACATACCCAAACCAGAAGCCATGGATTACAGGCATCATCCGCACTGAGCTAAAGGCTAGAGCTGCCGCTTCAAGGAGTGGGACTCTAACCCCGAAGCTTATAAGAAATACCTCTATGCCCTCAGACAAACCATCAAACAGGCAAAGCATCAATACAGGACTAAGATCGAATCGTACTGTACCGGCTCTGATGCTCGTCGGATGTGGCAGGGCTTGCAAACCATTACAGACCAGAAAGGGAAGCCCAGCCGAGAGCTGCCCAGTGACACGAGCCTACCAGACGAGCTAAACTTCTTATATGCTCGTTTTGAGGCAAATAACACTGAAACATGCATGAGAACACCAGCCGTTCCGGAAGACTGTGTGATCACGCTCTCCGCAGCCGATGTGAGTAAGATCTTTGAACAGGTCAACATTCATTTTCAATCTCTCCCTGTCCGAGGCTGTAATACCAACATGTTTTAAACAAACCACCATAGTCCCTGGTCCCAAAAAAAATGTTTTTCCTTGAGCATCGCAGTGCCTGAAGCATCACTACAGACCCGGGTTTGATCCCGGGCTGTATCACAACCGGCTGTGATCGGGAGTCCCATAGGGCAGAGCACAATTGGCCCAGTGTCGTCTGGGTTAGGGGATTGTCTGGTTCTGGGTTAGGGAATAATTTCTTAAACTGACTTGTCTAGTTAAATAAAGGCTAAATAAAAAAATTCAAATAATAATTTTTTCTGGAATGTGTTTGAAAATTGAATTTTGATTTGTTTTTAATGGACAAAGTATGTGGCTGTCAAAGTATTGTTATATAAGGGAATTCCTTGTCTAATTACATCTCTCAATACAATTGACGGAAGAGTTGACTGTCACTATGATGGTGTGCTCTGGATAGCAAGGACATTGTAGTGAGGACTGTAATTCAGCTCTTGGTGGCTTTCAACACTGAACCTCGATTCATAGGGAAAATGGTATACATCCATATTTCCATCTAAACTCATAAACTCGATGGAACCTTAAAAAAACTCTCCAACAACACATCGCTGGGGTCCACCTTCCATAGACTGGACAGAACAGTGGGGGGGTTAAGGGACAATACAGCTGGAACGCCTCAATAAAAGGCCTCCGTTGTCACTGCCTTATTAGGTGTGACACCTCAAAGATACGGTGTCACTGGTGAAGGAAAGAGCAGAGAGGGAGACAGGGGTGAAGAATGCCTTCCCCCACTCCCTCAAATTCCAGAAGCCATCACAAATGTGACACTAACAGGAGCCTATGGAGCAGGGGTGTTTGACTCTGACAGAGGGGGGCATGGTGGACAACCGAAAGGTCCCATCTGTGTCATGACATTTGTGGAGAGATAGACAAAGAGAATCCGATTACATTAGAATTTTCAGGAGCATAAAAAAACATAGATGGGGTCATTAAAACCGGATTTCACACACCACTGCTTTTAAAGGACTGTCACATACAATGTGATAGATTTTTTTCATGCACATATTGACTTGTAGACATGCTTTTTGTGCATTGTGAAAATAGGTATGCATATAGTGCAAATAAAGGCTGGCATCAAATACAAAAGCAAGTTGGGATTCAGTGCATAATAACTTCAAACACTGATGTGAAAAGGAAACTTTATAGTGTGTAAATAATAACCATTACCAAGACCATTACGCAAACTTGTAACTTAATATTTGCAAGCAATAATTGCATCTGTACACCTGCACATGTCAATTTCGTTACCACTGAGGTTACCACCAGGTTACCACTGAGACAATGTCCACCAAAGCCCAGCTGTTAGCTGTCATGGCTGTTAAGTTTAAATGTCTTTCTTTTATGGCTAGGTAGCAAGCTTTTTTATTCTTTGGAATACGTTATTGGAAGCTACAGTATGTCCATGTCATTGTTATTAAGAGTTTGTAAATCTAACGTTGTAGTCTGATGCTAGCTACTGAAATTGAAATTGCAAGGTAAATTATTCTATAAGCTATTTTTAAGATAGCGAGCTTGATTCTGTATAATTAAAGAAAGGAATGCTTCACCTGCTAAGACCTAGTAAGTGACATAAATCCCATGATTTATTGATCACCCAGTTAGATCTGGAGTTTTAGTGAAAGCACGACACGGCATTTTTTAGCTTTGACAGTGCCTG
Organism: Salvelinus fontinalis; assembly: GCF_029448725.1. NCBI lineage: Eukaryota > Metazoa > Chordata > Actinopteri > Salmoniformes > Salmonidae > Salvelinus > Salvelinus fontinalis. The sequence goes on from NC_074681.1 coordinate 43,723,916, forward strand.
CAGTCTGTGAATCTGTACTGCCCTTTGATTAATGTAAAACCCTATCTAAACCATTTACAATTGTCTGGACAGACCATTTACGTGGTCCGTCCAGGCCTCAGTCAGCTCCACAATGTCCTGGGGGATGTGAAGGACATCCAGAACTCCCTGGCAGAAGTCAGCAATGACTGGAGGAAAAGCATCAACACCTAAGGATCGGTGTCCCACTAGCGGGACAACTTCCGGTGAAACTGGAGTGCGCGCAATTTAAATAAATAATCATAAATATTATGGATTTTAAACATTTATGTACATATAAGTATCTTAAATCAGCTGAAAGCTTACATTTCTGTTCATCTAACTGCACTGTCCGATTTACAGTAGCTATTACAGCGAAAACATGCCGTGCGATTGTTTGAGGACGGCGCCCCACATCTGTCAAAGGTCTAGGTGATGCGGGTAAGGCGGAGTCAGGCGCAGGACACAGAGATGAGTAATAACCGTAACTTTACTCAAAAACAATATTCCATGAAGGAGACAAATAATCAGGTCACAAAACGAGACAACTTGACAATAACAAGCACACACAAAACCAAGGGGGAAACCAGAGGGTTACATAGGGAACAATGATATTGGAATGGAAACCAGGTGTGTATAATGAAGACAAAACAAATCGAAAATGAAATGTGGATCGGTGGTGACTAGAAAACTGGTGACGTCGACCGCCGAACACCGCCCGAACAAGGAGAGCGACCAACTTCGGTGGAAGTCGTGACAACATCAAAATATTTTCCCCCCGGCACAGGTTTCATACATTCACATATAACGATTAAATATTCACTTACTTTTTGAAAATCTTCCTCTGATTTGTCATCCAAAGGGTCCCAGCTATAACATGTAGTGTCGTTTTGTTAGATAAAATCCTTCTTTATATTCCAAAAAGTCAGTTTAGTTGGCGCCATCGATTTGAGTAATCCACTCGTTCAACTTGCAGAGAAAGGAATTCGAAAATCTACGCCTAAACTTTGTTTCAACAAGTCAAAATATGTTTCTATTAACTCCTCAGATACCCTAAAATATAATCAAACTATAACATTTATTTCAGAAAGAAGTATGTTCAATAGGAAAACGATTTTAGGAGGTGCATAATGTCTTCATGGCGCGTAAACATGAATTTCCAAGACTGTGTCCCTCTACTAAAACTGTTATTTCTTATTCGTTTTTGAAGTTACAAGCCTGAAATCTTAAACATAGACTACTGACACCCTGTGGATGCCATATGATTTGCTTTTCAGCGGAATGTTGTGGGTGTTCCGCTAACGGAACCCCTGGGCGAGAAAGGTTAAAGATTAACTTCTTGTGAATCCAACCACGGTGTCAGATTTTATAAATGCTTTACGGCGAAAGCATACCTTACGAATATTTGAGAATATAGCCCAGCAGACAAATCCTTACAAACAGTAACCAGCCAAGTAGAAGAGTTACACAAGTCAGAAATAGAGATAAAATTAATCCCTTACCTTTGATGATCTTCATATGGTTGCACTCAGCAGACATTCGTTTACTCAATAAATGTTCTTTTTGTTCGATAAAGTCTCTTTATATCCAAAAACCTCAGGTTTGTTCGTTCGTTTTCTTCAGTAATCCACCGGCTCAAACGCAGTCAAAACAGGCAGAAAAAAAAATCCAAATTGTATCCGTAAAGTTCATAGAAACATGTCAAACGATGTTTATATTCAATCCTCAGGTTGTTTTTAGCCTAAATAATCGGTAATATTTCAACCGGACAATAACATCGTCAATATAAAAGGTAAACAAGAAAGGCACTCGGTCTCGCGCATGAAAAAGCTCTGTGACACTTTAGGATCCACTCATTCAGACTGCTCTTACTTCCTCATTTTTCAGAATAAAAGCCTGAAACAATTTCTAAAGACTGTTGACATCTAGTGGAAGGCATAGAAACTGTAATTTGAGTCCTAAGTCAATGGATACTGTAATGGCATTGAATAGGAAACTACAAAATAAAAATAAAAACTACTTCCTGAATGGATCTTTCTCAGGTTTTCGCCTGCCAAATCAGTTATGTTATACTCACAGACACTATTTTAACAGTTTTGGAAACTTTAGAGTGTTTTCTGTCCAAATCTACCAGTTATATGCATATCATATCTTCTGGGCCCGAGAAGCAGGCAGTTTAACCTGTTAGGCGGGCTGTCCCGACATCGGTTATGACAACATCCAGCTCTATTGCAGGGCGCGAAATTCAAAATCTATTTTTTTTTTTATATTTAACTTTCACACATTAACAAGTCCAATACAGCATTTGAAAGATAAACATCTTGTTAATCCAGCCAACGTGTCCGATTTTTAAAATGTTTTACAGCAAAAACACCACATATATTTATGTTAGTTCACCACCAAATACAAAAGAGGACAGACATTTTTCACAGCACAGGTAGCATGCACAAAGCCAACCTAACTAACCAAGATCCAACCTAACAAACCTAGAAACAACTTCCTCAGATGACAGTCCTATAACATGTTACACAATAAATCTATATTTTGTTCGAAAAATGTGCATATTTGAGCTATAAATCAGTTTTACATTGATGCTACCATCATAGCTACAGTCAGAAATAGCACGGGAGTAGCCAGAGTAAATACAGACACCAACGTCAACTACCTAATTACTCATCATAAAACATTTCAGAAAAATATATGGTGTATAGCAAAATGAAAGACAAAGATCTTGTGAATACAGACAATATTTCCGATTTTCTAAGTGTTTTACAGCGAAAACACAATATATCGTTATATTAGCTTACTGCAATGGCTAACACACAACAGCATAGATTCCAAGTAATCGGTAGCGATAGCACAGCTCGACGGATATATGAAATAGCATCCCAAATTGGGTCCTTATCTTTGTTGATCTTCCATCAGAATGTTGTAAAGGGGTCCATTGTCCAGAACGGTCTTTGTTTGGATCCAGAACGAACTATTTCCCTCTTGAATTAGCAAGCACACTGGCCGTGCGGCGCTAACCTCTCCTTCTTGAAAAAATTATTCCAACGCATCACGTCTAAAGTCCCGAATAAATTTCAATAATATAATTAAACTATATTGAAAAAACATACTTTAGGATGATATTGTGACATGTATCAAGTAAAATCGAAGCCGGAGATTATATTCACCTATAACGACGGTTTTCCAGGAGGCAATACAAAGTCCAACTTCGCGCCTTCGAGAAAAATTTTTATGAAGGACCTCTCACTCCAAGAGGCTGTATTCAATCCCTGAACGAGATATTCAAGTCCTTTCTGCTCTCACTTCCGCATGACACCCAGGGGAAGGCGTATGACGTGTTTCTATGGTCCCAAGTGACATGCCCTTTTATAGACAAGCTCTTGAAAAAAGACCTCGCATTTGGAAATCTCACTTCCGGATAGGAAATGGGCTGCAGAAAGAGTTCTGGTTCAATTAGAGAAATAATTCAAACGGTTTAAGAAACTAGAGAGTGTTTTCTATCCAATAGAAATGATAATATGCATATTGTACGAGCAAGAATTGAGTAGGAGGCCGTTTGAAATGGCCACCTCTTTCCAGGTTACTCAGTGCTGCCCCTTGCAGCCATAAGAAGTTAATTTGGGCATGCATTTCATCCAAAATTCCGAATGCTGCCCCCTACCCTAGAGAAGTTTAACCTACAATTTCCACGGCACTGTTGAAATCGAATTAACATAATAAAAAAATCCCTATCAAAACCTGTTTAACCTTTACATAACACCCATCCCGGATCCGGGAGCATCCGCATCAGTAAAAGCTGACTAGCATAGCCTAGCATAGCGCCACAAGTAAATAATAGCATATAAATATCATGAAATCACAAGTCCAATACAGCAAATGAAAGATAAACATCTTGTGAATCCAGCCATCATTTCTGATTTTTTAAATGTTTTACAGTGAAAACACAATATGTATTTCTATTAGCTAACCACAATAGCCAAAGACTCAACCGCATATTTTCACCATGTTTCTACCGCATAGGTAGCTATCACAAAACCAACCAAATATAGATATAATTATTCACTAACCAAGAAACAACTTCATCAGATGACAGTCTTATAACTTGTTATACAATAAATGTATGTTTTGTTCGAAAATGTGCATATATGAGGTATAAATCATAGTTTTACATTGCAGCTACCATAAAACATATCACCAAAGCAGCCAGAATAATTACAGAGAGCAACGTAAAATACCTAAATACTCATCATAAAACATTTATGAAAAATACATGGTGTACAGCAAATGAAAGATAAACATCTTGTGAATCCAGCCAATATTTCAGATTTTTTAAGTGTTTTACAGCAAAAACACAATATAGCATTATATTAGCTTACCACAATAGCCAAACACACAAGTGCATTTATTCACCGCATAGATAGCATTCGCAAAAACCAGCAAAAGATATAAAATTAATCACTAACCTTGACCAACTTCATTAGATGACAGTCCTATAACATCAGGTTATACAATACACTTATGTTTTGTTCGAAAATGTGCATATTTAGAGCTGCAAACCGTGGTTATACATTGTGAATATGTAGCATCGATTCACCAGAATGTCCGGAGCTATTTTGGACACTCACCTAATCTGACCAAAGAACTCATCATAAACTTTACATAAAAATACTTGTATGGCAAATGAAAGATACACTGGTTCTTAACCTGTCTAGGATGAGGGTGCCGCTAGCGGCACTCCCCCCCCACCCCCACTGAAAAACCAGTGCCGCGAAATTCAAAAAAAAAATATATTTTTTAAATATTTAACTTTCACACATTAAAGTCCAATACAGCTAATGAAAGACACAGATCTTGTGAATCCAGCCAACATGTCCGATTTTTAAAATGTTTTACAGGGAAGACACAATATGTAAAGATGTACATCTATTACCTAAAAACACATTAGCATAATCCACCATCTTTTATTTGTCCACCAACACCAGTAGCTATCACCAATTCGGCTAAACTAAGATATTTATAGCCCCTAACCAAGAAAAAAACTCATCAGATGACAGTCTGATAACATATTTATGGTATGGGATAGGTTTTGTTAGAAAAATGTGCATATTTCAGGTAGCTGGCATAGTTTACAATTGCACCCACCGTCACAAATGGACTAGAATAATTACAATGAGCAACGTGTTTACCTAACTACTAATCATCAAACATTTCGTAAAAATACACAGCATACACTAATCGAAAGACACAGATCCTGTGAATACAGACAATATTTCAGATTTTCTAAGTGTCTTACAGCGAAAACACAATAAATCGTTATATTAGCATAGCACATAGCACATAGCAGCCCAGCATTGATTCTAGCCAAAGAGAGCGATAACGTAAACATCGCCAAAATATATTATTTTTTTCACTAACCTTCTCAGAATTCTTCAGATGACACCCCTGTAACATCACATTACAACATACATATACAGTTTGTTTGAAAATGTGCATATTTAGCCACCAAAATCATGGTTACACAATGACAAAAGTAGCCCAGCTGGTGAGAAAATGTTGGTGCGCCATATTAGACAGTGATCTACTCTTATACATAAATACTCATAAACGTGACTAAAAAATATAGGGTGGACAGCGATTGATAGACAATTTAATTCTTAATACAATCGCGGAATTACATTTTTTAAATTATCCTTACTTTTCAATACAGTTTGCGCCAAGCGAAGCTACGTCAAAAAACATGGCGTCCTAAGCCACTAACATTTTTCGACAGAAACACGATTTATCATAATAAAAATATCCTACTTTGAGCTGTTCTTCCATCAGTATCTTGGGCAAAGGATCCTTTCTTGGGTCTAATCGTCTTTTGGTGGAAAGCTGTCCTCTTGCCATGTGGAAATGCCAACTGCGTTCGGGATGAACTGGAAGCGTGCCCAGCGATTCACAGCGTTTCAGAAATAAATGTCCCAAAATCGCACTAAACGGATATAAATTGCTATAAAACGCTTTAAATTAACTACCTTATGATGTTTTTAACTCCTATAACGAGTCTTAACATGACCGGAGAAAGATTACTCCCAACACTAATGCTTGGAACAGGTGCGGGTCGGTGTCCTCCACGCGCATGACGCACCAAGAAAAGAGTTGCTAGCTACAGGGTTTTTTAATTTATAGTGCCTGTGAACGCGCAATCGACCCCATTCAAATCGTCATCACGTAAAGGCATCCAGGGGAAGACGTAAGCAGTGTCCGTATACTCATAGCAATAACAGTGGCCTTTTAACTGACTCCAGATCAGGGGCCAACATTTCTGAAATCTGACTCCATGTCAGGGAAATTGCTGTAGAATGGGTTCTGTTCCACTTAGAGACAAAATTTCAACTCCTATAGAAACTATAGACTGTTTTCTATCCAATAATAATAATAATATGCATATTGTACGATCAAGAATTTTGTGGGAAGCCGTTTCAAAAATTACACGATTAGCATAAATAGTGACAACAGCGCCCCCAGCCTTAACAAGTTAATGCAACCGCCGTGTTAGATTTTTAAAAATAACTTTCCCATAACAAACAGCTTGCGTTATTGCAAGACAGCGCCCACCAAAACATCATAAATTGTTCTTACTTTTGTTGAGCTTCCATCAGAATCTTGTACAAGGAGTCCTAGGTCGAGGATAAATCGTTGTTTGGTTTTAGAATGTCCTTTCCTCCTGTCGAATTCGTGCCACGATGCTAGCCAATGTTGATGACGTTCCCTGTTTCTCTCGACGCAAAGAACAGAAAACTCCAAAAGTCCCAATAAACGTTGAATAAACTGTTGAAACTCGGTTGAAAAAACCTACTTTATGATGTTTTTCTAATATGTATCAAATAAAAACAGAGACGGAGATATTAGCCGTGTATACCGAACTCTTATCATAAGACAATATGGAGGTGCTTCCTGCGCCTAGGTAGAGAAAGGAAATTCTGGACACGTCATTCCAAGAGCTCTTGTTCGACCTCAGATCAAGCTAGACACCCCATTCCACCTTCCACTGCCTGTTGACATCTAGTGGAAGGCGTATGAAGTGCATGCATATTGATAAATATTAGGCAATTGAATAGGCAGGCCCTGAAACAGAGCCTCGTTTTCAGATTTTGCACTTCCTGTCTGGAAGTTTGCTGCAAAATGAGTTCTGTTTTACTCACAGATATAATTCAAACAGTTTTAGAAACTTGAGAGTGTTTTCTATCCATTAGTAATAATAATATGCATATTGTACGATCTAGAATAGAGTACGAGGCAGTTTAATTTGGGCACAATTTTCTCCAAAGTGAAAACAGCGCCCCCCCTATTGACAAGAAGTTTTAAGCTAAAGATGTCTGCTTTTTTGCATTTTGCATCTCAATCCACCACATCCGCCGATATCGCCTTTTTGCATCTGCGGTGAAAGGTAACAGAGCTAAAGCGGTGTTTGTCAGACCATGAGACATCCAGAAAATTGGTCCTCTCATGAAAACGTCTGTAGAATCCGAACGGTTTGGCCAATGGTGTTCTCCGTTTTGATCCTTGCCTGCCTTGTCCCTGAACCAGCCTGCCTGACCATGCTGCCTGCCCTGACCTCGAGTCTGCCTGCCACTCTAAACCTCCTGGACTCTGACCTTGTTATAATCTTTTGCCTGTCCACGACCATTCTCTTGCCTGCCCCTTGGATTAAAATAAATATCAGAGACTTGAACCACCGGCCTCCTGTGTCTGCATCTGGGTCTCGCCCTATGCCCTTACGGAAGGTCCCGGTACCAGTTTTTTACATTTATTATGGAAGTACAGTACCAGTCAAAGTTTGGACACCTATTCATTCAAGGGTTTCTCTTTGTTTTTACTATTTTCTACATTGTAGAATAATAGTGAAGACATAAACAGTAAGAAATAACACACATGGAATCATGGAGTAACCAAATAAGTGTTAAAAGAAAATATGTGTTATATTCTTCAAAGTAGCCACCCTTTGCCTTGATGACAGCTTTGCACACTTGGCATTCTATCAACCAGCTTAATGAGGTGGAATGCATACCTGGAATGCATATCTCATAAGGTGTGCCTTGTTAAAAGTTAATTTGTGGAATTTCTTTCCTTCTTAATGCATTTGAGCCAATCAGTTGTGTTGTGACAAGGTAGGTATGGTATACAGAAGATAGCCCTACTTGGTAATGCTATGGCAAGAACAGGTCAAATAAGCAAAGAGAAATGACAGTCCGTCATTACTTTAAGACATGAATGTCAGTCAATGCGGAACATTTCAAGAACTTTGAAAGTTTTTTCAAGTGCACTATGATGAAACTGAGGACCGCCACATTTCACTAAACTATAAGCATTTCGCTACACTTGCAATAACATCTGCTAACCCATATTCATGTGACCAATAACATCTTATTTGCTTTGAAAGGAAAACCCAGAGTTACCTCTGCTGCAGAGGAAAGTTCATTAGGGTTAACAGCACCTCAGATTGCAGCCCAAATAAATGTGACCTGATTCAGGAAACTATATGTATGTCGCAAACCACGACTTCACAGGAGAGTTTTAATCAAAAAACTTTTTGGGGCATAAAGCCTTTCTATAAAATGTGAACTTTCATGTGCCTTAATAACAAACTGTGAATACGAATACAATTGTTCAATTACGAGCCTTGTTCATTAAGCCACATAAAAAGTAAGCAACCTTCAAACTAGACATGATTGGCTGAGATAATGAGTGGGCTACCATTGAACCTGGTTGATTAGCTCCCAGCACTGTGGCATCTTTGACACTTTGTTCATTGTTGTTTAACTAGCTAACGTTAGCTGACTGGCACGTTAGCTAACGTTACGTGACTATGACTATGGTCAGTTAACGTCTGCAAAAAAGCGTAATGAAATTGTTGCCAGCAGAGCTTGTCAGGCTGTTTTCATGTTATCCAGAGGTAAACAAATCATCGGCCAGAGCGTCAAGTGGGTGCTCCGAGAGCGAAATGAGAATGGGTGGGGATGGGTGGGGCTAAAGCTTAAGAGGGTGTGAACGATGCTGAATGGGTGTACAGTAGACAAAGAGGAGCTCTTCACTAGATACCAAATCATTCAAAGGCCATCTTCTCAAAGTGAGTTTACAAGTTGGATAACTTTCAAAGCAGAATTACTTTCCCATTGTTCCTCAAATGCATTGTATGATATACCATTTTGCTACATAAGACCGAATCCATGTTTTTAATCACAAATGCTTCATAGAGTTCAATTAACAGACAGGTAGGGATGGTATACAACATATAGCCCTATTTGGTAAAAGATCAAGTCCATACTATTGCAAGAACATCTCAAATATGCAAAGAGAAACGACAGTCCATCATTACTTTAAGACATGAAGGTCAGTCAATGCGGAACATTTCAAGAACTTTGAACGTTTCTTCAAGTGCAGTCGAAAAAAACATCAAGCCCTATGATGAAACTTGTTCTCATGAGGACCGCCACAGGAAAGGAACATCCAGAGTTACCTCTGCTGCAGAGGATAAGTTCATTAGTTACCAGCCTCAGAAATTGCAGCCCAAATAAATGCTTCACAGAGTTCAAGTAACAGACACATCTTAACCTGTCTAGGATCAGCGTGGCGCTAGCGGCACACCCCCCCCCCCCCCACTGAAAAACCAGTGCCGCGAAATTCAAAAAAAATATTTTTTTAAAATATTTAACTTTCACACATTAAAGTCCAATACAGCTAATGAAAGACACAGATCTTGTGAATCCAGTCAACATTTCCGATTTTTAAAATGTTTTACAGGGAAGACACAATATGTAAAGATGTAAATCTATTACCTAAAAACACATTAGCATAATCCACCATCTTTTATTTGTCCACCAACACCAGTAGCCATCACCAATTCGGCTAAACTAAGATATTTATAGCCCCTAACCAACAAAAAAACTCATTAGATGACAGTCTGATAACATATTTATGGTATGGGATAGGTTTTGTTAGAAAAAAGTGCATATTTCAGGTATATGGCATAGTTTACAATTGCACCCACCATCACAAATGGACTAGAATAATTACAATGAGCAACGTGTTTACCTAACTACTAATCATCAAACATTTCGTAAAAATACACAGCATACACGAATCGAAAGACACAGATCCTGTGAATACAGACAATATTTCAGATTTTCTAAGTGTCTTACAGCGAAAACACAATAAATCGTTATATTAGCATAGCACATAGCACATAGCAGCCCAGCATTGATTCTAGCCAAAGTGGGCGATAACGTCAACATCGCCAAAAATATATTAATTTTTTCACTAACCTTCTCAGAATTCTTCAGATGACACTCCTGTAACATCATATTACACAATCCATATAGAGTTTGATCGAAAATGTTTATATTTAGCCACCAAAATCATGGTTAGACAATGTGAAATGTAGCTCAGCTGGTCAGAAAATGTCCTTGCGCCACTTAGACAGTGATCTACTCTTATACATAAATACTCATAAACGTGACTAAAAAATATAGGGTGGACAGGGATTGATAGACAATTTAATTCTTAATACAATTGCGTTATTACATTTTTTAATTTATCCTTACTTTTCAATACAGTTTGCGCCAAGCGAAGCTACGTCAAAAAACATGGCGTCCTAAGCCACTAAAATGTTTCGACAGAAACACGATTTATCATAATAAAAATGTCCTACCTTGAGCTGTTCTTCCATCAGTATCTTGGGCAAAGGATCCTTTCTTGGGAGAAATCGTCTTTTGGTGGAAAGCTGTCCTCTTGCCATGTGGAAATGTCAACTGCGTTCGGGATGAACTGAAAAGCGTGCCCAACTTTTCACATCGTTGCAAAAATAAATGTCCCAAAATCGCACTAAACGGATATAAATTGCTATAAAACGCCTTAAATTAACTACCTTATGATGTTTTTAACTCCTAAAACGAGTGAAAAGATGACCGGAGAAATATAACAGGCTAAACTAACGCTTGGAACAGGTGCGCGCCGGTGTCCTCTAGGCTCATGACGCAGCTCCCAAAGAATGACTAGCTTCAGGGTTTTTTCATTTGTAGGGCCTGTGAACGAGCAATCGACCCCGTTGGAATCTTCATCACGTAAAGGCATCCAGGGGAAGACGTAAGAAGTGTCCGTATAGTCATAGCAACGACAGTGCCCTTTTAAATGACTTCAGAAGAGTGGCCAACATTTCTCAAATCTGACTCCATGTCAGGGAAATTGCTGTAGAATGGGCTCTGTTCCACTTAGAGACAAAATTTCAACTCCTATAGAAACTATAGACTGTTTTCTATCCAATAATAATAATAATATGCATATTGTACGATCAAGGATTTTGTGGGAAGCCGTTTAAAAAATTACCCAATTAGCATAAATAGTCTAAACAGCGCCCCCATCCCCAACAGGTTTTAACATCAACTGTTCAGAGGAGACTGGGTGAATAAGGCCTTCGTAGTCGAATTGCTGCAAACAAACCACTGCTAAAGTACACCAATAATAAGAAGAGACTTGCTTGGGCCAAGAAACACGAGGAATGGACATTAGACCGGTGGAATTCTGTCCTTTGGTCTGATGAGTCCAAATTTGAGGTTTTTGGTTCCAACCGCCGTGTCTTGGTGAGATGCAGAGTGGGTGAACATATGATCTCTGCATGTGTGGTTCACACCGTGAAGCATGGAGGAGGAGGTGTGATGGTCTGGGGGTTCTTTTCTGGTGACACTGTCAGTGATTTATTTAGAATTCAAGGCACATTTAACCAGAATGGCTACCACAGCATTCTGCAGCGATATTTCAACCCATCTGGGTTGCGCTTAGTGGGACTATCATTTGTTTTTCAACAGGACAATGACGCAAAACACACCTCCAGGCTGTGTAAGGGCTATTTTTCCAAGAAGGAGAGTGATGGAGTGCTGCATCAGATGACCTGGCCTCCATAATCACCCGACCTCAACTCAATTGAGATGCCAATAACTTATGATTTCTGTTATAATTAAGCCACCTTTTCCCCGCTATTTCCACTAATACTGTTATTGGTGTGTACTGTAATGTATACTGCTGTTACAGTTTTTTCTGCCCCATCTCTGTTCTCCTCCGGGCTGAGGGGACTGGCTGGCTGTGAGACTTCTGCCCCATCTCTGTTCTCCTCCGGGCTGAGGGGACTGGCTGGCTGTGAGACTTCTGCCCCATCTCTGTTCTCCTCCGGGCTGAGGGGACTGGCTGGCTGTGAGACTTCTGCCCCATCTCTGTTCTCCTCCGGGCTGAGGGGATTGGCTGGCTGTGAGACTTCTGCCCCATCTCTGTTCTCCTCCGGGCTGAGGGGACTGGCTGGCTGTGAGACTTCTGCCCCATCTCTGTTCTCCTTCGGGCTGAGGGGACTGGCTGGCTGTGAGACTTCTGCCGTAGCCGAGGTGATCAGAATCAGACCTTACTGTTGCTGTTACTCTTTTATGTTCTACCTCCATGCTTAAACTGAGTGCTGTGTATTTCACTAGAACCAAGTGATCTCTTTGTATTTTGAGTGGAACATCCCCTCGCCAACCTAAGTGAACTTGTCAAAAATCTAATGCAGACATTGAATGCAGGTAAGCAGGACAATTATTTTTGAGTGGAACATCTATTTCACATGGAATTCACCACCTTGCTGCAAATGTTGGTTACCATTACCAAACATAGTGTACATTGTATCGAACACATGAATGTTGACAACAGTGAATGTTATTGCAAACTTAGCCTAGCTTTATTCCTGCCTCCAGAAGGCTACTGAGTGAAAAGGGCTACATTCTGGTCTACTAGGCCAGTGGTTCCCAAACTTTTTATAGGCACTTACCCCATTCAACCTCCAGCCGTGTACCTCTCTAGCACCAGGGTCAGCACACTCTCAAATGTTGTTTTTGCCATGATTGTAAGCCTGCCACACGCACACACTATACAATAGTAATATAATAATAATCAATAATTTTGCTCTTTATTTAGCCATCTTACATATAAAACCTTATTCGTTCATCAGCTCGCATCCGCTACAAGACCATGGTGCTTGCCTACGGAGCTGTGAGGGGAACGGCACCTCCGTACCTTCAGGCTCTGATCAGGCCCTACACCCAAACAAGGGCACTGCGTTCATCCACCTCTGTCCTGCTTGCCTCCCTACCTCTGAGGAAGTACAGTTCCCGCTCAGCCCAGTCAAAACTGTTCGCTGCTCTGGCACCCCAATGGTGGAACAAACTCCCTCACGACGCCAGGTCAGCGAAGTCAATCACCACCTTCCGGAGACACCTGAAACCCCACCTCTTTAAGGAATACCTAGGATAGGATAAAGTAATCCTTCTACCCCCCCCCCCCCCCCTTAAAAGAGTTAGATGCACTATTGTAAAGCGGTTGTTCCACTGGATATCATAAGGTGAATGCACCAATTTGTAAGTCGCTCTGGATAAGAGCGTCTGCTAAATGACTTAAATGTAAATGTAAATCAAAAATGGTGAATAACTCACCACAGGTTAATGAGAAGGGTGTGCTTGAAAGGATGCACATAACTCTGCAATGTCGGGTTGTACTAGAGAGAGTCTGTCTTAAATCATTTTCCACACACAGACTGTGCCTGTATTTAGTTTTCATGCTAGTTAGGGCCAAGAATCCACTCTCACATAGGTACGTGGTTGCAAAGGGCATCGGTGTCTTAACAGCGCAATTTATCAAGGCAAGAAACTGAGTGCAGCTCTATCCAGAAATCTGGCAGTGGCTTCTGATTAAATTACATTTTCACAGAACCGCTTGTTGCGATTTCGATGAGGCTCTCTTGTTCAGATACGTGTAAGTGGACTGGAGGCAGGACATGAAAGGGATAGCGAATCCAGTTGTTTGTGTCATCCGTTTCGGGAAAGTACCCGCGTAATTGTGCACCCAGCTTGCTCAGGTGCTTCGCTATATCACATTTGACATTGTCCGTAAGCTTGAGTTAATTTGCTCACAAAAAAATCATACAACGATGGAAAGAACTGTGTGTTGTCCTTGTTAATGCAGACAGAAAAGAAAACTTCTTAATCATAGCCTCAATTTTGTCCCGCACATTGAATATAGTTGCAAAGAGTCCCTGTAATCATAGATTCAGATCATTCAGGTGAGAAAAAACATCACCCAGATAGGCCAGTCGAGTGAGAAATCCGTCATCATACAAGCGGTCAGACAAGTGAAAATGATGGTCAGTATAATAAAACTAAGCTCGTCTCTCAATTTTATAAAAACGTGTCAATACTTTGCCCCTTGATAAATCAAAATCAAATCAAATCAAATTTTATTTGTCACATACACATGGTTAGCAGATGTTAATGCGAGTGTAGCGAAATGCTTGTGCTTCTAGTTCCGACAATGCAGTAACAACCAACAAGTAATCTAACCTAACAATTCCACAACTACTACCTTATACACACAAGTGTAAAGGGATAAAGAATATGTACATAAAGGTATATGAATGAGTGATGGTACAGAACGGCATAGGCAAGATGCAGTAGATGGTATAGAGTACAGTATATACATATGAGATGAGTAATGTAGGGTATGTAAACATAAAGTGGCATAGTTTAAAGTGGCTAGTGATACATGTATCACATAAAGATGGCAAGATGCAGTAGATGATATAGAGTACAGTATATACATATACATATGAGATGAGTAATGTAGGGTATGTAAACATTATATTAAGTGGCATTGTTTAAAGTGGCTAGTGGTACATTTTTACATAATTTCCATCAATTCCCATTATTAAAGTGGCTGGAGTTGAGTCAGTATGTTGGCAGCGGCCGCTAAATGTTAGTGGTGGCTGTTTAACAGTCTGATGGCCTTGAGATAGAAGCTGTTTTTCAGTCTCTCGGTCCCTGCTTTGATGCACCTGTACTGACCTCGCCTTCTGGATGATAGCGGGGTGAACAGGCAGTGGCTTGGGTGGTTGTTGTCCTTGATGATCTTTATGGCCTTCCTGTGACATCGGGTGGTGTAGGTGTCCTGGAGGGCAGGTAGTTTGTCCCCGGTGATGCGTTGTGCAGACCTCACTACCCTCTGGAGAGCCTTACGGTTGTGGGCGGAGCAGTTTCCGTACCAGGCGGTGATACAGCCCGACAGGATGCTCTCGATTGTGCATCTGTAGAAGTTTGTGAGTGCTTTTGGTGACAAGCCGAATTTCTTCAGCCTCCTGAGGTTGAAGAGGCGCTGCTGCGCCTTCTTCACAACGCTGTCTGTGTGGGTGGACCAATTCAGTTTGTCCGTGATGTGTACACCGAGGAACTTAAAACTTTCCACCTTCTCCACTACTGTCCCGTCGATGTGGATAGGGGGGTGCTCCCTCTGCTGTTTCCTGAAGTCCACAATCATCTCCTTTGTTTTGTTGACGTTGAGTGTGGGGTTATTTTCCTGAAACCACACTCCGAGGGCCCTCACCTCCTCCCTGTAGGCCGTCTCGTCGTTGTTGGTAATCAAGCCTACCACTGTAGTGTCATGATAACCTGCGCACTTCTGTATGTTGTAAAAGCGTTACATGGTCACTGCCCATATCATTGCATAATGCAGAAAATACACAAGAGTTCAGGGGCCTTTCTTTAACAAAGTGAACCATTTTCACTGTAGTGTCCAAAACATCTTTCAAGCTGTCAGGCATTCCCTTGGCAGCAAGAGCCTCTCGTGGATGCTCCAGTGTACCCAAGTGGCGTCGGGAGCAACTGCTTGCACGTGCGTTACCACTCCACTATGTCTCCCTGTCATGGCTTTTGCGCCATCAGTTCAGATACCAACACATCTTGACCACCAAAGTCCATTTGATGTCACAAAGCTGTCCAGTACTTTAAAATATCCTCTCATGTTGTCCTGGTTTCCAGTGGTTTGCAGAAGAGGATGTCTTCCTTAATTGACCCCCAATAAGCGTAACGGACATATACCAGGAGCTGTGCCAGGCCCGCCACGTCTGTTGACTCATCCAGCTGTAACACATAGAATTCACTGGCTTGTATGCGAAGCAGGAATTGTTTCAAAACATATCCTGCCATGTCACTTATGCGTTGTGGATGCATCGTCTGTATAGTTTTTGGGGCCTTTTCCACCAGCATTGTCCCAGCCATATCCACAGCAGCGGGAAGAATGAAGTCCTCCACAATAGTATGGGGCTTGCCTGTCCTAACCACTCAGTAGCTCACCATATAAGACGCTTCTAGCCCCTTCTTGGTATGGTATCTGTTGCTTATATACATGTCTTATTACTCAAACGTCATCATCATTCTCGATCAAAAACTCCCATGGCTTATTTTTCATATTGTCATGTTTAGTTTCTAAATGTCTGTACAAGATTGAAGGTTTCCCACGAGAGAGTAACAGTTAATGTGATTGGATGTTAATTATTTGACTAGCCTAGCTGTATGTGTCACGCCCTGACCGTAGAGATCTTTTTATTCTCTATGTTTGGTTGGTCAGGGTGTGAATCGGGTGGGAAACTCTATGTTCTTTATTTCTTTGTTTTGGCCGGGTATGGTTCTCAATCAGGGACAGCTGTCTATCGTTGTGTCTGATTGGGAATCATACTTAGGCAGCCTTTTTCCCACCTAATGTTGTGGGTAATTATTTATTTTCTGTGTGTATTTGTGTGCGCCACGGTTGTGTCACGTATGTTTCTGTCTACCTGTTCTTTTTGTGAAGGTTTCACTACGTTTAAAAGAAATGTGGAATTACATGCACGCAGCGCCTTGGCTCATCTATGACAGGGAGTTTGAAGACAGTGAACGTGACAGTAGCGCACGTAGGCACTCATACAAAACAATATCCCACATAGCAGGTGGGAAAATGGACACACTAAGTATGATCCCCAAGGGCTCTCTATGGTCAGGGTGTGACAGTACCCCCCCCCCCCCCCCCCCAAAGGTGCGGACTCCGACTGCAAAACCTGAAACTAGATGGGGAGGGTTAGGGTGGGAAACTAGCGTCGGTGGCGGCTCCGGTGCGGGACGTAGCCGGGCTGGACGCCGTGCCCAGACTGAGCACCGGCGCAGAGGAAGGCTCCGACCATGGAGCGGGACTGGACCCTGTGCCTGGACTGAGCACCGGCGCAAAGGAAGGCTCCGGCCATGGAGCGGGACTGGACGCCGTGCCTGGACTGAGCACCGGCGCAGAGGAAGGCTACAGCCATGGAGCGGGACTGGACGCTGTGCCTGGACTGGGCATCGGCACAGTGGAAGGCTCCGGCCATGGAGCGGGACTGGACGCTGTGCCTGGACTGGGCTTCGGCGCAGTGGAAGGCTCCGGCCATGGCACCGGCGCAGGAAGCTCCGGGCCGTGGACCGTCATTGGAAGCTCTGGACCGTGGACCGTCACTGGAGGCTTTGAACTGTGAACCGTCGCTGGAAGATCTGGACTGTGAACCGTCGCTGGAGGTTCTGGGCTGTACACACGCACTGGTGGACGAGTGCGGGGAGCCGGCACAGGACATACCGGGCTGGGAAGGCGCACTGGAGGCCTGGTGCGTGGAGCTGGCATAGGTTGCACCGGACTGATGACACACTCCTCAGGGCGAGTGCGGGGAGCCGGCACAGGACGTACCGGGCTGGGGAGGCGCACTGTATGCAAGTACTTTTGAGTGCCAGGGAAAATGGATAGAGTAAAAAGCACATTATTTTCTTTAGGAATGTAGTGAAGTAAAAGTTGACAAAAATATAAATAGTAAAGTACTTTCAAATAATTTTACTTAAGTACTTTACACCACTGCTTAACAGTTATAACAGTCAGTTTCTTAACAGGTGCAAGTTTATCAATAGTTGGAAGTATTGTAGCGTCTGGATGCTCCTTATTAATCACATCAGACCAACACATTTTTTCTTACATCATACACAGAAGAGTCACAGGAAAATATTTTGTATGATCTTTTATATATACTATTTTAGCCCAGCTTTTGGAACTCTTGGATATAGCCACTATTTTGTGATCATTGCATCCAATGTGTACGGATACAGCTTTAGAATAAAGCTATACAGTATTAGTCAGATTTAATCGATACATGTGGATGATCTTGTTCCTGTAGTGTTTGTAAACATCATGGTAGGTTGATTAATAACCCGAACCAGGTTTCAGGCACTGGTTACAGTGAGACGTTTATTCTTGAGAGGGCAGCTTGGTAGCTCTAACTCCAAAAAGTTTTGGGACACTGTAAAGTCCATGGAGAACAAGAGCACCTCCTCCCAGCTGCCCACTGCACTGAGGCTAGGTCATTTGGCTACCGAAACCCCGGCCAACAGCTCCGCACCCCCCGCAGCTACTTGCCAGAGCCTCCCCAGCTTCTCCTTCCCCCAAATCCAGATAGCAGATGTTCTGAAAGAGCTGCAAAACCTGGACCCGTACAAATCAGCTGGGCTGGACAATCTGGACCCTCTCTTTCGAAAATTATCCGCCACCATTGTTGCAAACCCTATTACCAGTCTGTTCAACCTCTCTTTTGTGTAGTCCGAGATCCTAAAGATTGGAAAGCTGCCGACCTGTATGC
Organism: Salvelinus fontinalis; assembly: GCF_029448725.1. Classification (NCBI taxonomy): domain Eukaryota; kingdom Metazoa; phylum Chordata; class Actinopteri; order Salmoniformes; family Salmonidae; genus Salvelinus; species Salvelinus fontinalis. The sequence goes on from NC_074681.1 coordinate 43,742,433, forward strand.
TCTAGTCAGCTGGCCCTCGCTACATATTCGTCGCCAGACCCACTGGGTCCATGTCATCTATTAGTCTATGCTAGGTAAAGCTCCTTATCTCAGCTCACTGGTCACGATAACAACACCCACCCGTAGCATACGCTCCAGCAGGTATATCTCATTGGTCATCCCCAAAGCCAACACCTCTTTTGGCCGCCTTTCCTTCCAGTTCTCTGCTGCCAGTGACTGGAATGAATTGCAAAAATCACTGAAGCTGGAGACTTACATTTCCCTCACTAACTTTAAACATCAGCTATCTGAGCAGCTAACTAATCGCTGCAGCTTTACATAGTCCATCTGTAAATAGCCCACCCAATCTACCTACCTCATCCCCATCTTTTTTTTTTTACTTCCACATCATCATCTGCTCATCTATCACTCCAGTGTTAATCTGCTAAATTGTAATTACTTCGCTACTATGGCCTATTTATTGCCTTATCTCCTCGCGCCATTTACACACACTGTATATAGACTTTCTTTTTTTTCTATTGCGTTATTGACTGTACGCTGTTTTTTCCACGCGTAACTCTGTGTTGTTGTTTGTGTCGCACTGCTTTGCTCTATCTTGGCCAGGTCACAGTTGTAAATGAGAACTTGTTCTCAACTAGCCTTCCTGGTTGAATAAAAGGGAAATAAAATACATTTAAAAAAACACACAGATCCAATAAAAATGTCATTCTGCAACATTGTTTAGTTTTAAATGTGACAAGTCCAATCAGATAATGCAGATCTTCTTCTGACAGCTAGCTTGATTGACAGCTAACTATGCAGATTTGTTCTCCAGTTATTGCATATGTGGATAGTTAGCTGTCATTTAACTCATGTAGGCTAGCTGTCAGAGTAAAATCATGGACAAGTTTTTCAAACTTACAGCTCCCTCATCTACCGCTGCTTTCAATGTCAACAACAATGCAGACAACCCGGTCCCTGTCAATGTAACCGATGTGAAATGGCTAGCTAGTTAGCGGTGGTGCGCACTAATAGCGTTTCAATTGGTGACGTCACTCGCTTTGAGACCTTGAAGTAGTGGTTCCCCTTGCTCTGCAAGGGCCGCGGCTTTTGTGGAGCGATGGGTAACGATGCTTCGTGGGTGACTGTTGTCTGTGTGCAGAGAGTCCCTGGTTCGCGCCCGGGTCGGGGCGAGGGGATGGACTAAAGTTATACTGTTACATCAAGAAGAGAAAATACGACTCCGACTTCATTAAATATGGTTTTACGTAGGGTGCATTCGTAAATTTGCTCTGGCTATCTACTCAGATTCAGAGCACTATCGTCTGAGTGTGCCAGAGCGCAGAATAACTGATGAATTTACAAACACACCCATATATAGAAGACAGACAGGGTGAGTAGAACGTAGTGCGTCCTATGCAACGAGCTGTTAGCTAATGAGAGTATGAAACCCTCCAAAAGTTAACATCATCTGGGCACCAAGAATCCAAGCCACAAAGATAAAACAGCTGACTTTTTAAAAAGGAAATGTCAATATCTGGAGGCCTCACAAGAGTCATTGACCGAGGTATGCATGGTACATGAAAAGGCATTTTGCGCATTATACCTTGTGACCCAGCGCATTGCTAAGTGCAAAAAAGCCCACACCAGCGCAGAGAATCTCAAACTCCCTGCTGCGATTGATATGTGCATTGAAATCTTGGGAGAGTCAGCCGCAACAAACTTAAAACCATCCCCCTATCCAATGACACTATGAGGAAGAGAATCAAGGATATATCTGAGAACATAACGCGCCAGACATCAGAGAGCATTACATGCTGACCACACTGCTTGTGTCGCATGCGCTAGCGTTGCAAAATACATTAACACATACATACAAGTGGAACCACTGCTTCCTACACAGGGAGGTACTGGCAGCGAAGGACATGGTGCCTGAGCTCCACGCCTCTCTACAGGATGTGATCAAGTGCGTCAACTATATCAAAAAGAGTTCCATGTTTCCAGGCCTTGTGTAGGGATATGGGGAGCGAACACCAGCAGGTGCTTTATCATGCAGAGGTCTGCTGGCTTTCCAGGGGTAAATTGTTGGGTCACTTTTATGAGCTTCGAGCGGAGATTGCTGCGTTTCTTTCTGAAAACAAGTCATCTCTGCCTGAACATTTTGATTGTGAGGACTGGTTCATGCAAGTTGCCAACCTGGCGGATATTTTTGATCATCTGAATTCTCTCAATCTGCCAATGCAAGGGAGGTGGCACAATAGATTTGAACAGAGTGACTAAGTGGATGCCTTCAAGATGGAGCTTACCAATTGGGCAAATCATGTTTCCAATGGGAGGATTGACACGTTTCCCAGTGCTGATTTCGAGATTCAGAATCTGATCAACAAAGTGCACAGTGACACATTGAAAAAAAAACATTAAACAGCATCTTGCCAAGCTGCAGGGAAAGGTTTTGCGACTACTTCCCGGAGGAGGAGAGGAGACAAGACGACTGGATACGGGACCCCTTTCAAGTGGAGATGGGAAGTGTCACGTTGCTAAGTAACGAAGAGGCTCTGCTGCTGGAGCTGTCATTTGATTGCGGACTGAGCACACGGTTCCCGGAAATGACGCTGCCAAAGTTCTGGAGCAGCGTAATGGGAGAGTATCCTGCTTTTGTCTGTCATACAAGAATCATGCTGCCATTCAGAACTACCTATCTGTGTGAAAGTGGCTTCTCTGCTATAGTCGTGCTGAAAACTAAAAGCAAAAACAAATTGGACAGCCAGCAAGACCTTCGAGTCGCCCTGACAACCAAACTTCAATAAACGTATCAAACTCAAGAAACACCCCCAGCTTTCTCACTGGTAGGCCAGACACACACACACACACACACACACACACACACACACACACACACACACACACACACACACACACACACACACACACACACACACACACACACACACACACACACACACACACTAAATAAACAGGTTAAAGAGATATTGTTCCCTATGTTAATTATTATTGTTAATTAATTTTGACATTCATATGACATTTTATTGAACTGTTTAAAAACATACACCTTTAAAAATACGTTTCAAGGTTGTGAAACTATTGACATGATAATGGATGATTAAGAATTACTAATGATTGTTGTTTTTTCCATTTTAAACACTTATGTGTTACTGTTCATTAACATTATTGGACTGGTGTGTGTTACTGTTCATTAACATCATAGGACTGGTGTGTGTTACTGTTCATTAACATTATTGGACTGGTGTATGTTACTGTTCATTAACATTATTGGACTGGTGTGTGTTAATGTTCATTAACATTATTGGACTGGTGTGTGTTACTGTTCATTAACATCATAGGACTGGTGTGTGTTACTGTTCATTAACATCATAGGACTGGTGTGTGTTAATGTTCATTAACATTATTGGACTGGTGTGTGTTAATGTTCATTAACATTATTGGACTGGTGTGTGTTACTGTTCATTAACATTATTGGCCTGGTGTGTGTTAATGTTCATTAACATTATTGGACTGGTGTGTGTTACTGTTAACATTATTGGACTGGTGTGTGTTAATGTTCATTAACATTATTGGACTGGTGTATGTTACTGTTCATTAACATTATTGGACTGGTGTGTGTTAATGTTCATTAACATTATTGGACTGGTGTGTGTTACTGTTCATTAACATCATAGGACTGGTGTGTGTTACTGTTCATTAACATCATAGGACTGGTGTGTGTTAATGTTCATTAACATTATTGGACTGGTGTGTGTTAATGTTCATTAACATTATTGGACTGGTGTGTGTTACTGTTCATTAACATTATTGGCCTGGTGTGTGTTAATGTTCATTAACATTATTGGACTGGTGTGTGTTACTGTTAACATTATTGGACTGGTGTGTGTTAATGTTCATTAACATTATTGGCCTGGTGTGTGTTACTGTTCATTAACATTATTGGACTGGTGTGTGTTACTGTTCATTGACATTATTGGACTGGTGTGTGTTACTGTTCATTAACATTATTGGACTGGTGTGTGTTACTGTTCATTAACATCATAGGACTGGTGTGTGTTACTGTTCATCAACATCATAGGGCTGGTGTGTGTTACTGTTCATTAACATTATTGGACTGGTGTGTGTTACTGTTCATTAACATCATAGGACTGGTGTGTGTTACTGTTCATTAACATCATAGGACTGGTGTGTGTTACTGTTCATTAACATTATTGGACTGGTGTGTGTTAATGTTCATTAACATCATAGGACTGGTGTGTGTTACTGTTCATTAACATTATTGGACTGGTGTGTGTTAATGTTCATTAACATTATTGGACTGGTGTGTGTTACTGTTCATTAACATCATAGGACTGGTGTGTGTTACTGTTCATTAACATTATTGGACTGGTGTGTGTTCATGTTCATTAACATTATTGGACTGGTGTGTGTTACTGTTCATTAACATTATTGGACTGGTGTGTGTTACTGTTCATTAACATTATTGGGCTGGTGTGTGTTACTGCTCATTAACATTATTGGACTGGTGTGTGTTACTGTTCATTAACATTATTGGACTGGTGTTTGTTACTGTTCATTAACATTATTGGACTGGTGTGTGTTACTGCTCATTAACATTATTGGACTGGTGTGTGTTAATGTTCATTAACATTATTGGCCTGGTGTGTGTTACTGTTCATTAACATTATTGGACTGGTGTTTGTTACTGTTCATTAACATTATTGGACTGGTGTTTGTTACTGTTCATTAACATTATTGGACTGGTATGTGTTACTGTTCATTAACATTATTGGCCTGGTGTGTGTTACTGTTCATTAACATTATTGGACTGGTGTGTGTTACTGTTTATTAACATTGTTGGACTGGTGTGTGTTACTGTTCATTAACATTATTGGACTGGTGTGTGTTACTGTTAACATTATTGGACTGGTGTGTGTTACTGTTAACATTATTGGACTGGTGTTTGTTACTGTTCTTTAACATTATTGGACTGGTGTGTGTTACTGTTCATTAACATTATTGGACTGCTGTGTGTTACTGTTCATTAACATTATTGGACTGGTGTTTGTTACTGTTCATTAACATTATTGGACTGGTGTGTGTTACTGTTCATTAACATTATTGGACTGGTGTGTGTTACTGTTCATTAACATCAATGGACTGGTGTTTGTTACTGTTCATTAACATTATTGGACTGGTGTGTGTTCATGTTCATTAACATTATTGGACTGGTGTGTGTTACTGTTCATTAACATTATTGGACTGGTGTGTGTTACTGTTCATTAACATTATTGCACTGGTGTTTGTTACTGTTCATTAACATTATTGGACTGGTGTGTGTTACTGCTCATTAACATTATTGGACTGGTGTGTGTTACTGTTCATTAACATTATTGGACTGGTGTTTGTTACTGTTCATTAACATTATTGGACTGGTGTGTGTTACTGTTCATTAACATTATTGGACTGGTGTGTGTTACTGTTCATTAACATTATTGGACTGGTGTGTGTTACTGTTAACATTATTGGACTGGTGTGTGTTAATGTTCATTAACATTATTGGCCTGGTGTGTGTTACTGTTCATTAACATTATTGGACTGGTGTGTGTTACTGTCCAATAACATTATTGGACTGGTGTGTGTTACTGTTCATTAACATTATTGGACTGGTGTGTGTTACTGTTCATTAACATTATTGGACTGGTGTGTGTTACTGTTCATTAACATCATAGGACTGGTGTGTGTTACTGTTCATTAACATCATAGGACTGGTGTGTGTTACTGTTCATTAACATTATTGGCCTGGTGTGTGTTACTGTTCATTAACATTGTTGGACTGGTGTGTGTTACTGTTCATTAACATTGTTGGACTGGTGTGTGTTACTGTTCATTAACATCATAGGACTGGTGTGTGTTACTGTTCATTAACATTATTGGACTGGTGTGTGTTACTGTTCATTAACATTATTGGACTGGTGTGTGTTACTGTTCATTAACATTGTTGGACTGGTGTGTGTTACTGTTCATTAACATTATTGGACTAGTGTGTGTTACTGTTCATTAACATTATTGGACTGGTGTGTGTTACTGTTCATTAACATTATTGGACTGGTGTTTGTTACTGTTCATTAACATTATTGGACTGGTGTGTGTTTCTGTTCATTAACATTATTGGACTGGTGTGTGTTCCTGTTCATTAACATTATTGGACTGGTGTGTGTTAATGTTCATTAACATTATTGGACTGGTGTGTGTTACTGTTCATTAACATTATTGGACTGGTGTTTGTTACTGTTCATTAACATTATTGGACTGGTGTGTGTTACTGTTCATTAACATTATTGGACCTGTGTGTGTTACTGGTTATTAACATTATTGGACTGGTGTGTGTTATTGTTAACATTATTGGACCGGTGTGTGTTACTGTTCATTAACATTATTGGACTGGTGTGTGTTAATGTTAACATTATTAGACTGGTGTGTGTTAATGTTCATTAACATCATAGGACTGGTGTGTGTTACTGTTCATTAACATTATTGGACTGGTGTGTGTTACTGTTCATTAACATGATTGGACTGGTGTGTGTTACTGTTCATTAACATTACTGGACTGGTGTGTGTTACTGTTCATTAACATGATTGGACTGGTGTGTGTTACTGTTCATTAACATGATTGGACTGGTGTGTGTTACTGTTCATTAACATTGTTGGACTGGTGTGTGTTACTGTTCATTAACATTGTTGGACTGGTGTATGTTACTGTTCAGTAGCATTATTGGACTGGTGTGTGTTACTGTTCATTAACATTATTGGACTGGTGTGTGTTACTGTTCATTAACATTATTGGACTGGTGTTTGTTACTGTTCATTAACATTATTGGAATGGTGTGTGTTACTGTTAATATTAATGGACTGGTGTGTGCTACTGTTAACATTAATGGACTGGTGTGTGTTACTGTTCATTAACATTATTGGACTGGTGTGTGTTACTGTTCATTAACATTGTTGGACTGGTGTGTGTTACTGTTAACATTAATGGACTGGTGTGTGTTACTGTTCATTAACATCATAGGACTGGTGTGTGTTACTGTTCATTAACATTATTGGACTGGTGTGTGTTACTGTTCATTAACATTGTTGGACTGGTGTGTGTTACTGTTCATTAACATCATAGGACTGGTGTATGTTACTGTTCAATAGCATTGTTGGACTGGTGTTTGTTACTGTTCATTAACATTATTGGCCTGGTGTGTGTTACTGTTCATTAACATTATTGGCCTGGTGTGTGTTACTGTTCATTAACATTATTGGACTGGTGTGTGTTACTGTTCATTAACATTATTGGCCTGGTGTGTGTTACTGTTCATTAACATTGTTGGGCTGGTGTGTGTTACTGTTCATTAACATAATTGGACTGGTGTGTGTTACTGTTCATTAACATCATAGGACTGGTGTGTGTTACTGTTCATTAACATTAATGGACTGGTGTTTGTTACTGTTCATTAACATTATTGGACTGGTGTGTGTTAATGTTCATTAACATTATTGGACTGGTGTGTGTTAATGTTCATTAACATTATTGGACTGGTGTGTGTTACTGTTCATTAACATTATTGGACTGGTGTGTGTTACTGTTCATTAACATTATTGGACTGGTGCGTGTTAATGTTCATTAACATTATTGGACTGGTGTGTGTTAATGTTCATTAACATTGTTGGACTGGTGTGTGTTCCTGTTCATTAACATTATTGGACTGGTGTGTGTTACTGTTCATTAACATTATTGGACTGGTGTGTGTTCCTGTTCATTAACATTATTGGACTGGGGTGTGTTACTGTTCATTAACATTATTGGACTGGTTTTGATGTCATGTTCTGAGTCTGATTATTTATTACACCTCACTCCTGAACTGATCGCCGAAATAAATGACTTATTCACTTGAATTGATAATGAATGTTTTCTCAGTTAATATGGCTCTGCAAGTGACTTTCTTTAATACCATAATTGAGAGTCTATTTTGCAAGTGAAACCTGCCCAAGAAGGAAGCTGCAATACAACATTATAAAATGGAATCATCAACAGTCCATAATATTGGGTCGCGACTCAATTGTCATTGTCAAATTTGGGTCCCCGGGCAAAACCAGTGGAGAACCACTGAACTAGAGTACGGTACAGTACAGTAGAGTACAATACAGTACACTGAAAAGAAAAGTAAAGTATAGTATACTGTATTGTACACTAACTTACTCCAATGCACTGAACTAAACTGTACATATGGACTAATAAGTTATCATTTCTGGAGGGTGTGATTTCTGTATGTTGTCAGGATCGGCAGTGGTTAGAGCGTTGAGCCTGTCACCAAAAAATTGCTAGGTCGAATCCCAGAGCTGATAAGGTAAACATCTGTAGTACTCCACCTGAACAAGGCAGTTAACCCACTGTTCCTAGGCTGTCATTGTAAATAAGAATTTGTTCTTAACTGACGTGCCTTGTTAAATAAATAAAAATATGTCCACATCATTTTGTAGTAGGATGTCCTTTTAAAAAGTCCCCAGAACTGACTTTCCTCCCAATAATGTTTGATCCCGTCAGTATATATTTTGGCTAGTATATTGTATCAATATCAACGTCTGGATGACGTATTTTCAATGTCCATATAAGATGTCTCTTCGAACACCGGAACAGACGTCTTTTCAACGTCTTTTTAATTTAAGATAACGTTTTTTATTTCCGAATAAGACATATTTTCGATGTCCAGAAAATATGTATTTTCGACACCCAGAAAATACTTATTCTAAACTTTCATTCAGCACCTGAAATGTACGTGATGTCAACGTCATTTTGCTTACTGGGTTACTTTGATTATGACCTTATGATGAAGATTAAAATAAGCAGAATAAGGTGTTTACATGACTAATGCCATGCTTGGCCTACTACCATAACCAGTTTAATATCGAATTATTAGTGTCCATGTAAAGATATTCAGTGAGCTAATCTCAAATTCTTACATTGAAAGTGTCCTGAATAAAGCTATCTGGCTAACATGAATCTCAAACAATGCTCTCTTTGTTTAGCTAGACTAACATGTACCTAGAGACAGTCCTGGACAAAGAGTTATCTGACCTTCACTGCCCTATCATCCAGCACAAACCTGTAGCTGGGAATTGATATGGAACTCACACATACAGAACTTTCTGAGTGTAGCAATGCTATTCACACATCCAGAGTTGCCTGAGTTCAGCTAGCAAACTAGAAGCTTACAACTTGCACCATAACTCAACATAGCCATAGATCTCATCTCAGCAATGCTAATGTGGAGCTCACAAAGACAGAAGTGTCTGAGTACTTTCCACACATTACAGCTATCTGAGTTCAGCTAGCTTACTACCCTCACAACTCACACTGAAACTCACACAGACATACTTCTCAGCTCAGTTATGCTAACGTGGAGCTCGCCCAGGGAGAGGTGTCTGAGTTCAGCCTCTGGCTCTGTGCTTCCACAGCTTGTCCTCACATGCCCCAAATTCCTGAATCCAAGCCAAGGTCTGGCCACTCGTGGCTCCATGTGCAGAGTGCCGTAATGCTGTGGCGTATACCATAGCGGGATGTTAACTGTGAGGTATTTTTGGCCTGGGACACTAAAGCTAACTGACCCCCCCCCCCCCCCCCCCCCCCCCCCAGAAAGTAAAACGTGTAGATAATTTGTTCTCTGAAGTCAGGATAGAGCCCTGTCCTGACAGCTGGAAAGTCAACCTTTCAAGGCCACTCGACATGTGGCGTCTTTCCTGGGAAAGTCATAAAACCAATGGCTGAACAGTCTCTCATAACGCATTTCTCTCATTTCTTCTGAGAGATTGAGTCGAAACATTATAATCTTGCAAGGTCTGAAGTCTCAAGTTACTTTAGAGAGAAACAAATGTTTTTGTCGTTCGGTCGGGGAGTGTGGGTGGACGTCTACTTCGACCCGTCTAGCAATCCAAATGTTGCGTGTTCGATTTGGGGACAACTGTAGTCATTTAGGTAACCCTTCCCTTAAACCTTATTCCAACCTTAACCCAATTCACCTGCAACGTAAAATCTCCTAACCTTTGTTGTTTTGGTTCTAATAAACAAGTTCCCAGACACTTCTGACGAAATGCGCAAAGAGTCTGGTGGACCAACTTGTCAAATGCGTCCTTCGTTAGTCAATACAGACAGACCGGCTGAATCTCCCAGTGCACAGGCATTGGCTGAAATTGGCTTACTCTACCAACTAATCATCTCCCACAACACCGTCCCCCTAATCAAACCAAAATAAATTGTATTGGTTGCGTACAGTTTAGCAGGTGCAGGGAAATGCTTAAGTTACTAGCGCCTAACAACGCAGTAAAATGTCAAACAGGTAAACAAATAATAATAAAACATGACATCTTGAAATGTCGGAACAAAACCAATGAACCCAAATAGCACTGTAACAAACCCAAATGTAATCTATACATATATACATTGGATGAATTTACACACAATATACTAAGAATGATATGTACAGCAGTAGATACACTATATGTACAAAAGTATGTGGACACCCCTTCAAATTAGTGGATGTGTCTATTTCAGCCACACCTGTTGCTGACAGGTGTATATAATCGAGCACACAGCCATGTAATCTCCATAGACAAACATTGGCAGTAGAATGGCCTTAATGAAGAGCTTAGTGACTTTCAACGTGGCAACCTCATATGATGCCACCTTTCCAACAAGTCAGTTCGTCAAATGTCTACCCTACTAGAGCTGCCCCGGTCAACTGTAAGTGCTGTTATTGTGAAGTGGAAAAGTCTAGGAGCAACAACGGCTCAGCCGAGAAATGGTAGGCCACACAAGCTCACAGAACGGGACCGCTGAGTGCTGAAGTGCATAAAAATCGCCTGTCCTCGGTTCCAACACTCACTACCGATTTCTAAACTGCCTCTGGAAGCAACGTCAGCACAAGAACTGTTCGTCATGAGCTTCATGAAATGGGTTTCCATGGCCGAGCAGCCGCACACAAGCCTAAGATTACCATGTGCAATACCAACCGTCAGCTGCAGTGGTATAAAGCTCGCCGCCATTGGACTCTGGAGCACTGTAAACGCATTCTCTGGAGTGATGAATCATGCTTCACCATCTGGCAGTACGATGGACGAATCTGGGTTTGGCGGATGCCAGGAGAATGCCACCTGCCCAAATGCATAGTGCCAACTGTAAAGTTTGGTAGATGAGGAATGGTGGATGAGGCTGTTTTTCATGGTTCAGACTAGGCCTCTTAGTTCCAGTGAATGGAAATCTTAACGCTACAGCATTCAATGATTTCTAGACGATTGTGTGCTTCCAACTTTGTGGCAACAGTTTGGGAAAGCCCTTTTCTGTTTCAGCATGACAATGCCCCCATGCACAAAGCGAGGTCCATACAGAATGGTTTGACGAGATCGTGGTAGAAGAACTTGACTGGCCTGCACAGAGCCCTGACCTCAACCCCATCAAACATCTATGAGATTAATTGGAACCCCGACTGCAAGCCAGGTCTAATCGGCCAACATCGGTGCCCAACCTCACTAATGCTCTTGTGGCTGAATGGAAGCAAGTACCTGCAGCAATGTTCCAATGTCTAGTGGAAAGCCTTCCCAGAAGAGTGGAAGCTGTTATAGCAACAAACGGGAACCAACTTCACATTAATGCCCATGATTTTGGATGAGATGTTCGACAAGCAGGTGTCCACATACTTTTGGTCATGTAGTGTATATTAGAGTGAGCTTTGTCAAGTATCCAGTATGTATATACATATGCGGTGTGTATAAACAGTGTAACTAAAATGCACTGTACAGTAGTAGAAATAATAGAATGAGCTATGTCGAGAATAGAATATTTAAAAACACCCATGGCAAAATGGATAGAATTGCAGGAAGTTAGCTTCCGGACCAGAGTCTGGAATATAAAGACTGTATATATGTATGTGAATGGTGTGTAAAAACAGTATGGACAGTATCTGAATAGAAAATGTGTGTACAGCAGTAGTTATAAAGGACGGTGTGTATAGACATACTGGGTGGAGAAAGGCTATTGGTGACTGTTTAACAGTCTGATGGCCTGGAGATAGAAGCTGTTTATCAGTTTCTCGTCCCAGGTTTCATGCACCTTTACTGTCTCCACCTTCTGGATGTTAGCGGGGTTAACAGTCCGTGACTTGGGTGGCCAAGGTCCTTCATGATCTTCTTTGACAAAAGTCAGTCCATGTTAAAGAGGAAACGTTTGTCGAGCTCATTTTGAAATCAACATCCTGTATATTTCAAAACCCTTGTTTTTAGGCCTCATAGAACAATATTAGTGTTATGAGCATGGTCACATGCACACAGTAATATGATTATTGTGAATAGTCAGATTAATATAAGAGTTTGATGAAAAATGTTTACATGCTTTGCAAGAACAGCGATTTCCCTAATAATCTTGTTTACATGCACATCAGAAATCAGGCTTCCTGATGGGACTTTGATAAAGGAAGAAAATCACCAATCAAAATAAATGTTCTACTACAGCGACCTCTTCTTTTGGTGGAGCCTATTTGATTCTGAGTTTGGACATATAAAAAGTTTGTTTGTCAAAACTATTTCTAAGATGCAGATTTTCAGTTTTTCCGAACTTGCTTCACTCGTTCATAAGAGGGAGGCTTGCGTTGCTAGCACGTGGCGTTGCTAGCACTGCTGGAACTCCATTTAAGCTGTTTACACTGTTTACAAAAATTGCTCAAAAATGGATTGGTATCGAAAACATCAAACACATGGTTTCCACGTGTTTGATACCATTCCATTCACTCCATTCCAGCCATTATTATGAGCCATCCACCCATCAGCAGCCTCCTGTGATACGTTAGCATACCTGTAGACTTCCAGTCATTGCGCTAACCCTAGTTAGCATTGGCTCGCAAAACGACCTATAGCTTCCTTCATACTGCACGCAGAGACATACAAATACAAGTTCATCTGACTCTAATCTTGTAGTATCGAAAGAGCTGTTGCAAGTCTGTTAATTTTTCCAATGCTACTGTTTGTTTATTGTCCATATGATATATTTATACTTGTATACTTGTATGTTTGAGGAATTTGAATTATGAGATTTCTGTTGTTTGAATTTGGCGCCCTGCACTTTCACTGGCTGTTGTCATATCGATCCTGTTAACGGGATCTCAGCCCTAATAATTAATAGACCCTCTGCAAATTACAGCTAGTTTTCAAGCAACACATCCCTCCAATTAGCCTCCTCCAATTAGGCCCCTCTCTCAGACCACTCCCAGTCAGTCCTAACAAAATTATTGCTTGAGAAATTGCATTTTGCTAAGAAGCAATTTTTTACAGAAACCAATCCCGTAAGGCACTTAATTATTACCCAGAAATGATTTGACATTTAGGTAAAAATTATCTGCATTGGACCTTTAAATCCATGATAGCCACTCTGCAGAATGATCCAATTCTATTGCCCTTTGAAAAGTGCAAAATAATCCAATAGTGTTTACACCATGGGATACATATTTTACACTGCCTTGAAACTGTAAACTTCTTTCCCCAGTGGCTGCTTGCATTGACATAACGCTGCCAAGACAACTCAACTCAATGACACATTTGACAGTACAGTAGCAGATTACTGTAGCAGAAAACATCACTTCAAATCGAATCAAACGTTATTTGTCACATGCTTTTTAATCAACAGGTGTAGACTAACAGTGAAATGCTTACTTCCCAACAATGCAGAGAGAAAAATAATAACATGAGGAATAAATACACGATGAGTAACAATAACTTAGCTATATAGACAGGTACTAGTACCGAGTCAATTTGCAGGGGTATGAGATAATTGAGGTAAATATGTACATATAGGTAGGGATAAAATGACTAGGCAGCAGGATAGATAATAAACAGTAACAACAGTGTATGTGATGAGTCTAAAGAGTTAGTGCAAAAAGGGTCAATGCAGGTAGTCCGAGTAACTATTTGGTACTATTTAACTAACTATTTTACAGTCTTATGGCTTGGGGATAGAAGCTGTTCAGGGTCCTGTTGGTTCCAGACTTGGTGCATTGGTACCGCTTGCCGTGTGGTAGCAGAGAGAACAGTCTATGACTTGGGAGTCTTGGACAATTTTTTGGGCCTTCCTTTGACACCATACGCACTACCCTCTGTAGCGCCTTGCGGTCGTATGCCAAGCAGTTGCCATACCAGGTGGTGATGCAACTGGTCAGGATGCTCTCGATGGTGCAGCTGTACAACGTTTTGAGGATCCGAGGTCCCGTGCCTAATGCTTTCAACCGCCTGAAGGGGAAGAGGCATTGTCGTGCCATCTTCACGACTGTGTATGTGTGTGTGGACCATGATAATTCTTTAGTGATGTGGTCAGAGAGGAACTTGAAGCTCTCGACTCGCTCCACTACAGCCCCGTCGATGTGGATGGGGGCCTGTTCGGCCCTCCATTTCCTTCAGTCCACGATCAGCTCCTTTGTCTTGCTCAGGTTGAGGGAATTGTTGTCCTGGCACCACACTGCCAGGTCACTGACCTCCATATTGGCTGTCTCATTGTTGTTGGTAATCAGCCCAACCACCGTTGTGTAGTTGACAAACTTAAGTCGTGTGCGGCCACGTGGTCATGGGTGAATAGGGAGTACAGGAAGGGACAACGCAAGCACCCCTGAGGGGCCCCTGTGTTGAGGGTCAGTGTGGCATATATTTTGTTGCCTGCCCTCACCACCTGGGGGCCCGTCAGGAAGTCCAGGATCCAGTTGCAGAGGGAGGTGTTCAGTCCTAGGGTCCTTAGCTTAGTGAGGAGCTTGGAGGGCACTATGGCGATGAAATCTGAGTCAATGAACAGCATTCTCACATAGGTGTTCCTCTTGTCCAGGTGGGAGAGGGCAGTGTGGATATGTTGGGGCAGTGTGCAAATTGGAGTGGGTCCAGGGTGTCTGGGATGATGTTGTTGATGAGAGTCATGTTAGAGAGGTAGGAAAGGTCAATTTATTTCTTTAATAGATCATTTCAATATTTGAAAAGCATTACTTTCTCTATAATGCATGCTCACATGAATTGGTGGGGGTTTTGTGGGTGGAGGAGGGCAGGAAGGGTTGGTGGGTATCAAACTATATAGAGGACCACCATAACACTCTGTATTTTACTCAACCAATAATTGCAATGCTTTACTGTGGCTTGCCTTGGCCATGCACCAAGCATCTGTAACCAATGAAGAATCAAGATACTGTGGCGGACCATAGAGAATGCAACCAACCACATCACTGGGAAGCCACAGTTCAAACGGCTATTTCGAGGAGGTTGTGATAAACGAATTAGAGGACTGCTTTGATTTTGAAAGCTGTCTTTGTTCTATGTCATATAACTCAACAATATCATACAAGAGTCCTCTTCAACTCCCGATTGGACAGCTGATATACACACTGACATGGCACAACTCAAAAGCTTTGGGTCTACTGCACCGAAGTTGAAGGAAAAACATCTGCCATAGTTAATGTTGGATAGGAGACCTCACTCAGCATAGTGCATTTGATATGTCGTTGTGTATGCCTATTCCAATGCTATAAAATAAAATCTTCCCCTCATTCTTTACCTGAAACTCAATTAGAGTTGTCTTTCAAGCTTACTCCCTAATGCATTACCATAAGGTGTGTGCAAAGTTCTCTCAGCATTTCTGAACACAAAGACATTCACACAAGGGATTTTTATAATTTTTTATTTATTTACCTTTATTTTTATCAGGGAGTCATACTGGTCTCTTTCACAGATGAGCCCTTAATTGCTTAAATTACAGAAAATATACACATCCAAATTTAAATATCTCAAAACAGCCAACAAGTGCTCAGCATATGTGGGAACTCATTCAAGACTGTTGCAAAAGCATTCCAGGTGAAGCTGGTTGAGAGAATGCCAAGAGTGTGCAAAGCTATCATCAAGGCAAACGGTGGTTACTTTGAAGAATCTAAAATCTATTTTGATTTGTTTAACACTTTTTTGGTTACTACATGATTCCATGTGTCATTTCACAGTTTTGACATCTTCACTATTATACTACAATGTAGAAAATAGTAAAAATAAAGGAAAACCCTTGAATGAATAGGTGTGTCCAAACTTTTGACTGGTACTGTACATATATGGCCACTCCTCCCCCTTTATGAAATCTAAATACATTATAATAATTTACTTGATGTCTTTATCAGAGACGGAACCATTTAACCGTGTTTCTGAGAGAACCAGAATGTCAGGACAAGAGTCCTGTTCCCAAATGTCAATTGTGTCTATTTTTTCAATCAAACTTCACACTTTTAGGTCCATTAGCCCAAGACCCCTGCGAGATTTAAAATCAGAGGGGGTAGTGAGCTCATTCCCATAAGAGCTAATGGGCATAGGGTATTCTGAAGCTATTTGTTGAGGTTGCTGAGACTTTGCCAAAGTCCCTGGCCAACCAGGAATAATCAGGATCGGAAAATATTTTTAAGACACCACGTCCATACTGTACATATTGGATAGTCTCCAAATGAGTTCAGCTATAGGACTCGTTGACAGCCAGCTAAGGCTTAAAAGCTCCTAGACACAGACAAGAGGAACAAAAGCCCTTCTCCCCTGCAGTTAGTTTGATGAAAAGCAAGAGTTCCCTTATGTCTCCTCTTACATGAATAGACACACATTGCCTTTGCTCAGGGACTCAATGAATAGAGTCAGTCCCTATGAAGGGGAATGCACTGTGCTTGACACCATTTCAAGAATGATATGACACGTCCCATCTCTGCTAGAGCCCTGACAGGTGAAGATGTCCTTGGGGGGGGGGTAGGAAGGTCACTGGGGTTAAACCCATCCTTTTTTAATGCATGTCGATGTGGGGGTCTGTCAACCAAGCCAGATCAATATGAATATTGCATCATCTTTGTGAGTACGTGTGTGCTTGCGTGCGTGCGTGTGAAGAAAACATATTTTGTGACTTTGTGAGGAAAATGTCATTATAACTGCTAAATCTTTTCCAAACATTATCACAACCCTAAGTATGAGGTACCAGAATGACCTGACAGGCTTAACAAAACGATTATTCTCATGGCATCATCAAACCATACGTCCACTCTGAGTTCTGAAAACCTCACTGGAATATTCTTGAACTGCTTCTGGACTTTTCCTGGAAGGTTCCCAACAGGAACGGACATCAGAGGACTGTTCCACCCACCAGCAACCAAAAACAGCAATGGTGGATTTCTGCAAATGTGTGTTTACGTGTGGGTTTAGGACTGACGGAATTAAGACAAAATACACTGGCACCTGCCAATGCAGTGATATTAGACTCTGAACAGTGCTTCACGGAGTCTATGTCACACCCATGTTAGTGTTCGAGTACCACATTGCAACAGGGCAATAATTTCCTTGCTCTTTCGATGGCCTTGGAAGGCCTTGCTTTCATCTCTTTGTTTCTTTCACTCCCCTCCTGGAGACCTCAAACAATAGAAAGTGTCTGTTAAAAAGATGGCTGCCAATGAACCTCTCTAAGGATGTGCCATTCCCAGATCCCTTTTGTCAGTTGCCCCTGTCCTAATTGTCCAGGCGAATTGGGCCCCTGGCCCTTCAGTCCAGCAGTTGAAGGGTCCGTTGAGGAGTAAGGAACAACTGGGCAGTCTCTTTGTTCCATCAGGAGAAGCCCCCAATTCCCCATAGTGCTACCACACACACAGGCACCCATGTATATCGCTCTGTCAGTCTCTGTCTTTCTGTCAGTCAGTCTCTTTCTCTATATTGCTCTGTTAGTCTGTCTTTCTGTCAGTCTCTCTCTTTCTGTCGGTCTCTCTCATTCTCTATATCGCTCTGTCAGTCTCTCTCTTTCTGTCGGTCTTTCTCATTCTCTATATCGCTCTTTCAGTCTCTGTCTTTCTGTCAGTCTCTTTCTCTCTCAGGACATCCAAGTTGACAGCTCAAACTGGGAAAGGAATCCTGCTGAATTCACGTTTGAGATCTAACAATACAACCCCATAGACATGGTGAGCGTGTTACGCAATCATCTCGAGAGTACTTACATTTCACACACACACACACACACACACACACACACACACACACACACACACACACACACACACACAGTAAGAAACAATTATGAACTATCTTCCAGGGAATTGCAAGCTTGAACTACTCTTGGATGGTGGAGTGTGTGTGTGTGTGTGTCTGTGTCTGTGTGCGTACATAGCAGTAGCCGGTGAGATGGATTCAAAGGAGGGTAGTGTGAGTGAGATAAATGTATCCATCAGGTTTCAGCATGAGAGGGAAAGAAGGAGGGGAGCAGAGGAAAAAAAAGGGGAGGTAAGGACGGAGTTTAGGAAAACTATCACAGATTCCAGCCTTACATAAGAGGGCCATGTAAAAAAAAAAAAAGACAGTAATTGGATGTCTGCCATTAAGTTTCCCAACTCTTTTATTCCGTCCCTTTTTTTACAATCCCCAGACACAAAGGTGTGGTGAGCAAAAGGTTCTCTCTCTCTCTTCTTCTCTTTCTCACTGTGTTTTTTCACGGAGAGGCAGGGAATTGTTGAAAGCTGGCTTTGTTGGCAGTTGGCTCCAGGCATAAGCGACATAAGCGGTCACTTAGGGCCCCTTTGGGTGGAGGCGGGGAGTTAGAATAGTAGAATACACAAGGGGTAAGTATTTTTTTAAATTGTTTATAGGGCTGTTAAGGTGACCGTATCACCGCCACAACAGTGGCCACGATTCATGATGGCAATCAAATTCCACGTGACCATCACGGTAATTAGGCTTCTCCAAGCTCTGATGCTGCTGCTGGTCATTAGTAGCCTACCAAACTTGCTAACTGCCTGGTACTCAGCACTCTATTGTCCCTCTAATCACTCTGACATCAATGCAAATGTACTCAAATATCTAATCAAACACTTCATGAGAGACCATGAGCTCATGTTGCGCAACATTTCTAAAGGCTATGTAATTGCAAGAGAAAACAAGAATGATGGCCTCTATTAAAAAGAGGAGGATCCCATCAGCTTTCTATAGGCTAGGCCTACTATATTTATTTCTCAACTTTCCTAATATTAAGCACATTGCTTATATTTACAACAGGAGTATAGCCTCCCTGTCTGTCATAAAAATAAACCACGGGAAAAGCGTTCTCCATTTGCTATTTAAGTGCATAGATGACAGGTATTTTTTCCCGCTGCCCCTGTTTTGATACAGGTGCATGATAATGATCCGTTCTAAATCAAAACAAATTTTTACACATTTATTATGTAGTATATGTAAAGACAAAATTAAATCAAGAATAGTCTGACGGGTGACAATATTAGCCTGTCACTTGTGAATGATGCCTAGCATAAGAGACAATGCCTTTTTTTGTGACTTTTTCGAATCGTAGCCTAGCCCATAGGCATATAAGGTTTGTTATAGGCCTATGGCCAAATAACTTCTTAAAATGAAGCAGATTAATCTGCTTTACAAGGGGGTGTAGAGCCTAACTGGCATACATAAGCAGCGCGTGTGTTTCAAGTTTGAGGAAAATAATTTTCAAAATAAAAATACACCTTTATAATAAAAGCATTACATGCATAATTGCATTTGCGGTCACTTTTGACAATGGTCTTTTCTGCCTCCTACCATGTTCGCATTGCTACGCTTATAATGTGAAGAAATAGCCTAACAGTTTATCAACATTTTAAGCTAAACGTTCTGATCTGTTGCATCAGCCAAATTGCATTAAAATGTTTTTTTTAATGTTAGCGGTTGTATTAATTTGGGATCTATCGCATCCCACAACTGTCCCAGACTGGAATATTTATTTCTCACACAGAATAGGCCAACTTTGTACTATGGGGTTGGTAGATTGACAAAGGCTAGTGCTTTGCTGTTAGTTAGGCCTACTCAACTTGTTGGGTGATGAAAAGTTAATGTGGACAGGTCTTCTAGTATCTTCAATATGCAGCTCAGAATTGGATGAGGACGCGCGCGGTTGCGTCCCCGATGTGTCTGTCTTCACTTTGTCAACAAAGACTAGAGAAGGGCACAATGGCCCCTGGCTGCAAAAGGCATGGATTTTTTTCGGGATGCATTGCGGCCACACAAAGGGGATACCACCGTGAAATTCTAGGCATTGTCAAGTGCTTGTCAA
This sequence comes from Salvelinus fontinalis, assembly GCF_029448725.1. Classification (NCBI taxonomy): domain Eukaryota; kingdom Metazoa; phylum Chordata; class Actinopteri; order Salmoniformes; family Salmonidae; genus Salvelinus; species Salvelinus fontinalis. The sequence continues at coordinate 43,762,585 of NC_074681.1, forward strand.
ATTGTGAACGAGTGGCTGATGTATTGTCTACAGTCTGCCCTCAAAAATCAGAGCTCGTGCCTTTCAAATCCTCATTAGAGTCTCACCATGCAGCCTTGCAATGTACAGAAAAATCTAAACATGTAGCCCTACGCTTGTAGAACATCTGAAGTTACATGAATAACTCAAAATGAAGCATACAGGAGTACCTATATCTTTGTTAACCACTCAACACTGAATAGCTGGATGTGCGCACTCCCTCAAATCATATTTTATTCGGCTTTGTTCTCTTCATACTATAAAATCTTGTCACTGAATTCGAAGCAAATCTTGTCTGCTAAATGAACTAGTATAGCCCACAGCCATTTGCCATAGCCAGATCAGGACCTAAGATAAGGACAACTCAAGAGTATGCTATTCTGTTCTGCTGAAGATAGACAACATCTTTAGACCGGCCTAAAATAAAGGTGTAGGATAGATTACATGGATTTATTCGACTTTTTTAAAAATGTAGGTGTTCCTAAGGTCTGCATCAGTGGAAGCCAGGAGATGCTAAATGTGTTTATGTTATTTAACAGTCAATTACCGTGAGACCGACAGTTATTTTCTTGACAATCACCGGCTGATGAAATTTCGTGACCGCCAAAGCCTTAGTTGTACATCAGCATTCTCTTATTTTGTCAATCACTAATAGTCACTCAATTAGATTGGTAAGTTAGTCTAGCCAGTTATCTAAACTTTACTACTAACTCGGCACGCAGGGCACATGCCAAAGGTCATGTGATTTGGCAAAAGTCTTCGGCCCTGCCTGTAATATTTTGTAAGACCAAGAGAGGCACACAGGAAGTAAAGTGAAGGCTGTTTTAAGGTATAACTTCTGTGCATAGCACTTTGACATCAGTAAGTCAATACGGCAGAGAAGGGCTCTTTCACAAACATTTCCTCCATGACATACACTGTATTGAACTGTTTGGTAAGAGAGAGAGAGTAGCGAGAGAGATAGAGGGAGAGAGAGATCGAAATAGGGTTGTACCCAATTCCCCAAAATTTCCCACATTGACAACGGCATCATTATTTCACCACCTGAAAACCTTTACACTTTGTCCTAAGGTGTAACGCTGAGTGGGCATTTTCTCATCAAAATCTACTGATATACATTGACTTCCAACCGTGTAATTATGATCGTGATTGACATTTACCATTTTGATGACTATAATAACAGCCCTTGGCATAGAGGCACGAGGTGTTTTCTCTTATAGGTCTTGACATGTCTAAGCACTTTCTGGCCTGTTGCCATGACAAATAGCACACTAATCCACTGTAAGGTACAGTGAATGTGTAACGGCAGTCTAAGTCGTCCTCCTCCTCAGACGAGGAGAGGCGAGAAGGATCAGAGGACCAATACGCAGCGTGGTAATTTTCCATAATGAATTTAATCAAAACAATACACTATACAAAATAACAAAAGAACATACCGTCACAGTCCTAGCTGGTGCAGAACACAAACACAGAGACAGGAAACAACCACCCACAATCCCCAACACAAAACAAGCCACCTATATATGATTCTCAATCAGGGACAACGATTGACAGCTGTCTCTGATTGAGAACCATATTAGGCTGAACACAGAAACAGACGAACTAGACACACAACATAGAATTTCCCACCCAGCTCACGTCCTGACCAACACTAAACAAGCAAAACACATAAGAACTCTGGTCAGGACGTTACAGTACCCCCCCCGAGGTGCGGACTCTGAACGCACCCCTAAAACTCAAGGGGAGGGTCTGGGTGGGCATCTGTCCGCGGTGGCGGTTCCGGCGGTGGACGAGGACACCACTCCACCACTGTCTTTGTCCCCCTCCTTAGCGTCCTTTGAGTGGCGACCCTCACCCACGACCTTGGCCTAAGAATCCTCCCCAAGGCCCCCACATGATTTAGGAGGTAGCTCAGGACAGAGAGGTAGCTCAGGACAGAGAAGTAGCTCAGGACAGAGGGGCAACTCCGGACAGAGAGGCAGCTCCGGACAGAGAGGCAGCTCCGGACGAATCGCAGCTCCGGACTGAATGGCCGCTCCGGACTGGAGGGCAGCTCATGACTGGAGGGCAGCTCATGACTGGAGGGCAGCTCATGACTGGAGGGCAGCTCATGACTGGAGGGCAGCTCATGACTGGAGGGCAGCTCATGACTGGAGGGCAGCTCATGACTGGAGGGCAGCTCATGACTGGAGGGCAGCTCATGACTGGAGGGCAGCTCATGACTGGAGGGCAGCTCATGACTGGAGGTCAGCTCATGACTGGAGGTCAGCTCATGACTGGAGGTCAGCTCATGACTGGAGGTCAGCTCATGACTGGAGGTCAGCTCATGACTGTAGGGCAGCTCATGACTGTAGGGCAGCTCATGACTGGAAGGCAGCTCATGACTGGAAGGCAGCTCATGACTGTAGGGCAGCTCATGACTGGCTGGCGGCTCCTGACTGGCTGGCGGCTCTGGCGGCTCCTGACTGGCTGGCGGCTCTGGCGGCTCCTGACTGGCTGGCGGCTCTGGCGGCTCCTGACTGGCTGGCGGCTCTGGCGGCTCCTGACTGGCTGGCGGCTCTGGCGGCTCCTGACTGGCTGGCGGCTCTGGCGGCTCCTGACTGGCTGGCGGCTCTGGCGGCTCCTGACTGGCTGGCGGCTCTGGCGGCTCCTGACTGACGGACGGCTCTAGCGGCTCCTGACTGACGGACGGCTCTAGCGGCTCCTGACTGACGGACGGCTCTAGCGGCTCCTGACTGACGGACGGCTCTAGCGGCTCGGGACAGACGGGCGGCTCTAATGGCTCGTGGCAGACAGATGGCTCAGACGGCGCTGGGCAGACAGATGGCTCAGACGGCGCTGGGCAGACAGATGGCTCAGACGGCGCTGGGCAGACAGATGGCTCAGACGGCGCTGGGCAGACAGATGGCTCAGACGGCGCTGGGCAGACAGATGGCTCAGACGGCGCTGGGCAGACAGATGGCTCAGACGGCGCTGGGCAGACAGATGGCTCAGACGGCGCTGGGCAGACAGATGGCTCAGACGGCGCTGGGCAGACAGATGGCTCAGACGGCGCTGGGCAGACAGATGGCTCAGACGGCGCTGGGCAGACAGATGGCTCAGACGGCGCTGGGCAGACAGATGGCTCAGACGGCGCTGGGCAGACAGATGGCTCAGACGGCGCTGGGCAGACAGATGGCTCAGACGGCGCTGGGCAGATAGATGGCTCAGACGGCGCTGGGGAGACAGGCAGCTCAGACGGTGCTGGGCAGACAGATGACTCAGATGGCGCTGGGCAGACAAGCAGCTCAGACTGCGTTGAGCAGGCAGGCAGTACAGACGGTGCTGGGCAGACGGCCGACTCTGACCTGCTGAGGCGCACAGTAGGCCTGGTGCGTGGTGCCGGAACTGGTGGTACCGGACTGGAGACATGCACCTTAAGGCTAGTGCGGGGAGCAGGAACAGGGCACACTGAATTCTCAAAGCGCACTATAGGCCTGGTGGTGGTACCGGCACTGGTGGTACCGGGCCGAGGGCACGCACCTCAGGGCGAGTGCGGGGAGAAGGAACAGTGCGTACAGGGCTCTGGAGACGCACAGGAGGCTTGGTGCGTGGGGCCGGAACTGGAGGTACTGGGCTGGAGACACGCACCACAGGGAGAGTGCGTGGAGGAGGAACAGGGCTCTGGAGACGCACTGGAAGCCTGGTGCGTGGTGTAGGCACTGGTGGTACTGGGCTGGGGCGGGAAGGTAGCGCCGGATATATTTACATTACATTTAAGTCATTTAGCAGACGCTCTTATCCAGAGCGACTTACAAATTGGTGCATTCACCTAATGACATCCAGTGGAGCAGCCACTTTACAATAGTGCATCTAGATCTTTTAAGGGGGGGGGGGGGGGGCAGAAGGATTGCTTTATCCTATCCTAGGTATTCCTTGAAGAGGTGGGGTTTCAGGTGTCTCCGGAAGGTGGTGATTGACTCCGCTGTCCTGGCGTCGTGAGGGAGTTTGTTCCACCATTGGGGTGCCAGAGCAGCGAACAGTTTTGACTGGGCTGAGCGGGAACTGTACTTCCTCAGTGGTAGGGAGGCGAGCAGGCCAGAGGTGGATGAACGCAGTGCCCTTGTTTGGGTGTAGGGCCTGATCAGAGCCTGAAGGTACTGAGGTGCCGTTCCCCTCACAGCTCCGTAGGCAAGCACCATGGTCTTGTAGCGGATGCGAGCTTCAACTGGAAGCCAGTGGAGAGAGCGGAGGAGCGGGGTGACGTGAGAGAACTTGGGAAGGTTGAACACCAGACGGGCTGCGGCGTTCTGGTTGAGTTGTAGGGGTTTAATGGCACAGGCAGGGAGCCCAGCCAACAGCGAGTTGCAGTAATCCAGGCGGGAGATGACAAGTGCCTGGATTAGGACCTGCGCCGCTTCCTGTGTGAGGCAGGGTCGTACTCTGCGGATGTTGTAGAGCATGAACCTACAGGAACGGGCCACCGCCTTGATGTTGGTGGAGAACGACAGGGTGTTGTCCAGGATCACGCCAAGGTTCTTAGCGCTCTGGGAGGAGGACACAATGGAGTTGTCAACCGTGATGGCGAGATCATGGAACGGACAGTCCTTCCCCGGGAGGAAGAGCAGCTCCGTCTTGCCGAGGTTCAGCTTGAGGTGGTGATCCGTCATCCACACTGATATGTCTGCCAGACATGCAGAGATGCGATTCGCCACCTGGTCATCAGAAGGGGGAAAGGAGAAGATTAATTGTGTGTCGTCTGCATAGCAATGATAGGAGAGACCATGAGGTTATGACAGAGCCAAGTGACTTGGTGTATAGCGAGAATAGGAGAGGGCCTAGAACAGAGCCCTGGGGGACACCAGTGGTGAGAGCGCGTGGTGAGGAGACAGATTCTCGCCACGCCACCTGGTAGGAGCGACCTGTCAGGTAGGACGCAATCCAAGCATGGGCCGCGCCGGAGATGCCCAACTCGGAGAGGGTGGAGAGGAGGATCTGATGGTTCACAGTATCGAAGGCAGCCGATAGGTCTAGAAGGATGAGAGCAGAGGAGAGAGAGTTAGCTTTAGCAGTGCGGAGCGCCTCCGTGATACAGAGAAGAGCAGTCTCAGTTGAGTGACTAGTCTTGAAACCTGACTGATTTGGATCAAGAAGGTCATTCTGAGAGAGATAGCAGGAGAGCTGGCCAAGGACGGCACGTTCAAGAGTTTTGGAGAGAAAAGAAAGAAGGGATACTGGTCTGTAGTTGTTGACATCGGAGGGATCGAGTGTAGGTTTTTTCAGAAGGGGTGCAACTCTCGCTCTCTTGAAGACGGAAGGGACGTAGCCAGCGGTCAAGGATGAGTTGATGAGCGAGGTGAGGTAAGGTAGAAGGTCTCCGGAAATGGTCTAGAGAAGAGAGGAGGGGATAGGGTCAAGCGGGCAGGTTGTTGGGCGGCCAGCCGTCACAAGACGCGAGATTTCATCTGGAAAGAGAGGGGAGAAAGAGGTCAAAGCACAGGGTTGGGCAGTGTGAGCAGAACCAGCGGTGTCGTTTGACTTAGCAAACGAGGATCGGATGTCGTCGACCTTCTTTTCAAAATGGTTGACGAAGTCGTCTGCAGAGAGGGAGGAGGGGGGGGGGAGGGGGAGGAGGATTCAGGAGGGAGGAGAAGGTGGCAAAGAGCTTCCTAGGGTTAGAGGCAGATGCTTGGAATTTAGAGTGGTAGAAAGTGGCTTTGGCAGCAGAGACAGAAGAGGAAAATGTAGAGAGGAGGGAGTGAAAGGATGCCAGGTCCGCAGGGAGGCGAGTTTTCCTCCATTTCCGCTCGGCTGCCCGGAGCCCTGTTCTGTGAGCTCGCAATGAGTCGTCGAGCCACGGAGCGGGAGGGGAGGACCGAGCCGGCCTGGAGGATAGGGGACATAGAGAGTCAAAGGATGCAGAAAGGGAGGAGAGGAGGGTTGAGGAGGCAGAATCAGGAGATAGGTTGGAGAAGGTTTGGGCAGAGGGAAGAGATGATAGGATGGAAGAGGAGAGAGTAGCGGGGGAGAGAGAGCGGAGGTTGGGACGGCGCGATACCATCCGAGTAGGGGCAGTGTGGGAAGTGTTGGATGAGAGCGAGAGGGAAAAGGATACAAGGTAGTGGTCGGAGACTTGGAGGGGAGTTGCAATGAGGTTAGTGGAAGAACAGCATCTAGTAAAGATGAGGTCAAGCGTACTGCCTGCCTTGTGAGTAGGGGGGGAAGGTGAGAGGGTGAGGTCAAAAGAGGAGAGGAGTGGAAAGAAGGAGGCAGAGAGGAATGAGTCAAAGGTAGACATGGGGAGGTTAAAGTCACCCAGAACTGTGAGAGGTGAGCCGTCCTCAGGAAAGGAGCTTATCAAGGCATCAAGCTCATTGATGAACTCTCCAAGGGAACCTGGAGGGCGATAAATGATAAGGATGTTAAGCTTGAAAGGGCTGGTAACTGTGACAGCATGGAATTCAAAGGAGGCGATAGACAGATGGGTAAGGGGAGAAAGAGAGAATGACCACTTGGGAGAGATGAGGATCCCGGTGCCACCACCCCGCTGACCAGAAGGTCTCGGGGTGTGCGAGAACACGTGGGCAGACGAAGAGAGAGCAGTAGGAGTAGCAGTGTTATCTGTGGTGAGCCATGTTTCCGTCAGTGCCAAGAAGTCGAGGGACTGGAGGGACGCATATGCTGAGATGAGCTCTGCCTTGTTGGCCGCAGATCGGCAGTTCCAGAGGCTACCGGAGACCTGGAACTCCACGTGGGTCGTGCGGGCTGGGACCACCAGGTTAGGGTGGGCGCGGCCACGCGGTGTGAAGCGTTTGTATGGTCTGTGCAGAGAGGAGAGAACAGGGATAGACAGACACATAGTTGACAGGCTACAGAAGAGGCTACGCTAATGCAAAGGAGATTAGAATGACAAGTGGGCTACACGTCTCGAATGTTCAGAAAGTTAAGCCTACGTTGCAAAAAAATAAAAATAAAATACAAGATCTTATTGACTAAAATGATATAGTACTGCTGGCTGGTGAAGTAGCCTGGCTAGCAGTGGCTACGTTGTTGAAAGTGAAGCTGGCTAGGTAACCTCGACAATTTCACTAAATTTCTCTAAACTACACAATTGTCATGGATACAAGGACAGCAAAGACAACTAGCTAACACTACGCTAATCAAGTCGTTCCGTTGTAATGTAAGTTTCTACAGTGCTGCTATTCGGTAGAAGTTGGCTAGCTAGCAGTGTTGGCTAGGTAGGAGGACGGCAGCGCGGCAGGCGAAAAATAGCTGGCTAGCTAACCGATAATTGCTCAAAGCTACACAATTATCTTAGATACAAAGATAGCAAAGAAAACCATGTAGCTAGCTAACACTACACAAGTCAAGTCGTTCCGTTGTAATGTAATCGTTTCTACAGTGCTGCTAATCGGTGGCTAGCTGGCTAGCTAGCAGGGTTGCCTACGTTACGTTACGTTAGGGCGAGAATACCTGGCTAGCGAACCTCAGCGAACCTTGATAACTACACAATTATCACCGATACAAAGACGGCTATGTAGCCAGCTAAGTAGCTAGCTAAGATCGAACAAATACAAATCAAAGATAGCAAAGACAACTGTGTAGTCAGCCAACACTACACTGATCAAGTCGTTCCGTTGTAATGCACTCGTTTCTACAATGCTGCTATTCGGTGGCAAGCTGGCTAGCTAGCAGTGTTGGCTACGTTGCGTTACGTTAGGGCGAAAATAGCTGGCTGGCGAACCTCAATAACTACACAATTATGTTTGATGCAAAGACGGCTATGTAGCTAGCTAAGATCAAACAAATCAAACCGTTGTACTGTAATGAAAATGAAAATCAGACCGTTGTACTATAATGAAATGTAATGAAAAGTTATACTACTATTCGGTAGACGGTGGACGTTTGCTAGCTGCTGGGCAGATAGCAGTGTGGACTACGATGTACTGGACCGTGCAGGCGTACTGGCTCCCTTGAGCACTGAGCCTGCCCAACCTTACCTGTTTGCATGCTCCCCGTAGCCCGTCCAGTGCGGGGAGGTGGAATAACCCGCACTGGGCTGTGTTGGCGAACCGGGGACACCATGCGTAAGGCTGGTGCCATGTACACCGGCCCGAGGAGACGTACTGGAGGCCAGATATGTAGAGCCGGCTTCATGGCACTTGGCTCAATGCTCACTCTAGCCCGCCCAGTGTGGAGAGGTGGAATAACCCGCACCGGGCTATGCACCCGTACTTGAGACACCGTGCGCTCTTCCGCATAACACGGTGTCTGCCCGTACTCCTGCTCTCCACGGTAAGCATGGGAAGTGGGCACAGGTTTCCTACCTGCCCTCGCCACACTAACCTTTAGCCACCCCCCAAGACATTTTTGGGGTTTCTTCACGGGCTTCCAGCCACGTCTCCTTGCTGCCTCCTCAGACCACCGCTCCTGGGCTTTAGCTGCCTCCATCTTTTCCCGAGAGCGGCAATATTCTCCAACCTTAGCCCAGGGTCCTTCTCCGTTAAATATTTGCTCCCATGACCATTCCTCCTGGTACCGCTGCTGCTGTCGCTTCTGCCCGTTGCCACGCTGCTTGATCCTTGTTTGGTGGGTGGTTCTGTAACGGCAGTCTAAGTCGTCCTCCTCCTCAGACGAGGAGAGGCGAGAAGGATCAGAGGACCAATACGCAGCGTGGTAATTTTCCATAATGAATTTAATCAAAACAAAACAATACACTATACAAAATAACAAAATAACATACCGTCACAGTCCTAGCTGGTGCAGAACACAAACACAGAGACAGGAAACAACCACCCACAATCCCCAACACAAAACAAGCCACCTATATATGATTCTCAATCAGGGACAACGATTGACAGCTGTCTCTGATTGAGAACCATATTAGGCTGAACACAGAAACAGACGAACTAGATACACAACATAGAATTTCCCACCCAGCTCACGTCCTGACCAACACTAAACAAGCAAAACACATAAGAACTCTGGTCAGGACGTTACAGAATGCTACTTGCCTCCACAGCTACCATGCTTGTAATGTAGTCTCTCACCGTTGCCGCCTGTTATAGACACCCCTTGACTGCCCTTGGCTAGCACAAAAACATCATGTGGCATTCTGTATTAGCATCGAATAGCCCCTGCGATATGCAACTTTTCAGGGAAGTCAGGAACCAATATTCACAGTCAGTAAGGAAAGCTAAGGCTATGTTTTTCAAACTGAAATTTGCATCCTGTAGTACTAATTCCCAAAAGTTTTGGGACACTGTAAAGTCCATGGAGAATAAGAGCACCTCCTCTCAGCTGCCCACTGCACTGAGGCTCGGAAACACTGTCACCACAGATGAATCTAAGATAATCGATAATTTCAATAAGCATCTTTCTACGGCTGGCCCTGCTTTCCACCTGGCTACCTCTACCCCGGCTAACAGTTCTACACTCCCTGCAGCAACTTGCCCAAGCCCCCACCTCGCTTCTCCTTCACCCAAATCCAGACAGCTCATGTTCTGAAAGAGCTGCAATATCTAAATCCCTACAAATCAGCTGGGCTAAACAATCTGGACCCTCTCCTTCTAAAATGATCTGCCGAAATTGTTGCAAACCCTATTACTAGCCTGCTCATCCTCTCTTTCGTATCGTCTGAGATTCCCAAAGATTGGAAAGCTTGGAAAGTCTTGGATAGTCTCCCCCTCTTCAAAGGGGGAGAAACTCTAGACCCAATGTCACGCCCTGGCCTTAGTATTCTTTGTTTTCTTTATTATTTTAGTTAGGTCAGGGTGTGACATGTGGAATGTTTGTGTTTTGTTGGTTTTGGGTGTTTTTTATGGTAAAGGGGTTGTTGTATAGTATATGGGTTTGTGTTGAGTTCAGATGTCTAGCGTTGTCTATGTATGTTTAGTTATCTAGGAGAGTCTATGGTTACCTGAATGAGTTCCCAATTAGAGACAGCTGATTTCGGTTGTCTCTGATTGGGAGCCTTATTTAGGGTAGCCATAGGCTCTCATTGGTTGTGAGTAATTGTCTATGTCAGAACGTTTGTAGCCTGTGTGTGTAAGTGCACAACGTTATTTAGCTTCACGGTCGTTTGTTGTTTTGTTCGTTTTGTTAAAGTGTTTCGTGTTTATATTTCGTCATCTTTATAATAAAAGAAGATGGCTTATTTTCCAAGTGCTGCGTTTTGGTCCGTCAATCCAGTACACGATCGTGACACCCAAACTGTTATAGACCTATATCCATCCTGCCCTGCCTTTCTAAAATCTTCCAAAGCCAAGTTAACAAACAGATCACCGACCATTTCGAATCCCACCGTACCTTCTCCACTATGCAATCTGGTTTCCGACCTGGTCATGGGTGCATCTCACCACGCTCAAGGTCATAAATGATATCATAACCGCCATTAATAAAAGACAGTACTGTGCAGCCGTCTTCATCAACCTGGCCAAGGCTTTTGACTCTGTCAATCACCACATTCTTATCGGCAGACTCAATTGCCTTGGTGTCTCAAATGACTGCCTTGCCTGGTTTACCAACTACTTCTCAGATAGAGTTCAGTGTGTCAAATCGGAAGGCCTGTTGTCCGGACCTCTGAGGTCTCTATGGGTGTGCCACAGCGTTCAATTCTCGGGCCGACTCTTTTCTCTGTATATATCAATGATGCCGCTCTTGCTGCTGGTGATTCTCTGATCCACCTCTAAGCAGAAGACACCATTCATACATCTGGCCCTTCTTTGGACACTGTGTTAACAAACCTCCAAACGAGTTTCAATGCCATGCAACTCTCCTTCCGTGGCCTCCAACTGCTTTTAAATGCAAGTAAAACTAAATGCATGCTCTTCAACCGATCGCTGCCTGCACCTTCCCGCCTGTCCAGCATCACTACTCTGGACGGTTCTAACTTAGAATATGTGGACAACTACAAATACCTAGGTGTCTGGTTAGACTGTAAACTATCCTGCCGGACTCACATTAAGTATTTCCAATCCAAAATTAAATCTTGAATCGGCTTCCTATTTCGCAAACAAGCCTCCTTCACTCACGCTGCCAAACATACCCTCGTAAAACTGACTATCCTACCGATCCTTGACTTCGGCGATGTCATTTAGAAAATAGCCTCCAACACTCTACTCAGCAAACTGGATATAGTCTATCAACAGTGCCATCCGTTTTGTAACCAAAGGCCCATATACTACCCCCTATTGCAACCTGTATGCTCTCGTTGGCTGGCCCTCGCTACATATTCGTCGCCAAACCCACTGGCTCCAGGTCATCTATAAATATTTGCTAGGTAAAGCCACGCCTTATCTCAGCTCACTGGTCACCATAGCAGCACCCACCCGTGGCACGCGCTCCAGCAGGTATATCTCACTGGTCATCCCCAAAGCCAACACTTTGGCCGCCTTTCCTTCCAATTCTCTGCTGCCAATGACTGGAACGATTTGCAAAAATCACTGAAGCTGGAGACTTATCTTCCTCTCTAACTTTAAGCATCAGCTGTCTAAGCAGCTTACCAGTCACTGTACCTGTACACAGCCCATCTGTAAATAGTCCACCCAACTACCTCATCCTCATATTGTTATTTATCTTCTTGCTCTTTTGCACCCCAGTATCTCTACTTGCACATCTATCACTCCAGTTGAATGCTAAAATGCAACTATTTTTCCTCTATGGCCTATTTATTGCCTTACCTCCCCGATCTTCTACATTTACACACACTGTACGTAGATATTTCTATTGTGTTATTGACTGTACGTTTGTTTATGTGCAACTCTGTGTTGTCTTTGTCGCACTGCTTTGTTTTATCTTGGCCAGGTCGCAGTTGTAAATGAGAACTTGTTCTCAACTGGCCTACCTGGTTAAATAAAGCTGAAATAAACAACAACAAAAAAAAAGTAAATTTTTTCTTTGCTCAAGTGGGAAAGACTACAGAAGTAGCTCCACCTAGGGTGATGTGTCCAATTTATCCTGATGGTGGCACAGTGGAAACACATCTGAACACTGGCAATGCTGCTTGCAGCGTAAATGTTGTATTTCTTTTGCTCACAGAACGACATACCTGTCGGCGATTTATTAAATCAGCCGGTGACACGCAACGACAGAGGGCGGTTCATTTTTCACTTGATTGCCTCGTGAGAAGTGCTGGCTCAGTTTGTACAATAGTCATTGTGCATCGTTCTACCCTTAAGTCAGCAGGCAGACTGGGAGAGCGTAAGAGAAAGAGAAAGAACACATTGCTTTATATGTGAAGAGTTTTTTCTTCAACGTGCTGTGTTATGAGTAGAGGGCTTGTACAAAAACACACATTCTCTAATACTTCTTTACCTCTCATATGGCCAGTTCCGAACTCAAATGGCTGTTACATTGCCATGTTCTAGGAGACTGCGTTCGAAATCACATTTTAACACTTATTATGTTTTACAACCAAGCATGACTGTAGTCGATATGACCGGGCGTGAATGAAAGTGTCAGTGCATTGCCCGTAGTTTTGCAATGTTTGATCGTTAGAGGACATTCCCAATTTCAAATGCTGCTGCAACGCGACTACAGAATTGCCCTGGGCCTAGAGTAAAGTACTGTTTGATGATGATGACTGACTCCACTGTCAAGATGACACACACCAGCCGACCTGAGTTGTGACTGTTTATGATCCCTTAATGTCATTACTAAGACAGTGGTGTGTGTGTGAAACTGCAGACAAACGTCTTATCTCATCTGCTTTATCCCTATCCAGAAAAACTCTACTTGCATAAATTTGTACTTTATCAGTGGTGGCGAAACACTCTTTACTTTATCCAAGAAGGCAATACTGACACACGTGCAGCGGAGAAGCCCCGGGCGGAGTCCCAAAGGACACTCTATTCCATATATAGTGCACTACTTTTGACCAGAGCCCACTGGTTTCTGGTCAAAAGTAGTGCACTATTCAGGGAATAGAGTGTCATTTGGAACGCTGCCCCAGTCTCTCCAAAGAGGAAACAATAAATAACAGGATTAGGAATGCCTTAGTGTGAATTTAGTGGCACTGTGTCCACGTTTGTTCCCGTTCCATTTGATGTTATGTTTCAAACAGCTGGGATGATTTAACAGAGGGAGAGAGATTTCAAACACTTTAGTGCCTGTGCTCCTGGCCTCAGACAAATATTGTACACACTCAAGTTTGGCATAGTGGTTGCGAAACAACCAGGAATTTTTCAGGAACAAAAATAATTGCACAAGCATTGTGGAGACATCGAACAATAGTTGTGTTATCATTTATATGTAAGTGCAGGTAAACACTGTTGTATCACAAAAGTATCAGTGGTACCGCAATTATTTTGTCATATTTGTACAGTTGTACAATTAGTGTGTGTATAGGACCGGAAAGGAAAGTCGATGTATTCATATCTGTGTATTTCACCCAATGTACTGTATGTAATGGGTAATTTCACAGGAATTGTCAACATGTCGTGCTTTCATTTTGGTGTGAGAGATTGATGTTGCAGATGTTTTTAATAATTTTTAACCTATGACATGGAATCATTTTCTTTAAAAAAGACACGTCTGCTGTAAAAAAAAAGTTGCCATTGTGTTAGTTAGTGCACAGTAAATTTCTAGTGACATTTCTAGTGATGTATGTGCAGTAATACAGTATATACGTTTAGCGGAGTATGTGTATCACTGCACATACATCAGTTGACGTTTGGACGCACGTACTCATTCAAGGGTTTTTCTTAACTTTTAATTTTTTCTACATTGCAGAATAATAGTGAAGACATCAAAACTATGAATGAACACATATGGAATCGTGTAGTAACCAAAAAAGTGTTAAAAAAATCAAAATATATATTGGATTTTAGATTCTTCAAAGTAACAACCCTTTGCCTTTATAAGGGCACAAGGCGAGACCCAAATGCAGACACTGGAGGCAGACGGTTGAGCTACGATATTTATTACACCAAAAGGGGTAGGCAAAAGACAGGTTGGGGACAGGCAAGTGTTCATAAACCAGGTCCGAGTCCAAACAGTACAAGGGGAATAGGCAGGCTTGAGGTCAGAACAGGCAGAGAGGTCAGGCAGGCGGATTCGGCGGCAGGACAGGCAAGGGTCAAAACCAGGAGGGCTAGGAAAATACAGAGACTGGGAAAAACAGGATCTGGGAGAAACGTCGGTTGACTTGGCAAAACAAGATGAACTGGCACAGACAGACAGGAAACACAGGGATAAATACACCAGGGACTAAAGCGGAAAACAGGAGACACCTGGAGGTGGGTGGAGACAATCACCAAGACTGGTGAAACAGATCAGGGTGTGACAGTACGCCCCACTAGGGACGCCACCTGGCGTCCTACCCGGGTGTATACCTGGCTGACCGGGATGTCGGCAGTGAAAGTCGGTGATGAGGACCGGGTCCAGGATGTCTCTAGCGGGAACCCAGCACCTCTCCTCCGGGCCATAACCCTCCCAGTCAACCAGGTGCTGGAAACCCCTGCCCCGTGGTCGAACACCCAGGAGGCGTTCCACCATGTATGCCGGATGGCCATCGATGACAGGGGGAGGGATGGGCCTGAAGACAGAAGACAAAGGGTCGTGAGACACGGGCTTAATCCTAGACACATGGAAAGTTGGGTGAATACGGAGGGTATGGGGTAACAAGATGAACAGCAGTGGAAATAAGGATCCTAGAGATGGGAAAAGGACCAATGAAATGGGGAGACAGTTTGCGGGACTCCACCCGAAGGGGCAGGTCCCGAGTGGACAACCATACCCTCTGCCCAATGTGGTAGCGGGGAGCTGGATACCTGCAGTTGGTCTTGAGAAGTGCTGCCAGAACTCTTCTCCAGGTACGTCGACAGCGGCGAACAAACATCTGGGCTGAGGGTACGTTGACCTCCTGCTCTTGTTCTGGGAAGAGTGGATGTTGATACCCCAAAAGAGAACAGTACCACAAGACCACGATTCCCATTTCCCTCAGTTACTCACAACCACCATGAACGCATCACTTTCCTCATCTTAGACTCTCCTGCACATGCCGTAATTTTAGGTTTCCCCTGGCTACAGTTGCGTAACCCCAGTATATCATGGACAGAGAGGAGGTTGTTGGGTTGGTCACATGAGTGTCAGGGGAGGTGTCTCTCTGTGTCAATCTTTGCCACCTCCGTGGAAAGTCCGGACCAGGCCACCCACGTCCCTATCCCGGAGGTATACTCGTGCCACATTCCTGCCCCCCATCACCCATGGAACTCCACTATCGACCTACTGTCTGGTTCTACCCTCATGCAGGGGCACATCTACCCTCTATCACATGCAGAGACCGAAGCCATGGAGGCCTACATCCAGGAGGGGCTGGCCCAAAGATTCATCCGTCCATCCACCTCTCCGGTAGCCTACAGCTTCTTGTTCCTGAAGGAGGGAGGTCTCCTCCCCTGTATCGATTACCAGACACTGAATAAGGCTGCTGTTAAATTCAGCTATCCCCTGCCTTTCGTACCCACTGTGATCGAACAGATGCATGGTGCTCAGTACTTTACCAAATTAGATTTACGTAGTGCCTACAACCTTGTGTGCATCAGAGAGGAGGATGAATGGAAGACCACCTTCAGCACCAGCACCGGGCACTACGAATACAAGGTAATGCCCTACGGCCTGACAAATGCACCCTCTGTGTTTCAATCCTTCATTAACGAGGTGTTTAGAGACATGTTATGTCGCTGTGTAGTGGTGTACATAGACGACATCTTGGTGTACTCCAGTACACGAGAGCAACATGTCTCTCATGTCAGGTCCATTTTGGAGAGGTTGATAGGGCCTCATCTGTACGCCAAGGCGGAGAAGTGCCTTTTCTTTCAGCAGGGGGTCTCCTTCCTGGGCTGTTGGATATCCACCGCGGGAGTGGAGATGGAAGAGCAGAGGGTCAGTGCAGTACGGTCGTGGCCTGTTCCATACCGCATCAAAGTGGTGCAGCGCTTCCTTGGTTTTGCCAACTATTTCAGGCGCTTCATTAGGGGTCTCAGCACAGTGCTGGCCCCTCTCACCTTCCTCCTCTAAGGAGGTCCTCGACAGCTACGTAGGACTGAGGAGACCAACAAAGCCATCCATGCACTCAAGGAATGTTTTACTAACGCACCTGTTCTGGCTCACCCTGACCCGTCTCTGCCCTTCATCGTGGAGGTGGACGCCTCATAGGTTGGAATAGGGGCTGTTCTCTCCCAACGCACTGGATTGCCACCTAAACTCCATCCATGCGCCTTTTATTCACGGATACTGTCTCCCGCAGAGCTGAATTACGACTTGGGGGATCGTGAGTTGTTTTGACCGTCAAAATGGTGCTGAAAGCATAGGGGCACTGCCTGGAGGGTGCTAAACACCCATTCATTGTCTGGACGGACCACTGGAACTTGGAGTACATTAGAGCAGTGAAGAGGCTGAACACGCATCAGGCCAGGTGAGCCATACTCTTTGCCAGGTTTGACTTTACCCTCTCCTACCGACCGGGATCAAAGAACGTTAAGGCCGATGCGTTGTCCCAGGTGCATGACACAGAGGATCGGAGGGAGAAAGTGACACCCATTATTCCCCTGTCCCGCATTGTGGCTCCTGTCATGTGGAATGTGGACGCGGATATCGGTCGAGCCTTGCGACAGGAGCCCTCACCTGCCCACTTTCCTGAGTGGCGTACCTACGTGCCCTCTGATGTCGGGACTGTCTCCTCGCCTGGGAACACACAGCACCTGTGACGGGTGACCCGGGTATAGCCTGTACTATCGACTGTCTCTCTGCCAAGTACTGGTGGTCCACCTTGGCCCGAGACGTCCGGGTTTACATCTCTTCCTGCTCCACCTGTGCACAGAGCAAGACACCTCCCCTATGGCAATCTCCACCCGCTGCCGGTTCCACAACGACCCTGGTCCCATCTCTCCATGGACATTGTCACAGACCTTCACCCCTCGGAGGGGCATACCATCATCCTGGTCATTGTGGACCAGTTTCGAAAGCCTATCATTTGATTCCTCTGCCAGGTGTCCCTATGGCCCTGCAGACTGCGGAGGCTCTCTTCTCTCACGTCTTCCGGCACTACGGGATCCCGGAGGACATCGTGTCTGAACCTGGTCCTCAGTTCACCTCCCGTGTCTGAAAGGCTATTAAAGCTCCCCGTCAATTACCGCATCTCACTATCATTTCATGTATCTCAGCTGGTCCCTTGGCTAGTGCTGGACCCCACGACGCACCTCCCCCTCCTTTGGACATCGAGGGGGCGTACTCATGCCGTCGGGGGGGGCTTCTCTAGTACCTGGTGACTGGGAGGGGTACGGTCCCGAAGAGTGGTGCTGGGTTCCGGCGCTGGACGTCCTGGAATGTTCTCTCATCTGGGATTCCACAGGTGTTGTCCCAACCGACCTCTACCGCAACTCCGGGGTTGTCCCCAAGGTCGGCGGCGCCCCGCTACTGGAGCAGCGCATCAGAGAGGGTACTGTCACACCAGCCTTCGCTTTGGTTCCCCCTCCTGTCCAGCTCAGGCGTTTGGCGTCGCCGGCCTTCTAGCTGCTGCCGAACCTACTGCTGGAAAACACCCTTCACTCATCAACCCCGGACTTGTCTCGTAATCATTACACACACCTGGTTCCAATCCCCACTCTATCACTGTATATATACTCCCTCTGCCATTTATGTTTGTCGGTCATTGTAAATGTTACTTGTTTTCCTGAGAGGAATCGCTCCTACTATTTCCTGAGTACTTTATATTTTGCACTTTGGGTTCGCCTGTACCTTTTTGTTTATGAAGATATATTTACTCCTCTCTACACCAGTGACAGCAAAGGGTCGCTACTTGGAAGAATCTCAAATATAAAATATATTTTGATTTGTTGAACACTTTTTTGGTTACTACATGATTCCATATGTGTTATTTCATAGTCTTGATGTATTCACTATTATTCTACCATGTGGAAAATGTTAAAAATAAAGAAAAATCCTGGAATGAGTAGGTTTGTCCAAACTTTTGACTGGTATTTTATATGCGATGTAGCGAAACTACAATGACTGTTATTGTTTTTGCCTGCATCTCCACTGCACTTGGAGAGCAACTTCAGCCATTTGTTTCAGAGTTGTGATGCTTCTCTCCGTCCACCAACATTGGGTCCGTCAAAAAACACACACACACACACACACACACACACACACACACACACACACACACACACACACACACACACACACACACACACACACAAACAACCTGGGCAAGGCTGCTGGTACATAACTCTGTTGGCATAAGCAGGGATATGGTACTGCCCCCAGGAGACATCCTCTCTGATCAGGGTTAATGACTGGATCTCCCCTGTTTCACGTGTAAATGTTTCACTATCTACTCCTGGCTTGGTGACCCCCAGAGAATTTGAGTTTGAGTTTATTTTAATTAAATTTTTTCCAGGGACTAAGCACATGAATCAACATTTCAGTAAAAGTTCCGGTTTTAGCCAGCCGGCTTATTTTCAACTGCAGTCCCTGGGTAGGTTATTAAAAACAATTACAATAACAATACAGACAAACAATGAGCAGTTAGCGAATGCAGAGCAACATAGGACAAGCAACACGTAGCACACAGGCAGAGCAACATAGGACAAGCAACACGTAGCACACAGACAGAGCAACATAGAATCAGAAACACGTATCATGCAGACCGAGCAATAGCACAACAATTAACAAAACAAAATACATAAAAGCAACAAAGTGTTTCCACACCTCACAAGTTACAGACAACAGGGAAAGCGGCAATACACAGCTAGGGATTATGTTCACAAGTCTGATTGGCCTTTAGCCATGTCTTCGTGTTTTTTGTGAAGGTGCGATAGGTTGTATGTGTCTGATGACAGTGTATTCCAGACATGGGAAGCTCTAACAGAGAAAGTAGATTGACTGAAGGTGCTTTTCCTTAAGGGAACTATACAGTCACCTCTCAGTCCTTGTGGATCTGCTGCCATGAGTTTGGGTTTACTGTTTAACAAAAGTACTAAGTGGAAAGGAGGCTAGGTCATTTTAGGATCTTGAATAGAAGACGTCGGTGTATTGCACAAGATTTTCCCAATTCAGGAGCTCATGCTTTCTGAGGATGTAACAGTGTTGATGGCTATTGGGCTTCCTATATAAGAGAGCCTGTTTGTAGACAGACTGAATACGTTGTAATGTTGTACAGCAAGCTTGGGCCCAACTAGTCAAGAAGAATGTTAAGGTGGGAGTATCATTGATTTGAAGTACAGTTTTGCTACCTCTGTAGTCAAACAATTTCGTATGAATCTGGAAATTAGCTAGGTTGAATTTGGTTATTTGAGTTACCTTTTCACATACTTTTTAAACGAGAGGCTGGAAATCAAGTATGATGCCAAGGTACTTAAAATCGGATACTACCTGGAGCTTCTCCCCTGACACATAGACATCTGGCTCAGAAGCATCAGTTGCCAACTTTGTGAAGAACATGCAGTGGTGCACATCTTTGTTCTAGCCTAGCACTAACACTCTGGGTTCAATTAATCACAATTCCTTTATCAGTTAAATCCATTGGGGGGGATGCAGTCTGCACACCCTTTTGTGTTTAACCTTTTGCACAAAATGTGGGAAGTTTGGTCAATTTACAACCAGGACTCAATCTTAAATGATGATTCCTTAATGTCTAGCATCCAATTTGATGGTCTTTTTTGTATGTATTACAATGAGAAGCTATACCACAGCAGGTTGGTAGCTTCCAGATGTTTGATGCCAATCCATTTGCTCCGTTCTGGCCATTATTATGAGCCTCCTGTTGCAGGTACCACTTGGACCGATTGGCAAATGATCCTCAACAGTAACTGCCTCTTTCTGTTACCCTTCTCTAATTTAATCTATTATACTGTCTCCTTACCAAGACAGCACCTATTCAATTCTGTTTCTCATGACAATACGACCACAGAACCCATTTCCTTTTCCTCCCGACACCAGACTACTGAGAAACAACCCTGTTTCCCCCAAAAACTGATGTTTGACTTTGCTCTCTGTAAACCCCACACCTCTCAACTTCCTGTCTCGATTTTCCTCACTGATGTAGCCAAGTGGTTTAGTTCTATTGTCGCACAGATGCATCCGTACGCTGACAAGAAAGGTAGAGTGAAAAGAAGTGTAGTATCTACTTCATCCCCTGGATTGTTTTGGAGATAAAAATTTTTTTGCAAATCCATGAGAACTACTTATGTAAGCTTTGTCAAGACACAGGTGTGGTTGGTTTCTTAAAAAGCCAATGAAGCACACAGAGGCACAGAAATAACGACAGTGGAATGCTCTTATCTTCGAACAAGGACGAACACCGTTGTTAAATTGTACACAATTTTGAAAACAACCCAATTTGGGTTCGCTGGGTAAATATTGGACATAAAACATGCTGTGTTATTTTGACCCAGCCAGTTGGGTTGTTGGGATTACCCAAACATGTGTTAATTTAGCCATCAGTTGGGTATTTTTTACTCTCATGCTGAGTTGACCTAGCAGCTGGTTCTTTTTTTAATATTGAACATTTTGGACATTTAAACAGTGTGTGCCCAGTCTATCGACAAGGGGAGATGTAATGGGAAAGGGTGCTTTTCCTTGGTTCTACTGATGCGCTTTGTGTCTGTCTCCGACGAAAAAAAAAAAAAATTGGGACTTGCATACAAAATGTCTTATTTTAGGTTTAAGGAAGTGTGTAGGTCACATTATTTATCACACATCTATGAAGGTTATATATTTACAACTGTCTGCTCAAGAGAAATCCAGCGACGTTTGTGTCATGTCTGTGTTGCAAGCGAGTCGACCAAGAGAGCAGCTAAGGTCCAAAATTTTTGGGAAATTAATACAGTAATGTAAGCATATTTTTAGTATTTACCAGTAAATCTGTACTCTTATTAAGAGGCTAGAAAACATCTGAGATCAAGTATTTCAGTTGGAGCCTTGCTCAATTAATCTGATTATGTAACACCCCACATGTTACCGGGCTGACTAACTGATAGGTGTCTTAAGTCATCAACCAGAGACATCACTCTTAGGGTGACATCATGAATACAAGGTAGAACACAGTTGAAGTCGGAAGTTTGCATACACTTAGGACGGAGTCATTAGAACTTGTTTTTCAACCAAAACACAATTTTCTTGTTAACAAACTATAGTTTTGGCAAGTCAGTTAGGACATCGACTTTGTGCATTGACACAAGTAATTTTTCCAACAATTGTTTACAGACAGATTATTTCACTTATAATTCACTGTTTCACAATTCCAGTGGGTCAGAAGTTTACATACACTAAGTTGACTGTACCTTTAAACAGCTTGGAAAATTTCAGAAAATGATGTCATGGCTTTAGAAGCTTTTGATAGGCTAATTGACATCATTTGAGTCAATTGGAGGTGTACCTGTGGATGTATTTCAAGGCCTACCTTCAAACTCATTGCATCTTTGCTTGACATCATGGGAGAATCTAAAGAAAACAGCCAAGACCTCAGAAAAAAAATTGTCGACCTCCACAAGTCTGGTTCATCCTTGGGAGCACTTTCCAAGTGCCTGAAGGTACCATGTTCATCTGTACAAACAATAGTACGCAAGTATAAACACCATGGGACCACGCAGCTGTCATACTGCTCAGGAAGGAGATGCGTTCTGTCTCTTAGAGATGAACGTACTTTGGTGAGAAAAGTGCAAATCAATCCCAAAACAACAGCAAAGGACCTTGTGAAGATGCTGAAGGAAACAGGTACAAAAGTATATGTATCCGCAGTAAAACGAGTCCTATATCGACATAACCTGAAAGGCCGCTCAGCAAGGAGGAAGCCACTGCTCCAAAACCGGCATAAAAAAGCCAGACTACGGTTTGCAACTGCACATGGGGACAAAGATTGTACTTTTTGGAAAAATGTCCTCTGGTCTGATGAAACAAAAATTGAACTGTTTGGCCGTAAATACTATCATTATGTTTGGAGGAAAGAGGGGGAGGCTTGCAAGCTGAAGAACACCATCCCAACCGTGAAGCACGGGGGTGGCAGCATCACGTTGTGGGGGTGCTTTGTTGCAGGAGGGACTGGTGCACTTCACAAATAGATGGCGTCATGAGGAATGAAAATGATGTGGATATATTGAAGCAACATCTCAAGACATCAGTCAGGAAGTTAAAGCTTGGTCAAATGGACAATGACCCCAAGCATACTTACAAAGGTGTGGCAAAATGGCTTAAGGACAACAAAGTCAAGGTATTGGAGTGGCCAAAAACACCTGACCTCAATCCTATAGAAAATTTGTGGGTAGAACTGAAAAAGCGTGAGCGAGCAAGGAGGCCTACAAACAAGATGACAGCTTTGCACACTCTTGGCATTCTGGCTACCAGTTTCATGAGGTAGTCACCTGGAATGCATTTCAATTAAGGTGTGCCTTGTTAAAAGTTAATTTGTGAAATTGATTTCCTTCTTAATGCGTTTGAGCCAATCAGTTGTGTTGTGACAAGGTAGGGATGGTATACAAAAGATAGCCCTATTTGGTAAAAGACCAAGTCTATACTATGGCAAAAACAGCTCAAATAAGCAAAAAGAAACAATAGGCAGTCATTACTTTAAGAAATGAAGGTCATTCAACGTGGAACATTTCAAGAACTTTGAAAGTTTCTTCAAGTGCAGTTGCAAAACCATAAAGCGCTATGATGAAACTGGCTCTCATGAGGACTGCCACAGGAAAGGAAGACCCAGAGTTTCCTCTGGTGCAGAGAATAATTTCATTAGAGTTACCAGCCTCAGAATATGAAGCCCAAATAATACTTCACAGAGTTCAAGTAACAGACACATCTCAACATCAACTGTTCAGAGGAGACTGCGTGAATCAGGCCTTCATGATCAAATTGCTGCAAAGAAACTACTACTAAAGGAAACCAATAGGAAGAGCTTTCTTTGGACCAAGAAACACGAGCAATGGACATTAGACCGGTGGAAATCTATGCTTTGGTCTGATGAGTCCAAATTTGAGATCCCTGGTTCCAGCCACCATGTCTTTGTGAGACGCAGAGTAGGTGAACCAATGATCTCGGCATGTGTGGTACCCACCATGAAGCATGGAGGAGGAGGTGTAATGGTATGGGGGTGCTTTGCTGGTGACACTGTCAGTGATGTATTTAGAATTCAAGGCACACTTAACCAGCATGGCTACCACAGCATTCTGCATCGTTACACCATCCCATCTGGTTTGCGTTTAGTGGGACTATCATTTGTTTTTCAACAGGACAATGACCCAAAACACACGTCCAGGCTTTTTAAGCGCTTTTTGACCAAGGAAAGGGATGGAGTGCTGCATCAGAGAACCTGGCCTCCACAATCACCTGACCTCATCCCAACTGAGATGTTTTCGGATGAGTTGGACCGCAGAGTGAAGGAAAAGTAGCCAACAAGTGCTCGGCATATGTGGCAACTCCTTCAAGACTGTTGGAAAAGCATTCCTCATGAAGCTGGTTCAGAGAATACCAAAAGTCTGCAAAGCTGTCATCACAGCAAATGGTAGCTTCTAAAATATAAAATATATTTCTATTTGTTTAACACTTTTTTCAGTTCTAAATTATTATAATTATGTGTTATTTCATGGTTTTGATGTGTTCACTATTATTCTACAATGTAGAAAATAATACAAATAAAGAAAAACCCTTGAATGAGTAGGTTCGTCCAAACTTTCGACTTGTACTGTACGTACCGTCACTGTGTGGACGACGTCGTCAATGCACTTTTTGACGAAGCCGGTGACTGAGTTGGTATACTCCTCAATGCCATTGGATGAATCCCGAAACATATTACAATCTGTGCTAGCAAAACAGTCCTGTAGCTTAGCATCCGCGTCATCTGACCACTTCTGTATTGAGCAAGTCACTGGTACTTCCTGCTTAAGATTTTGCTTGTAAGCAGGAATTGGGAGGATATAATTATTAGTCAACTGGGGGTAAGGGAGAGATTTGTATGCATCTCTTGTGTGTGAGGTAAAGGTGGTCTAGAGTTTTTTTCCCCTCTGGTTGCACATGTGACATTCTGGTAGAAATGAGGTAAAACGGATTACATTTTTCCTGCATTAAAGTCCCCGGCCACTAGGAGCACCGCTTCTGGATGAACATTTTCTTGTTTGCTTATGGCCTTATACAGCTCGTTGAGTGCGGTCTTAGTGCCAACTTCGGTTTGGGGTGGTAAATAGATGGCTACAAATAATATAGATGTGAACTCTCTTGGTAGATAGTGCGGTCTACAGCTTATCATAAGGTACTCTACCTCAGGTGAACAATACCGCAAGTCTTCATTAATATTAGATATTTCGCACCAGCTGTTATTGACTTCTAGAAACACACCCCCGACCCTCATCTCATCAGACGTAGCTGCTCTGTCCTGCTGGTGCATGAAAAACCCAGCCAGCTCTATATTAATCACGTTTCAGGAGAAGACCCAGATCCAGACAGTGTCGAAGTAACAAAAGTTTACTACTAGAACAGCGGCAGGCAAAACAACAGGTCAAGGGCAGGCAGAGGTCAGTAATCCAGGGTGGTGTGACAAGGTACAGAATGCAAGCAGACTCAGGGTCAGGGCAGACAGAATGGTCAAAACAGGGAAAACTAGATAACAGGAACTAGAAAAAGAGCAAGGGGAAAAACGCTGGTAGAAAAACGAACTGGCAAAAGAGAAACAGAGAACACAAGTATAAATACACTGGAGATAATGGGGAAGATGGGTGACAACTGGAGGGGGGTGGAGACAAGCATAAGGACAGGTGAAACAGATCAGGGTGTGACAGTACTCCCCTCTAGGTGCGCCACCTGGCGTCCTACCTGAGCGCATACCTGGTTGACCGGGGTGCCGGCATTGGAAATCAGAGATGAGGCCTGGTTCCATTATAACCCAGCACCTCTTCTCCGGACCATAACCCTCCCAGTCAACCAGGTACTGGAATCCTCTGCCCAGAGGTCGAACATTCAGGAGACGCATCACCGTGTACGCCAGTTGGCCGTCGTTGAGACAGGGGAGAGGGGTGGTCCTGGAAACAGGAGACCAAGGGCTGTGAGAGATGGGTTTGATCCTAGACACATTAAAAGTGTGATGTATACAGACGGTAAGGGTCAACAGAAGATAAACAGCGGAGTGGCTAATGATCTTGGAGATTGGGAAAGGACCGATAACCAGGGGAAAAGTTTGCGGGACTTCAGCCGAAGGGGCAGATCCCTGTTGGACAGCCCGAGACAATACCGGGAAGCAGGGGTCCGATGGCGGCCCACATGTTGTCGATACCTGGAGGTGGACTTGAGAAGAGCCGACCGGGCTTTCTTCTAGATACGATGACAGCAGCGGACAATTATCTGGGCTGAGGGTATGCCAACCTTTTCCTCTTGCTCCGGGAAGAGCGAGGGTTGATAACCCAGTGAACACTCAAAGGGTGAGAGACCCGTAGCAGAGCAAGGAAGGGTGCTGCGAAAATCTGCGTTTATGAGCAAAGATGCTTTCATGAGCAGATATTCATGTGAAACCATGTGGGACTGTTATGTTTTGATCATTTTGACCAAAGATGCTTTTATGAGCAGATATTAATGTGAAACCATGTGGGACTGTTATGTTTTGATCATTTTGACCAAAGATGCTTTTATGAGCAGATATTAATGTGAAACCATGTGGGACTGTTATGTTTTGATCATTTTGACCAAAGATGCTTTTATGAGCAGATATTCATGTGAAACCATGTGGGACTGTTATGTTTTGATCATTTTGACCAAAGATGCTTTTATGAGCAGATATTCATGTGAAACCATGTGGGACTGTTATTTTGTGAAACACGGTTAACAATTTTGTGAAACACGGTTACACACACACACACACACACACACACACACACACACACACACACACACACACACACACACACACACACACACTGCTTGGTCAGTGTGTAGGGCTGGCAAGGGCAGTCAACAGCTGTTAAGGCCAGTTAATTGGGGGATGACACTTGGCTTTTCAAACACTGAGACTTGTCCCTCGTCAGTCTGCCTCTGCCTCTCTTTATATTAACAAAGACACACAACCGAGATAGAGAGAGGGAAATAGAGATAGGCAAATAGGATAAAATAGGGGAATAATTAAAAAAAAACTCACAACCCGATTACCCTGGTGTCGTGTTAACCTCCTCTATCACCAATCCTGCCCGGGCATCACCATGGGAATGCCAACGGCAGTATACCAGGAGAGCAGCTGGCAAATAGGTGGCAGACTACCCGCTAAACAGATTTGCTGTGAGCTTCCTGCCCCCTCAGACGAGTTTGGGAGATAAAAGGGGTATCTGTTTAGTGAGTAATCACAAGAAAATGACTTGTTATTCACACACATTAACTTTCAGTGCCACAGGCCTTTTGGTATTGCCGTTTATCAACTGTGAAAGGAGTCACCCTTTGTGAGACTTTCGTTTTTTTCTGGGAATCTTTTTTGTTGTTGCCAGTAGTGGTATGCAGCTGTCAGATGTTTAGACTGTGTATGCATGTGTGTGTGTGTGTGTCAATTGAGGCTGGACAACATGGCCTTGTTGACAAAATTGTCTCTAATTGAAAAGACTGCACGTCAGGGTCCTGAATGTCCAGATGTCATTATGTGTATATGCATTTCTGGGGATGTTTATTTTGTTGGGTATATGATGAATAAGGCACTCTTCAAGGACGTTAACAGCAAATGTAAATGCAGGGTTGGAAAATGTACCTCGATAAGACATGATTGTGAAGCTTTTTGGAAGATGATAATCTGTCTATTCTGGTCTCTTGAAGGCACCTTTTAAATACCTGCCTGCAGGCTGACCTTGGACGTCAGTTGAATGGTGTTTCCTCACTGGTGCAGCTGGTTTTTGTGTTAAGCGGGCGGTGTTAAGAAGCGCTGTGTGGCGGGTCATGTTTTGGAGGATGCATAACTGGACCTTCACCTCCCGAGCCCTTTGGGGAGTTGCAGCGATGAGACAAGATTGAAATTGGGGAGAAAAAGGGGTAAAATGTATATATATTTATTTATTATAAAAACAAAAGCAAATTTACCTAGCTCGGTGGAAACCCTAGGAACTTCAATAGTTAACCAATCCTGTGGAGGATTAAAATGACTTTAAATGACATGACCAAATCTAACTGCCTGTAGATCAGAACTTGAATGTAGTAGAATATAACACAATAGATCTGGTAAAAGATAACACAAAGAAAAAAAAAACCTGTTATTTTGTATTTGTGTACCTTAATCTTTGAAATGCAAGAGAAAGGCCATAATGATTTATTGAAGCCCAGTTGCAATATAAATGTTGGCCACTAGATGGCAGCAGGGTATGTTACAACGTTTTTACTGATCCAAAGAACCATTGAATTTCTGTTCAAAATGTTGGATCAAGACTGCCCAAATGTGCCTAATTTGTTTATTAATAACTTTTCATGTTCAAAATTGTGCATTCTCCTCAAACAATATCATGGTATTCTTTCACTGTAATAGCTACTGTAAATTGGACTGTGCAGTTAGATTAACAAGAATTTAAGCTTTCTGCCAATATCAGATATGTCTATGTCCTGGGAAATTTTCTGGTTACTTACAACCTCATGCTAATCGCATTAGCCTACTTTAGCTCAACCGCCCCGTGGATGGGACACTGATCCCGAAGAAGTTTTAAGGCAACTCAGGTGTCTATACTTCAACAGCAAAGTTAGATAAAGTCCAGCCAACCTTTTGATACAGGATGCAGTGATGAGTATCAAAACTGTCACCTGTAACAAAACAAAGGGCACGATGGTGGATGGCATCCAGAAGTTTAAGAGAAGTAACATCTGCACTTTGATAAATAATATCATCATAATCAGGAACAGATAAAAAGGTTGACTAAATTATCTGCTTCCTACTGCTTAGAAAGAGGATCTGTTTCTGTAGAAAAAGGCAACTTTAAATCTTAGCTTCTTAACCAGCTCATCTACATGTTTTTTAAACATCAAATATATATGTTTTGTAATATCTGTAATATCTAATGCTTCATGGAGTCGTGGCTGAACGATGACATTAAGAACGTACAGCTGGCAGGTTATACACTGTATCGGCAGGACAGAACAGCAGCCTCTGGTAAGACACGGGGCAGGGACCTATGCATATTTGTTAACAATAGCTGGTGCACAATATCTAAGGTCTCAGAGTTTTGCTTGCCTGAGGTATAGTATCTCATGATAAGCTGTAGACCACACTATCTACCTAGAGAGTTTTCATGTGTATTTTTCGTAGCTGTCTACATACCACCACAGATAGAGGCTGGCACTAAAACCGTGCTCAATTAGCTGTATTCCGCCACAAGCAAACAGGAAAATGCTCATCCTGAGGCGCTCCTAGTGGCCGGGTACTTTAATGCAGGGAAACTTAAATCAGTTTTAACTAATTTCTATCAGCATGTTAAATGTGCAACCAGAAGGAAAAAAATTCAAGACCACCTTTACTCCACAAACAGAGACGTGTACAAAGCTCTCCCTCCATTTGCTAAAATTAACTATAATTATATCCTCCTGATTCCTGCTTACGAGCAAAAAATAAAGAAGGAAGCACCAGTGACTCAGTCTATAAAAAAGTGATCAGATGAAGCAGATGCTAAACTACAGGACTGTTTTGCTAGAACAGACTGGAATATGTTCCGGGATTCTTCCGATGGCATTGAGGAGTATACCACATCAGTCACTGGCTTCATCAATAAGTGCATCGAGGCCGGTAGGGATATCCTTGTCTCATCGCGCTCCAGCGACTCCTGTGGCGGGCCGGGCGCAGTGCGCGCCAACCAAGGGGGCCAGGTACACGGTGTTTCCTCCGACACATTGGTGCGGCTGGCTTCCGGGTTGGAGGCGCGCTGTGTTAAGAAGCAGTACGGCTGGTTGGGTTGTGCTTCGGAGAACGCATGGCTTTCGACCTTCGTCTCTCCCGAGCCCGTACGGGAGTTGTAGCGATGAGACAAGGTAGTAATTACTAGCGATTGGATACCACGAAAAATTGGGGAGAAAATGGGATAAAAAAATAAAAATAATAATAATAATAATAATAATAAGTGCATCGAGGACGTCGTCCCCACAGTGACTGTACATACATTCCCCAACCAGAAGCCATGGATTACAGGATACATTCGCACTGAGCTAAAGGGTAGAGCTGCCGTGTTCAAGGAGTGGGACTCTGACCCGGAAGCTTATAAGAAATCCCGCTATGCCCTCCGATGAACCATCAAACAGGCAAAGCTTTAATACAGGACTAAGATCGGATCATACTAAACCGGCTCCGATGCTCGTCGGATGTGGCAGGGCTTGCAAACTATTACAGACTACAAAGGGAAGCACAGCCGAGAGCTGCCCAGTGACACGAGCCTACCAGATGAGCTAAATAAATTCTATGCTCGCTTCAAGGCAAGTAACCCTGTAACATGAATGAGAGCATCAGCTGTTCCGGACAAATGTGTGATCACATTTTCCGCAGCCGATGTGAGTAAGACCTTTAAACAAGTCAACATTCACAAGGCCACAGGGCCAGGATGTGTACTCCAAGCATGCGCTGACCAACTGGCAAGTGTCTTCACTGACAATTTCAACCTCTCCCTGTCTGAGTCTGTAATACCAACATGTTTCAAGCAGACCACCATAGTCCCTGTGCCCAAGAACACTAAGGTAACCTGCCTAACTGACCCGTAGCACTCACGTCTGTAGCCATTAAAGCCTGTTGAGGACAGAGGGTGCTGTTTTCACTTTGAGGGAAAATCGTGCCCAATTTAACTTCTTGTCAATAGGGGCGCGCCATTTCGACTTTGTAAAAATTAGTTCCCAAATTAAACTGCCTCTTAATCAATTCTTGCTCGTACAATATGCATATTATTATTACTATTGGATAGAAAACCCTCTCTAGTTTCTAAAACCGTTTGAATTATTTCTCTGAGTGAAACAGAACTCATTCTGCAGCACACTTCCTGTCAGGAAGTGAGATTTCTGAAATCGAGGTCCCTGTTCTAGGGTCAGTTTATAAGTCCCCATGTAAGCTATGGGGCTACATGCACTGCATACGTCTTCCTCTAGATGTCAGTAAGCGGTGAGAATTTGAATGGAGTGGATTGCACCATCTGCCCCAGACAGGATGTGAAACACATTCAGAGAGTTTAGAAGTCAAAGAGATGAATCGATACCAAAAGAGAAGGGATCTAAATCTGCCCCAGACAGGATGTGAAACACATTCAGAGAGTTTAGAAGTCAAAGAGATGAATCGATACCAAAAGAGAAGGGATCTAATTCTCCCCCAGACAGGATGTGAAACACCATCATAGTGTTTAGAAGCTACAGAGAGTGAAAACGACACAAAAGAGAAGGGATCTAATTCTGCCCCAGACAGGATGTGAAACATCATCATAGTGTTGAGAAGCTATAGAGAGGAAACAACACATAAAGAGAAGTGATCTAATTCTGCCCCAGACAGGATGTGAAACAACATCATGGTGTTTAGAAGCTAAAGAGAGGAAACAACACCAAAATAGAAGTGAATTAAATCTGCCCCAGACAGGATGTGAAACACCGGCATTGTGTTTAGAAGTGTCACGTTCCTGACCTGTTTTCTGTTATTTTTGTATGTGTTTAGTTGGTCAGGACGTGAGTTGGGGTGGGCATTCTATGTTTTGTGTATCTATGTTAAGTGTCAGTGTTAATTGACCTTGTATGGCTCTCAATCAGAGGCAGGTGTTTACGTTTTCCTCTGATTGAGAACCATATATAGGTAGGTTGTTTCACATTGTTTGTTGTGGGTGGTTGTCTTCCGTGTCTGTGTATGTTGCACCACACGGGACTGTTTCGGTTTGTTCGTTCGTTTATGTAGTCTGTTCCTGTTTCATGCGTTCTTCGTGTTTATGTAAGTTTGTTTGTTCAGGTCTGTTGACTTCGTTTGTTATTTTGTAGTTTGTTGAAGTGTTTTCGTGTCTTCGTCTTTTTCTTTAATAAACGTTATTATGGATTCAACATACTTTGGTCCAATCCATACTCCTCCTCTTCGGACGAAGAGGACAACCGTTACAAGAAGTTATAAAGAGAGGAAACAACACCAAAAGAGAAGGGATCTAATTCTGCCTCAGACAGGATGTGAAACACCATCATAGTGTTTAGAAGCTATAGAGAGGAAACAACACCAAAAGAGAAGGGATCTAATTCTGCCTCAGACAGGATGTGATACACCATCATGGAGCATTGAAGCTATAGAGAGAGGAGACCACACCAAAAGTGAAGAGTTCTTATTCTTCCCCAGACAGGATGTGAAACACCATCATTGTGTTTAGAAGCTACAGGGAGAGGAAACGACACAAAAGAGAAGGGATCTAATTCTGCTCCAGACAGGATGTAAAACATCATGATTGTGTTTAGAAGCTATCTAATTCTGCCCCAGACAGGATGTGAAACACCATCATAGAGTTTTTAAGATATAGAGAAAGGAAACAACACCAAAAGAGAATGGATCTAATTCGAACCCAGACAGGACGTGAAACACAATCATAGAGTTTAGAAGCTATAGATGGGTAACAACACCAAAAGAAAAGGTATCTAATTCTGCCCCATACAGGATGTGAAACACCATTATAGTGGTTAGAAGCTATAGAGAGAGGAAACAACACCAAAGGGAATCTAATTCTGCCCCAGATAGGATGTGAAACACCATCATAGAGATTAGAATCAAATCAAATCATTTTATTTTTATAGCCCTACTTGCATCAGCTGATATCTCAAAGTGCTGTACAGAAACCCAGCTTAAAACCCTAAACAGCCAGCAATGCAGGTGTAGAAGCTTGATGGCTAGGAAAAACACCCTAGAAAGGCCAAAACCTATGAAGAAACCTAGAGAGGACCAGGCTATGAGGGGTGGCCAGTCCTCTTCTGGCTGTGCCTGGTGGAGATTCTAACAGAACATGGCCAAGATGTTCAAATGTTGATAAATCGGCTTTTCATAGCCGATCATTGAGAGTATCTCTACCGCTCCTGCTGTCTCTAGAGAGTTGAAAACAGCAGGTCTGGGACAGGTAGCATGTCCGGTGAACAGGTCAGGGTTCCATAGCCGCAGGCAGAACAGTTGAATCTGGAGCAGCAGACGGCCAGGTGGACTGCGGACAGCAAGGAGTCATCATGCCTGGTAGTCCTGAGGCATGGTCTTAGGGCTCAGGTTCTCTGAGAGAGAGAAAGAAAGAAAGAAAGAGAGAATTAGAGAGAGCATACTAAAATTCACACAGGACACTGGATAAAACAGGAGAAATACTCCAGATATAACAAACTGTCCCTAGCCCCCTGACACATAAACTACTGCAGCATAAATACTGGAGGCTGAGACAGGAGGGGTCAGGAGACACTGTGACCCCATCCGATTATGCCCCCAGACAGGGCCAAACAGGCAGGATATAACCCCACCCACTTTGCCAAAGCACAGCCCCCGAACCACCAGAGGGATATATCTTCAACCACCAACTTACCATCCTGAGACAAGGCTGAGTATAGCCCACAAAGATCTCCGCCACGGCACAACCCAAGGGGGGAGCGCAAACCCAGAAAGGATTCCAGTTTCAACTGTTCTGCCTGCGGTTACGGAACCCCTACCTGTCCCAGACCTGCTGTTTTCAACTCTTAATGATCGGCTATGAAAAGCCAACTGACATTTATTCCTGATTATTATTTGACCATGCTTGTCATTTATGAACATTTTCAAAATCTTGGCTCTCTCTAATTTTCTCCTTCTCTCTTTCTTTCTTTCTCTCGGAGGACCTGAGCCCTAGGACCATACGTCAGGACTACCGGGCATGTTGACTCCTTGCTGTTCCCAGTCCACCTGGCCTTGCTGCTATTCCAGTTTCAACTGTTCTGCCTGCGGTTATGGAACCGCCACCTGTCCCAGACCTGCTGTTTTCAACTCTTAATGATCGGCTATGAAAAGCCAACTGAAAATTATTCATGATTATTATTTGACCATGCTTGTCACTTATGAACATTTTGAACATCTTGGCATAGTTCTGTTATAATCTCCACCCGGCACAGCCAGAAGAGGACTGGCCACCCCTCATAGCCTGGTTCCTCTCTAGGTTTCTTCCTAGGTTTTGGCCTTTCTAGGGAGTTTTTCCTAGCCACCGTGCTTCTACACCTGCATTGCTTGCTGTTTGGGGTTTTAGGCTGGGTTTCTGTACAGCACTTCGAGATATTAGCTGATGTACGAAGAGCTATATAAAATGAACTTGATTGATTGATTGATTGAAGACCACGTCAGTGACTCAACCAATTCAAGTTACGCACCCCTCCTAGTAACGGTATGGAAGAGCACCAGTAAGCCAGTGACTCAGCCCCTGTAATACGGTTAGAGGCAGAGAATCCCAGTTGATAGAGGGGAACCGGCCAGGCAGAGACAGCAAGGGTGGTTCGTTGCTCCAGTGCCTTTCCGTTCACCTTCACACTCCTGGGCCAGACTACACTCAATCATAGGACCTACTGAAGAGATGAGTCTTCAATAAAGACTTAAAGGTTGAGACCGAGTCTGCATCGCTTACATGGGTAGGCAGACCGTTCCATATAAATGGAGCTCTATAGGAGAAAGCCCTGCCTCCAGCTGTTTTCTTAGAAATTCTAGGGACAATTAGGAGGCCTGCGTCTTGTGACCGTAGCGTACGTGTAGGTATGTATGGCAGGACCAAATCAGAAAGATAGGTAGGAGCTTGCCCATGTAATGCTTTGTAGGTTAGCAGTAAAACCTTGAAATCAGCCCTTGCCTTAACAGGAAGCCAGTGTAGGGAGGCTAGCATTGGAGTAATATGATCAAATTTTTTGGTTCTAGTCAGGATTCTAGCAGTCGTATTTAGCCCTAACTAAAGTTTATTTAGTGCTTTATCCGGGTAGCCTGAAAGTAGAGCATTGCAGTAGTCTAACCTAGAAGAGACAAAAGCATGGATACATTTTTCTGCATCATTTTTGGACCAAAATTTTCTGATTTTTGCAATGTTACGTAGATGGAAAAAAGCTGTCCTTGAATCAGTCTTGATATGTTTGTCAAAAGAAAGATCAGGGTCCAAAGTAACGCCGAGGTCTTTCACAGTTTTATTTGAGACGACTGTACAACCATCAAGATTAATTGTCAGATTCAACAGAAGATCTCTTTGTTTCTTGGGACCTAGAACAAGCATCTCTGTTTTGTCCGAGTTTAAAAGTAGAACGTTTGCAGCAATCCACTTCCTTATGTCTGAAACACAGGCTTCCAGCGAGGGCAATTTTGGGGCTTCACCATGCTTCTTCGAAATATACAGCTGTGTGTCATCCGCATAGCAGTGAAAGTTAACATTATGTTTTCGAATGACATCCCAAGAGGTAAAATATATAGTGAAAACAATAGTTGTCCTAAAACGGAACCTTGAGGAACACCGAAATTTACAATTGATTTGTCAGAGGACGAACCATCCACAGAGACAAACTGATATCTTTCCGACAGATAAGATCTAAACCAGGCCAGAACTTGTCCGTGTAGACCAATTTGGGTTTCCAATCACTCCAAAAGAAGGTGGTGATCGATGGTATCAAAAGCAGCACTAAGGTCTAGGAGCACGAGGACAGATGCAGAGCCTTGGTCTGACGCATTAAAAGGTAATTTACCACCATCACAAGTGCAGTCTCAGTCCTATGATGGGGTCTAAAACCAGACTGAAGCATTTCATATACATTGTTTGTCTTCAGGAAGGCAGTGAGTTGCTGCGCAACAGCTTTTTCAAAATTCTTTGAGAGGAATGGGAGATTCGATTTAGGCCGATAGTTTTAAATTTTTTCTGGGTCAAGGTTTGGCTAATTCAAGAGGCTTTATTACTGCCACTTTTAGTGAGTTTGGTACACATCCGTTGGATAGAGAGACGTTTATTATGTTCAACATAGGAGGGCCAAGCACAGGAAGCATCTCTTTCAGTAGTTTAGTTGGAATAGGGTCCAGTATGCAGCTTGAAGGTTTAGAGGCCATGATTATTTTCATCATTGTGTCAGGAGATTTAGTAATAAAACATTAAAGTGTCACCTTTGATCCTAGGTCTGGGCAGTGTTGTGCAGACTCAGAACAACTGATTTTTGGAGTTATAGGCAGATTTAAAGAGGAGTCCGTAATTTGCTTTCTAATGATCATGATCTTTTCCTCAAAGACGTTAATGAATTTATTACTGCTGAAGTGAAAGCCATCCTCTCTTGGGGAATGCTGCTTTTTAGTTATCTCTGATACAGTCTCAAAAAGAAATGTTGGATTGTTCTTATTTTCCTCAATTAAGTTGGAAAAATAGGATGATCGAGCAGCAGTGAGGGCTCTTCGATACTGCATGGTACTGTCTTTCCAAGCTATTCGGAAGACTTCCAGTTGGTGTTGAATGAGCGACACCGGTTGAGCATTCCTACAGCATTTCCCTCCAGAAGTCATGAGAAAGTTGTCCGGCTGTCCGGAAAGTTGTCCGGTTGTCCGGAATGTGCGAGGGTATTTATAATACTATCTGTACTTACTGACGCTGTTTCATCCTTTCCTGAAATTACCCTAACGATTGCTTGCCACACAGCTTTCCTCACCGTAAGGCGATCGTTCTCCTGTTTATTATGAGCACAGTGACTGCAATTAGAAGACATCATGTTAACTTCACTAGGGTAGGGGGCAGCATTCGGAATTTTGGATGAAATGCATGCCCAATTTAAACTGCCTGCTTCTCGGGCCCAGAAGATATGATATGCATATATATAATTTGATAGAAAACACTCTGAAGTTTCCAAAACTGTTAAAATAGTGTCTGTGAGTATGACAGAACTGATTTGTCAGGCGAAAACCTGAGAAAAATCCATTTTCTTTTTGTTTTGTAGTTTTCTATTCAATTCCATTACAGTATCCATTGACTTAGGACTCAAACTGCAGTGTCTATGCCTTCCACTAGATGTCAACAGTCTTTAGAAATAGTTTCAGGCTTGTATTCTGAAAAATTATGGAATAAGAGCATTCGGAATGACTGGACGCTAAAGTGTCGCAGAGCTTTTTCATGCGCTCGACAGAGAGAGCAATTCTTGTTTACCTTTAAAATTGATGACGTTATTGTCCGGTTGAAATATTATTGATTATTTAGGCTAAAAACAACCTGAGGATTGAATATAAACATCGTTTGACATGTTTCTATGAACTTTACGGATACAATTTAGATTTTTTTGTCTGCCTCTTTTGACTGTTTGAGCCTGTGGAATACGGAAGAAAACGCGCAAACAAAACTGAGGTTTTTGTATATAAAGAGACTTTATCGAACAAAATAAACATTTATTGAGTAAATTAATGTCTGCTTAGTGCAACCATATGAAGATCATCAGAAGTAAGGGATTCATTTTATCTCTATTTCTGACTCTGACTCTGTTCTACTTGGCTGGTTACTGTTTGTAATGAATTGTCTAGTGGGCTATGTTCTCAAATAATCGTAAGGTATGCTTACGTCGTAAAGCATTTTATTAAATCTGACAACGTGGTTGGATTCACAAAAAGTTCGTCTTTAAACCTATGTAAAATATGTTTTGTTTTCTGAATTTTTATAATGAGTATTTCTGTATTTGAATTTGGCGTTGTCCAGACAATGGACCGCTGGGGGAGACAGGAAGTCCTTCCAGCGCCTCCACCAGCACAACCGGGGTCTCTCTTGAGCGCCCCTTTCCCGCCTGAACCCAGTGGGATCCGTCTCTCCTTGCCCCAGGAGTACGACGGGAGGGCTACGAACTGCCAGGGTTTCTTATTACAATTAGACCTCTATCTGGCCACCGTCCACCCGGCTCCATCGGGCCGTGAGAGTCCGCCCTCGTCTCGTGCATCACCGGGAGTGCCCTGGAGTAAGCCAACCCCGTGTGGAGAGAGGGAGATGCTGCGTTGGACCAGATTTGAGGAGATTTGAGGTGAGCGCCTCTACCATCTGAAGTAGAAGATGAGGAGCGCCCAGGAGTTCGCCCTGGAGTTTAGGACCCTGGCTCCCGGGCGCGGGATGGAACAACAGGGCCCTGATCGACCATTACCGCTGCATTCTGCGAGAGGACGTCCATCGGGAGCTGGCCTGCAGAGACACCACCCTCACATTTGACCAGCTAGTGGACCTGTCCATCTGGCTGGACAACCTGCTGGCTACTCACGGACGTTCAGATCGGGGTCTGGTGGTTCTATCCTCCCGCACCCCCTCTCCATTAGCCATAGAGCTGCGAGGGGCGAGAGCCTACACTTTCTCGTTCTCTACTTCTAACACGGGTGGAACGGATGTGGCTGCCTGACAATGATCAAAAGAGCATCTGTTCACCGATGTGACAGTTCCAACTCAGTTCCACCGCTACGACACCGCCGAAGCATCGGCCACGGCGGTGTCGGCTATCGCCGGTTAACACACGATCTGATAGAATCTAGTTCTTCGTCAGTCTGTCAGTTCCTCCCTTCTCAGCAGCATTGGAGAACAAAACAAATGGGTGGGCGGAACATTCAACACAGACTAGAGGAAGGAGACAGGCACAAATCTCTTCCTCTCTACTCCCCACCACACTCACACACACACACACACACACACAAAAACAGCAAAGACTTAAAAATGAGGAAAATGTGAGGGAGTCAGCTGCTGTATTTAAAAACCAGCTGGAAGGAGAAGGGGAGGGGTTGAGGGACGTGACAGAGAGGGTTTGTGTGTAGACGGGAACTGGACGCTACCCAAACCAAGGAGAGGAGTTCCTCGAAAAGGCCTTTGTGTAGGAGAGATCCTAGAAGTCTAGCCGGCAATTATATAATGGCTTATATAATGGCAGTAGTAAAAAAAAATTAAAACAACAACAGCCATACGTATAAATAGCCAGGGAAAGGGACTGCTTTGAATTATAAAAAGCCAATTTAGCATGAGGAGAAAAGCCCCTATCCCCAAGAGATGTATAAACAATGAAAAAGACTATATGGGTTATTTAGAGTGTGTTAGGGTAAAGGACTCCGAATGATGGATGTGTTTCACCCTTTGGCTGTTTTTTGGCTGTGCTTGTTCTACAAGGCCTCTTGGAGTGCATTTATCCCGATGATGTTGATCCATAAAAAAAATATATATTTTGTGTGGCAGCACTGAGAACTGGGATTCTGCTTTGGTAGATTCCCATTTTACAACAATGTCAAGCTATGGCTTCTGTGGTAACACTTTACTAAAGCCAACCGGTTTAATGAGTTATTACAACACAGATGAGCCTCTATAATGTATTTCTATGCTGCAATTTCCCAACACAATGAAAATATATTATGAAAATGAGTCTGAGACATTACAAGGGCTCATACATGCCTGTGACAAGTCTTGCAATGCATTGTAACTGTTATGTTACATTATGACTGTTATACATTACAACTGCAATCCCATGTGCGTCAGTTGGTAGAGCATGGCACTTGCAACGCAGAGTTGTGGGTTCAATTCCCACTGGGGACCAGCATGAAAAATAAAATAAAATGTATGCACTCACTACTGTAAGTTGCTCTCAATAAGAGTGTCTGCTAAATGACTGAACATGTTTTACTTCCTCGTCATATAAATTGCAAAATCACAGGATTACAACAAATGGCTGCCTCATGTCAGTGACAAAGGAGACAATTACTTGCCAGTGTGGCATGCAGCGCTAACCAAAGGAAAATCTGATACTGTCCAAAGAAGAGCAGTTCGTATCATCATTGGCACAGTGTCACGCCCTGACCTTAGAGATCCTTATTTATTCTCTATGTTTGGTTAGGTCAGGGTCTGACTCGGGTGGGAGAATCTGTGTTTTCTATTTCTTTGTTGTTTTTGCTTAGTGTGGTTCCCAATCAGAGGCAGCTGTCTATCGTTGTCTCTGATTGGGGATCATATAATAGTTGTCGTTTTCCGTTTAGTATCTGTGCCTGACGGAACTGTTCGCTTTCGTTTTTGTATTCGTTAGTTTTGTTTGAGTGATTCTTGACAATAAAGATCATGAACACTTTCCACGCTGCGCTTTGGTCTCATTCCGCCGACAGACGTTACACACAGACGACACCTACTCAGGAGAGTGGTCCTGGTACCCCTTGTATATAGCCTCGCTACTGTAATTTTACTGCTGCTCTTTAATTATTTTTTATTTGTCATTTTTTACTTGTCCACTTAACAGTTATTTTTCTTAAAACTGCATTGTTGGTTAAGGGCTTGTAAGTAAGCATTTCACTTGTTGTACACCTGTTGTATTCGTCGGGTTGGATGTGTGGCCGTATAACGCAAACATCTATCAACCCAAAGGTTGCGTATTCAAATCTCATCAAGGACAACTTTAGCTAATTAGTGACTTTAACTACTTACTACTTTTTATCTACTTAGCATGTTAGCCAACCCTTCCCCTAACCCTAACCTTAAATATTTAACCTAACTCATAACCTTAACCCTAGCCCAGCTAACGTTATGCCAGCTAGCTAATGTTAGTGTTAGCAACCTAGCCACCTAGCTAAAGTTATCTAAAACAAATTGTAATTCGTAAAATTTCATATGTTTTTCAAATTCGCCAAATAATGTAAGAATTGCAATTCGTAACATACAGAATCATACAAATTGTAATTTGCAACATATCATACAAAATGGATGATGGACATCCACAAATGAATAAATACCATGCAACATGTAATATATCATACTAAATTGAGTGTCTCGGATTTACCTACAGAATAATTCCCACCCCAACACCAGACCTGCTTCTCAATTAAACTGGAACTGATCCACTGCAGCACTGAGCGTTTTCGTTGCAGCACCATCTCAGCCATGGTTCGCTTGCTGAACAGTTGACGATTAACATTATTGTTTGCCAATATCTGTTTTTTTATTGTATTTTAATTTGTATCGGCAATTTTAATATTAAAATGTAAGTTCATCTTGCTGCCATTTTTACAATGTTCAGAGTGACAAATACTACATCAGCCCTATGCCTTACCTTGTAAGACTGCTTAATGCTGCTTTTATTTACTTACAGTTGAAGTCGGAAGTTTACATACACTCAGGTTGGAGTCATTAAAACTCGTTTTTCAACCAATCCACTAATTTCTTGTAAACAAACTATAGTTTTGGCAAGTCGGTTAGGACATCTGCTTTGTGCATGACACAAGTAATTTTTCCAACAATTGTTTACAGACAGATTATTTCACTTATAATTCACTGTATGACAATTCCAGTGGGTCAGAAGTTGACTGTGTCTTTAAACAGAATGAAAAATTCCAGAAAATTATGTCATGGCTTTAGAAGCTTCTGATAGGCTTATTGACATCATTTGAGTCAATTGGAGGTGTACCTGTGGATGTATTTCAAAGCCTACCTGTCAGGACCCGGTGAAAGAAACAGTCACTA
The DNA here is from genome assembly GCF_029448725.1 of Salvelinus fontinalis. Taxonomy (NCBI): domain Eukaryota; kingdom Metazoa; phylum Chordata; class Actinopteri; order Salmoniformes; family Salmonidae; genus Salvelinus; species Salvelinus fontinalis. Next base: position 43,802,949 of record NC_074681.1, read on the forward strand.
ATAGTTGGCAGAACCCAGAAGATGAGGCAGACTCAGCAGTACTAGAGATATTGATTTAATAAAAGGACAAGATCTTCAGGCAAAGAATATAAATCCACCACGTCCAAAATAAAGCCAAGAGGCACAAAATGGATATCCTCCAAAATACAAAGAAACTCCACAAAATGGTAAAAATAGCAGGGAAAAACAAACCTCAAAAGACTACTCAAAAATACACAAGAACTAAACCAGAGAACCTCTGGAAAATCCAATAAGAGAAATATATGTTTCACAAAAAGGCTGGGGCTGGGTGCTAACATACAAACACTGAGCAAAGAACTGAGGACCACACAGGGTTTAAATACCAACAAGGGAACGACACACAGGTGCAAACAATAATAGAGCAAGGAAAAAACAAAAGGTTAAAAAAAGGTGCAATGGGGACATCTAGTGACAAAAACCAGAACAGTCCTGGCCAAAACCTGACACTACCATCATAATCAGTGCATCATTGCTTGACATCATGGAATAAATAAAAAAAATCAGCCAAGACCTCAGGAAAAAATTGTAGACCTCCACAAGTCTAGTTCTTCCATGGGAGCAATTTCCAAACGCCTGAAGGTACCACGTTCATCTGTACAAACAATAGTACGCAAGTATAAACACCATGGGACCATGCAGCAGTCATACCGCTTAGGAAGGAGATGCGTTCTGTCTCCTAGAGATGAGCGTACTTTGGTGCAAAATGTGCAAATCAATCCCAGAATAACAGCAAAGGACCTTGTGAAGATGCTGGAGGAAACAGGTACAAAAGTATCTGTATCAACATAACCTGAAAGGCCGCTCAGAAGCCCATGCTCCAAAACTGCCATACAAAAACAGATTACGGTTTGCAACTGCACATGAGGACAAAGATCATACTTTTTAGAGAAATGTCCTCTGGTCTAATGAAACAAAAATAGAACTGTATGGTCATAATGACCATCGTTATGTTTGGAGGAAAAAGTGGGAGGCTCAAGACATCAGTCAGGAAGTTAAAGCTTAGTCGCAAATGGGTCTTCCAAATGGACAATGACCGCAAGCACACTTCCAAAGTTGTGGCAAAATGGCTTAAGGACAACAAAGTCAATGTATTGGAGTGGCCATCACAATACCCTAGCCCTCAATCCCATAGAAATTTGAGGGAATAACATGAAAAAGCGTGTATGAGCAAGGAGGCCTACAAACCTGACTCAGTAACACCAGCTCTGTCAGGCAGGAATGGGCCAACATTCACCCATCTTATTGTGGGAAGCTTGTGGAAGGCTATCCGAAACATTTTGACCCAAGTTTAGCAATGTAAAGGCAATGCTACCAAATACTAATTGTGTATATAAACTTCTGACCTACTGGGAATGTGATGAAAGAAATAAAAGCTGAAATAAATAATTCTCTCTACTATTATTCTGACATTTCACATTCTTCAAAAAAAGTGGTGATCCTAACTGACCTAAGACAGGGAATTTTTACTAGGATTAAATGTCAGGAATTGTGAAAAACTGAGTTTAAATGTATTTCGCTAAGGTGTATGTAAACTTCCGACTTCAACTGTATGTTTGCCTATGTACTGTATACTGCAATTCAGCTTTTAGCTGCAAATGTGTACAATTCTAAATAATCTTGTAGCAACAACAAATAAAATGTGACCAGGGTTTTGACTACATTCCAAGGACTGTCCTATTCAATGGCAGGCTCAAGGATTGTGATGGATTCTTTAAAAAAAAAAGAATGTGAGACAATAAGAACGTCAACTATTTCATTGTTGGTCGTTGTTCGATCAAGGCGCTGATGGGAATGGGTTGAGGATGTGTTGATAATGTTTTACTGTGTTGTCTGTCATCTTTCAGTAATGTCTTATACAGACTAGAAACTTTCACACACTTGCAGTCTATCTCATAGACTTTCACAGACAGGAATACCACATCCACAATCATACCAATATGTAACTCCAATGAAGTCACATGTCACTTTATGACTCTTCATCTCAGTTTACTTTCCTCTTAATTGATTATTTGGCGGCTGATTTGCATGGATAGATTACTGAGCATTAGCCAAACGCAGGATACGGCTAATGTATCGTTTCTATGCACACTGCGAGTTTATACATTAATGACACTACTGCTTTCTATCCAGGCACAGCAATAGGGACATGCCAGCAAGGTTGTGGCTGAAACACCGTTACAATCCAGCACGTAATGGGGACTATGGGTCAGGAATTTATGCAAGAACACTGTCTATGAATAAAAACAACTGGCCTCAGAGGCCTCAAGGCTACGCGGGTCAACTACGTTAATTAATCAGGCTGAAGTGTGTGTGGGGTGGGGGAGATGTTTCAGTAAGTATGTGTGTATACGATGCATGGATGTGTGTGTGTGTGTGTGTGTGTGTGTGTGTGTGTGTGTGTGTGTGTGTGTGTGTGTGTGTGTGTGTGTTTACAGTACATATACAGTTCATTCAGAAAGTATTCATTCCCCTTAACTTATTCCACATTTTGTTGTGTTACAGCATGAATTCAAAATGGATGAAATATATTATTTTTTCTCACCCATCTACGCACAACACCCCATAATGACAAAGTGAAAACATGTTTTTAGAAATGTTTGCAAATGTATTGAAAGTGAAATACAGAAATATCTAATTTACATATGTATTCACACCCCTGAGTCAATAGATGTTAGAACCACCTTTGGCGGCCATTACTGCTGTGAATCTTTATGGGTAAGTCTATAAGAGCTTTGCACACATGGATTGTACAATATTTGCACATTATTCTTTTTAGAATTCTTAAAGCTTCAGGTTGGTTGTTGATCATTGCTAGACAGACATTTAAAAAGTCTTACTGTACATTTTCAAGCCAATTTAAGTCAAAACTGTAACTAGGCCACTCAAGAACATTCAATGTCATCTTGGTAAGCAACTCCAGTGCATATTTGACCTTGTGTTTTCGGGTTAATGTCCTAGTAAAATGTGAATTTGTCACCCAGTGTCTGTTGGAAAGCAGACTGAAGCAGGTTTTCGTCTAGGATTTTGCCTGTGCTTAGCTTTATTCAGTTTAATTTTACCCCAAAAACTCCCTAGTCCTTGCCGATGACAAGCATACCCATAACATGATGCAGCCACTACCATGCTTGAAAATATGAAGACCGGTACTCAGTGCCTCAAACACAATGCTTTGTATTCAGGACATAAAGTTCATTTCTTAGCTTAATTTTTTGTAGTTTTACTTCATAGTCTTATTGCAAACAGGATGCATGTTTTGGAATATTTGTATTCTGTAAATGCTTCCTTCTTTTCACTCTGTCAATTAGGTTAGTATTGTGGAGTAAATACAATGTCATTGATCCAACCTCAGTTTTCCCCTATCATAGCTACTAGACTCTGTAACTGTGGTGAGCGGTTTCCTTCCTCTGCGGCAACTGAGTTAGGAGAGGCGCCTATATCTTTGTAGTGACTGGGTGTATTGATACATCATCCATTAATAACTTCACGATGCTCAAAGGGATATTCAATGTCTTCTTTTTTACCTATCTACCAATAGGTGCCGTTCTTTGCGAGTCATTGGAAAACCTCCCTGGATTGTTTGAATCTGTATTTGAGATAATTTTATGTGTGGGGTATGGAGATGAGGTAGTAAATAAAACATCTGGTTAAACACTATTATTGCACACAGAGTGAGTCCATGCAACTTATTATGTGACTTGTTAAGCACATTTTTACTCCTGAACTTATTTAGGCTTGCCATAACAAAGGGGCTGAATATTTATTCACTCGAGGAATTTCAGCTCTTCATTTTCAAATCATTTGTAAACATTTCTAAAAACATAATTCCACCTTGACGTTATGGGGTATTGTGTGTAGGCCAGTGACAAAATCTAAATTGACTGGAAAAAGTAAAGAGGTGTGAATAACATGTCTGTTGCATTTAAGCCTTCAAGTAACAGCACGACAAAAGGATGGTTATATTGAGAAGTATTTGATATGTCAAACATTACATCCTACTGTTAAGCCACTCTGTGTCTCAGGCCTACCCATTTGCGTTAGGTAACCCTAGGGTACGGCAAAGTGGGGGGAGTAAAAATACCCCCACCAGTTGAAGCTTGATTACTGTACTTCTACCTCATTCTAAAACTCTAACATGCTATTTGGAGAACAGCAAACATAAACCAAAATGACCCCAGGCATTAATTATCACCCCAATATTAGGTGTAAAGGTATGTGGAATGGCGTGTACAATGTACTGTACTTCTTAACCTCATCATACATATATACATTTACTAATTTACTCGTGGAACAGCGCATACAGTGCAAAATGAAATACGTGCAAAATGCAGGCTATCAAGTCACAACAAGGCCATCTTTAAGTACCAGAGTCAATATGAAGCAACCGGAGCATAAAACAGACTGCGAATGCAAACTGTGCCAGATAAATCCTACACATGCATTGAAATAAAAGGCATACATTAAAGGACTTACTTAGGCCTACAATTGAAAAGGATGCATGAAGACAAACTCAACCAAATGCAAAAGGAAAATGTACACATTAAGGCCACACCAGTGATTCAGTACCGCTGAATGAACAGCGCCTCGGTACAGATAGCCTTAGTGGAGCTCTGTGGCGTGTGGCTGAATGGACAGCGCCTCGGTACAGATAGCCTTAGTGGAGCTCTGTGGCGTGTGGCTGAATGGACAGCACATGAGTACAGATAGCCTTAGTGGAGCTCTGTGGCGTGTGGCTGAATGGACAGCGTCTCGGTACAGATAGCCTCAGTGGAGCTTTGTGGCGTGTGGCTGAATGGACAGTGTCTCTGTCAAGTAGCCAAATAGAATTATTCAGTTTGTGGGCAGTTAGACATTTTTGAGCACAGTTGAGTAGCCTACAATGCTAATATAAAAATCAAACTGGCATGCAGATCTTTAGAAATGGTAGAGTCAAATGTAAATTGGAGCTCATATGAAACATTTTGCCGAGGTGCAGTCCTGTACGAGGTGCAGTCCATTCAGCCACACGCCACAGAGCACTATGCTATCTGTACTGAGGTGCTGTCCATTCAGCCACACGCCACAGAGCACTATGCTATCTGTACTGAGGTGCTGTCCATTCAGCCACACGCCACAGAGCACTATGCTATCTGTACTGAGGTGCTGTCCATTCAGCCACACGCCACAGACCTCCACTATGCTTATCTGTACCGAAGCGCTGTCCATTCATGTCCTTGATGATCTTTATGTCCTTCCTGTGACATCGGTTGCTGTATGTGTACTGGAGGGCAGGAAGTTTGGCCCCAGTGATGCGTTGGGCAGACCGCACCACCTTCTAGAGAGCCTTGCAGTTGTGGTTGGTGCAGTTGCCATACCAGGTGGTGATACAGCCAGACAGAATGCTCTCAATTGTGCATCTGTAAAAGTCTGTGAGGGTTTTAGGTGCCAAGCCGAATTTCTTCAGCCTGAATGTTGCACATTCTTCACCACACTGTCTATGTGGGTGGACAATTTCAGTTAGTCAGTGATGTGTACCACACTCCCAGAGCCCTCACTTTGTCCCTGTAGGCTGTCTCGTTATTGTTGGTAATCAAGCCTACTACTGTTCTGTCGTCTGCAAACTTGATGATTGAGTTGGAGGCATGCTTGACCACGTAGTCATGGGTGAACAGGGAGTATAGGAGGGGACTGAGCACGCACCCTTGTGGGGCCCCAGTGTTGAGGATCAGCGAAGGGGAGGTGTTGTTTCCTACCTTCACCACCAATAAAGAAAAACCCTTCAATGAGTAGGTGTTCTAAAAGTTTTGACCGGTAGTGTACATTACCTTGGAAATAATAGACGACGCAGCAGTAATGTACAGCATGTCGGCATTTATCCCGCTTATACCACAGTTGCCAAAGAAAACAATATGAATGCACATGTTTACCGGTAGAAATATACTTGTTTCTCATTTTTATAAGCAAATTCATAATTTCCCATCTTTAGGTTGCTTGAAACACGACCCAGTCTTTGGTTCGATTAGTTCGATATTTATGGACACGATCCAGTCGTTCATTTTTTATGTTCCTTTGCCATGCTCAGTGGCAACGTTCTTATCCCTTGCTTGCTGCTAGCTAGTCAACAAGCCACAGAGACACATTCCCGACCTCTGCAGCCAGAATAACAGCTGTTTATCCCGCTTATACCACATTTGCCAAAAGAAAGCAATACTTTAAGAACACATTTACCGGCATAAATAAAATGTTTTCTTTGATATGTACATTTACAGTGCATTCGGAAGGTATTCAGACCCCTAAACTTTTTCCACATGACAAAGCAAAAAACAAGGGTTTTAGATTTTTATAAAAAATGTCAAACAGAAATATCTTATTTACAGAGTAACTATTCAGACCCTTTGCTATGAGACTTGAAATTGAGCTCAGGTGCATCCTGTTTCCATTGATCACCCTTGAAATGTTTTAACAACTTGATTGGAGTCCACCTGTGTTAAATTCAATTGATTGAACATGATTTGGAAAGGCACACACCTGTCTATATAAAGTCCCACAGTTGACAGTGCAAGTCACAGCAAAAACCAAGCCATGAGGTTGAAGGAATTGTCCTTAGAGCTCCGAGACAGGATTGTGTGGAGGCAAAGATCTGGGGAAGGGTACCAAAAAATTTCTACAGCATTGAAGGTTCCCAATAACAAGTTTGGAACCACCAAGACTCTTCCTAAAACAGGATGCCTGGCCAAACTGAGCAATCGGGGGAGAAGAGTCTTGGTCAAGGAGGTGACCAAGAACCCAATGGTCATTCTGACAGAGCTCCAGAGTTCCTCTTTGGAGATCGGAGAACCTTACAGAACAACAACCATCTCTGCAGCACTCTACCAATCAGGTATTTATGGTAGAGTGGCCAGACTGAATCCACTCCTCTGTAAAATGCACATGACAGCCCTCTTGGAGTTTGCCAAAAGGCACCTAAAGGACTTTGACCACGAGAAACAAGATTCTATGGTGTGATGAAACCAAGATTGAACTCCTTGGCCTGAATGCCAAGCGTCACGCCTGGAGGAAACCTGGCACCATCCCTATGGTGAAGCATGGTGGTGGCAGCATCATGCTGTGGGGATGTTTTTCAGTGGCAGGAACTGGGAGACTAGTCAGGATAGAGGCAAAGATGAACGGAGCAAAGTACAGAGATATCCTTGATGAAAACCTACTCCAGAGCGCTCATCTCATCTTCGCCCCAGACCTCAGACTGGGGCTTAGGTTTAACTTCCAACAGGACAATGACCCTAAGCACACAGCCAAGACAATGCAGGAATGGCTTTGGGACAAGTCTCTGAATGTTCTAGAGTTGCCAAACCAGAGCCCGGACCTGAACCCGATCAAAGAATATCTGGAGAAACCTGAAAATAGCTGTGCAGCGACGCTACCAACCTGACAGAGGTTGAGAGGATATGCAGTAAAGGGTCTGAATACTTATGTAAATGGAATATTTCAATTGATACATTTGCTAACATTTCTAAAAACCTGATTTTGCTTTGTTATTATGGGGCAATGGGTGTCGCTTAATGAGGGGGGAAAAACAATTTATTCCATTTTAGAATAAGGCTGTAACGTAACAAAATGTGGAAAAAGTCAAGGGGTCTGAATACTTTCTGAATGCACTTCCTATTTCTCATATTTTGATTGGTAGGGATGCGAAACAGTCGTTCATTTGATTAGTTTGATATTTATGGACGCAACCCAGTTATTTATTTTTCTTGTCCCTTGCTTGCTAGCTAGCCAGCAAGCTACGGCTAACACAGTCACGGGTAACATAGCCCCCGTCCCCGCAGGAGGCCTTTTGTCTTTTGGTAGGCCACTATTGTAAATAAGATTTTTTTTCTTAACTGAGTTGCCAAGTTAAATAAATGTGTAAGAAAAAAAGAATAACAGCAAAGTAGCTGTTTTCTATTGACAGTCATTTGAATACATAACAATGAGCTGATAATGCCCGATTTTGCCTGGCATAGCTAGAAAAGTTTGCCTTTTCGTCGTCAGGACACTCGACACTGTTCATTATGTGGAAGCCACATTGCATATGAAACACTAGGCTAGAAGCTAGCTAAATAGTTTGTTGCTGTCAAACCTGCCAATTTGACAAGCGAATTGAAAAATATCAGTTGCTGAAAACAGCTGGTCAAAATAGAAACGTGGGAGGATTTGACAGCATAGCGCCACTTGCGTCATGACTGCAGCAGTGGAGACCAGAGAAATTCATGTTCATCACTCACTTCGTTAGGTCATCAGATGGGTCATCAGATGCTTCCCCCAAAATTATCTCTGCAAAAACACATCAATTTTCCTCGTTGGACCTGCGTTTACAATGTATCCAATACATTTTTTTTGCGGTTGTTGATTTAGCTTCCTGTAACTTTGTAGTAAGTACGGTCTGCATGTGTAAGCGCTTATTGCGTCATAATTGCAAGGTGTCCTGATATATTTTACAACTGCCCCGATATCTTTTCCAACTGTCCCATTATCTGGTTGGAATATCCATTCTAGAATGCCCTTCTAGCCAATCAGAAATGAATATTCAACAATGCTATGATATAACTATTTTTAACTCAGGAATATTGACACGAAAGACTGAGCGGTGGCAATGCATTATACCAGAGGCAGGTAGGCTACAGGTAGGGATTAGGGATGCAGGAAGAGGATAATGATAAAGTAGGCCTACAGCAAGTTGAGTTGCAAACCCCCCCCCCCACACAGCCACAATTCGTCTGGGCATGTGTTACGCTCCTCGTTTGAATTAGGAGACCAAGGTGCAGCGTGGTAGGCAAACATCTTACTTTTATTAAAAATGAACACCGAAAAACAACAAAATACAAAACGAACGTAAAGTTCTGCAGGCTACCCAGCAACTATACAAAATCAAGATCCCACAAACTATGGTGGAAAAAAGACTGCCTAAGTATGATCCCCAATCCGAGACAACGATAGACCGCTGCCTCTGATTGGGAACCATACCAGGCCAACATAGAAATACAACATAGATTGCCCAGCCTAGTCACACCCTGACCTAACCAAATAGAGAATAAAAAGGCTCTCTAAGGTCAGAGCTTGACAGCATGGACTCTATGTGTCGAAAGCGTTCCACAGAGATAATGGCCCAGGTTGACTCCACTGCTTCTCACGGTTGTGTCTAGTTGGCTGGATGTCCTTTGGGTGGTGGACCATTCTTGATACACATGGAAAACCCCAGAAAAAAACCCAGCAGCAGTGCAGTTCTTGACACATTCAATCCGGTGCTGTGTTTTCAAATTTACTGTATGTTGCAGGTAAGTAAGCATTTCACTGTAAGGTGAATGCCTGTTGTATTCGGCGCATGTGACAAATAACATTTGATGTGTTTGTTTGATGAAGTCTGGGGACAGGGCCACCTCACATTAATCTCAATGGAAGATTGAATAGATATCACCTGAATAGATACAGAATAAACCTATAGAAACTGAAACACATACAGTGAGCTCCAAAATTACTGGCACCCCTAACTGGCAATGCACGAACAATACTTAAAAAAATATAAACAAAACAATTATAGAGATAAACTCAAAATAACAACATGTGAAAAATACTGTACTTCAATAATGTTTCAATGGAACCCAACAAAATCCTTTATTGATTTAATTAAAAACCAATGTCCTCCAAATCAAAGTTTCACAATTGATGGCACCCTTAAATATTATTGTAAATAACATCTACCGACATTAAACCAGGAATTAAATTCCACTTCTTTAAGTTTATCTAAGTGTTAAGGAACTATATTGAGCCAATACATCACTTCCTTTTTCACTAGGGTATAAAAATGAGGTAACAGGCATGCAATATCCCTTTGTCATCCAACACCATGAAGAAAACAAAAGAACTGGCAGTTCAAAAGAGACAGATGGTCGTAGACCTTCATAAATCTGGTAATGGCTACAAGAAGATCCACAAACGATTGAATATACCACTGAGCACTGTCAGGGCAATTAAAAATTGTAAAAGATATGGAACAGTTGAAAACCTCACGGGTAGAGGACGCAAATGCCTTTTGCCCCCCAGGATAGGGAGGAGGATCGTGAGAGAAGCAACAAAGTCCCCAAGAATCACTGTGAAAGAATTGCAGGCCTTGGTGGCGTCTTGGGGTCATCAGGATTAAAAAAGCACCATCAGACGCCACCTCCACAACCACAGGCTCTTTGGAAGGGTTGCCAGAAGAAAGCCCTTAATGACCCCAAGACACAGACACAAGCGCTTGGAGTTTGCCAAACGTAATTTAAATTATGATTGGAAGAAGGTGCTCTGGTCAGATGAGATCAAAATGTAACGTTTTGGTCAGATACAGCATCGGCATGTTTGGCTTAGAAACAGATGCATAAAAGGAGAGGCACCTCATACCCACGGTGAAATATGGTGGTGGGTCAATGATATTTTGGTGCTGTTTTACTTCCAGAGTTCCAGAGGCACTGGTTAAGATTGATGGTATAATGAATTCCACCAAGTACCAGGCAATTTTGGGACTAGGCCGTATGTAGACTTTCCAACAAGACAATGACCCAAAACATACCTCAAGCTCCACACAGAAATGGTTCTGCCATGGCCATGTCAGTCTCCGGACCTCCATCCAATCAAAAACCTGTGGGCTGAGTGGAAGAGGGCAGTTGATAAGCGCAAACCCAAGAATGTGAAGGATCTTGAAAGGATCTGCATAGAGGAATGGTCCAAAATCCCTCCAAATGTGTTCCTTAACCTTGTCAAACATTACAGGAAAAGACCATGCTGTTATCCTTGCCAGAGGTGGTGGCACTAAGTGCTAAATGAGGAGTGCCAATAATTATGAAACCTTGATTTTGCTGAAATGTATTGTGTATTAAATAACTGTATGGTTTTGGTGGGTTCCATTGAAACATTAATAAAATACAGTATTTCTCACATGTTGGTATTTTGAGTTTATCTCTATAATTATATTGTTTATATTATTATTATTAAGTATTGTTTGTGCATTGCCAGTCAGGGGTGCCGGTAATTTTGGAGCCCACTGTATTTAAGGTGACATTTTCGCTGAGCACATTAACTACCACGATAGCATGACAAAAGCAGGATTATCTTTGCACTCTAGCCACCTCTCCCTTTTTTTCTCGTTCTTTTGGTAGAAATGCTTTGCTCATCCGTTATCTCAGGGCCACATCCAGGGCATGTCCAGACTTCATCTCCTCCCCGTTAAGGTCCTCTGGGATTCTCCTTCCCTTAAGTGGAATCGGATGGCTCATTCTTCCATCGAATGCCAGATTCAGAATCGGCACTTAGGATGTCATTCCTTTTTCATTTGCAACCTTCAAGTTCACTTGGCGTCATTTGCACGTGTTCGGCACAGTGTACTACGTAGCGTTTCAGTATGCAGTGAAGAAAGCACGTACCATTCCACTTAACTAAAACGTAAAAAATTGTCTTAGATAGACTTCATGACCAAAAGTATGTGGACATCTGCTCCTTGAAAATCTCATTCCAAAATCACGGGCATTAATATGGAGTTGGTCCCCTCAGCCTCAAGTTTTCTGGAAAGGCTTTACACTAGATGTTGGAACATTGCTGCGAAGACTTGCTTCCATTCAGCCACAAGAGCATTAGTGAGGTCTAGCAATAATGTTGGGCGACTAGGCCTGACTCGCAGTCGGTGTTCCAATTCATCCAAAGGTGTTTGATGGGGTTGAGGTCAGGGCTCTGTTCAGGCCAGTCAAGTTCTTCCGGACTGACAGCTGTCAGCCGGACTGACAGATGGTGATTCATCATTCTAGGGAACGTGTTTCCACTGCTACAGCGTCCAAAGATGGATGGCTTTACACCACTCCAGCCGACGCTTGGCATTGCTCATGGTGATCTTAGGCTTGTGTGCGGATTCTCGGGCATGGAAACCCATTTCATGTAGCCCCCGACGAACAGTTCTTGTGCTGACTTTGCTTTCAGAGGCAGTTTGGAACTCGGTAGTGAGTGTTGCAACCGAGGACAGACGATTTTCCTAGACGTTTCCACTTTGCAAATACAGCACTTACAGTAGACTGGGGCATCTCTAGCTGACTGAGTTGTTGGAAAGGTGGCATCCTGTGATGGTGCCACATTGAAAGTCACTGAGCTCTTCAGTAAGGCCATTCTAATGCCAATGTTTGTCTATGGAGATTGCATGGTGTGCTAGATTTTATACACCTGTCAGCAACAGGTGTGGCTGAAATAGCCAATTCCACTAATTTGAAGGGGTGTCCACATACTTCTGTTTATATAGTGTAGGTGCCTTAAACAGAGGATGGTTTGCACACAAAAATTATACAAAACTTCTGAAATATTAATAGTAATGATATACACACACACAGAGAAATGTATACCAGGTACTGTTTTTGAGGAAACAAGACAGAATAGATCTGATCTGGTATCTGATTTGTTTATTTAGAAGACAGACAACAAGCAGAGAAGTTGCAGATGTAGGTATCCTGTGTTCTATCCATATTCTCGCTTTAAAACATATCTCCAACATTACAAACTTCTCAATTGTTTATCTGTATGTAATTGTATTTTTTATGTATGTCTTTTTGTCTGATATGAAAGATCTGCACCGTTTAAAATCAAATATGAATAAGAAAAGACTGAAATCACAATGCTGCATTCAGATGACACGAGGTAGACGGTAAACGGCAACCCGGATGTCATTGGTTTCAATGAGTAAACAACGATAAATACCGTTGAGGCTGGTGGTGAATGCCCCCAGCCGTACCGGTAGACGGGACCTGCCGGAGTTAAAATATTTATACTTCTATTTTCTACGGGATGTTGATTTGCACTCTGTTTACTGAAATCACCATAGAAATGCATACCATCGCGCTGGCTTGTGTTTGCCGTCACCGTCTTTCTTGCTTTCTTGTCCTGCTATGCTGACGCATTACGGTTTTTGCATCCTTCATGTACATGCAGCATAACTTGGTTGCAATTTGAGACCATACACAATGCATCTGGGTGGCAGGTAGCCTTGATGTTAGAGCGTTGGGCCAGTAACCGAAAGGTCTCTGGTTTGAATCCTGGAGCCTATAAGTTCGTTGTGGCCTTGAGCAAGGCACTTAACTCCAATTGCTCCAGGGGCGCTGGACGTTGGTGACCCTGGCCGTAACCCCACTCCCTGTGAGTGTCTCAGGGGGAGTTGGGATATGCAAGAAACACATTTCCATGACACACTTGGAACGATGAACATTCAAAGTGGTTTGATGCACCACAACTTTGCATTTTGATGATTCTGCACACTCACAAGGATGGGCTTTTTGTTCATCTGCATTTTCACTGCTCGCATCCACAACGCAATGGAGTTTTCTTTTCTTTTCTTTGCAGATGCATGCTCATCATCCATCTCCATTCCACACATTGCATTGTCCCGAAACCTGCACTTTCACGCAGAAGTTGTGAATACCCCAGCTGGAGCTGTTCAGTTAACCCTGTCATTCTAAGCAGTGATGACTGATGGTATCTCTATCCCTCTGTGGGAAACAATGTTGGAAGAGGATGTTTCAATTGGGGGACTTACCTGGAAGTGTCCCAAAAGTGTCCCAATACCCTGTTTTGCCTAGTGTTGATGAATTGTATTGAGTTGGCGATAAACGTGACGGAAAACAGCAATCGTCTTCTGACTGATTTATGTTTGTGGATGATATTGCAATATTGCAATTGCGATGGATTGCTCAAGCATTATTTTACCCTGAGGTGATTTGAAACAAACTCATAGGCGTTGCACTCAACTGAGATTTGGAAAAGGACAGTGTTGCAAGAAAAATCCTGTTTGAATAAATATCCCCTCTTAGTCTTTGGAATATGACCAATAAGCGTAAAAGGTTGCACTCCCTGAAGAAACTTTCATAAGTCCATTTAGATTTAATTTGTTGGGCCAAAAAGTTCTACAGTTGACCCTAAGCATTTAGAGTAGCCCTGACAGCAGCTGAAATGTCTTTTGTGACTCAAGTTGGAAGTAGTTTGCTTCACTAATACAATTACTACTCACCACTTAAAATCCTAATGTGTTTCAAGTCATTTCCCAACATCTCCTGTACACTATGTACTTAATCCTGAGAAAATAAACAGCTGTTTCCAAAAAGAGATTGTTGGGAAAGCGAAAGTTACTTTAAAGTTTATACACTTTAACTTGCTCTTACTTCCTGTCATTTCATACAGAGTTGTAACCTAAGTATGCACACCTGAACCATGTCAGATAGTATAAGAGGACAGCGATGCTTTCTACTTTGGGCGCAAAGGCAACCATTCTTATGACAGTATAGGCTTATTTTATACACAATGTACAAAAGATTAAGGACACCTTCCTAATATTGAGATCGCCACCCCCCCCCCCTTGCCCATTCACCCTCTGAATGGTACACATACCCAATCCACATTTGAAGATGGCTTAGCAGTCAGACGTCTTTGTCCTCGTCTCGTTGTGTCCCATGTGTTTATATTTGTATATATTTTTCTTCGCATATCTTTTTTATATTTTTTTAAACCTCAAAAATACTCTCCTGCAACCCGCCTCACCCAATGTGGTGTGCATCTGCTTTTTTTCTAAAGTATTTTTATTTTCTTCTGAACCGGAATCCCCCAACAGAAGCTAGCCAGCTAATAATCAGCTAACCACTGCTAGCGGTCATCAGCTAACCTATAGGTCGGAAACTCTCGCCAGTTTGCACAACGCGATTCAAACCAGAGCATACCGGACCTATTTTCTCTCCATATCCCCGGATTCCGAACGTCTTTGTCCTGAAGCAAGCACCAGTTAACCTGGAGTTAGCCCATGCTAGACCCATCTCCCGGCTAGCTGAAGAGGTCCATCAGCCACTCCGGGGCTATAATACCTTTTTTGCCAATTGGCCCGGACCTTTTACTGCCGGCACGGAGCTCGTTCACGACTGGACTACCAACGAAATCTGCCCTGAAAGGCCAACTGCTAGGCTACTAGTCGCGGTCTGCTAGCTGTATAGAGCATATTGGACTGGTAGCTGAAGATATCCATCTGCCAATTTCTTGGGCCACTATACCTATCTTGCCAATTGGACTGGACCCCTTTGATACACGGAACCCGACTAATCCATCATGACTGGTCTATCGACGTAACCGCACAAGGAGGCTATAACAGACTTTCTCCATCGCAACATCCCTCTAAGGCCCTTCCAGCCAGCCTAACTACTCACTGGACTCCTATGATCACTCAACTATGCATGCCTCTCCCTAATGTCAATAGGCCTGGTCCATTGCTGTTCTGGTTAGTGATTATTGCCTTATTTCACTGTAGAGCCTCTAGCCCTGCTCAATATGCCTTAGCAAACCCTTTAGTTCCACCTCCCAAACATGCGGTGCCATCAGCTGGTTTAAATGTTTCTAGAGACAATATCTCTCTCATCATCACTCAATGCCTAGGTTTACCTCCAATGTACTCACATCCTACCATACATCTGTCTGTACATTATGCCTTGAATCTTTGAATCTTTGTTCGGAACGTACTAGACGACCAGTTCTTACAGCCTTTAGCCGTACCCTTATCCTACTCCTCCTCTGTTCCTCTGGTGATGTAGAGGTTAATCCAGGCCCTGCAGTGCCTAGCTCCACTCCTATCCCCAGGGGCTCTAATTTGTTGACTTCTGTAACCGTAAAAGCCTTGGTTTCATGCATGTTAACATTAGGAGCCTCCACCCTAAGTTTGTTTAATTCACTGCTTTAGCACACTGCCAACCCGGATGTCCTACCCTTGTCTGAATCCTGGTTTAGGAAGAACACAAAACCCCTGACATTTCCATCCCTAACTTTAAAATGTTCCGACAAGATAGAACTGCCAAAGGGGGCGGAGTTGCAATCTACTGCAGAGATAGAACTCTGCAGAGTTCTGTCTTACTATCTAGGTCTGTACCCAAACAATTCGAGCTTCTAATTAAAAAAATTCAGAAACCTCCTAGACCTCCCTCTGCCCCCAGCTGTGCCCTGGACACCATATGTGAATTGATTGCCCCCCATCTATCTTCAACGCTCGTGCTGCTAGGTGACCTAAACTGGGACATGCTTAACACCCCGGCCATCCTACAATCTAAGCTTGATGCCCTCAATCTCACACAAATTATCAATGAACCCACCAGGTACAACCCCAAATCCGTAAACACGGGCACCCTCATAGGTATCATCCTAACCAACTTGCCCTCCAAATACACCTCTGCTGTTTTCAACCAAGATCTCAGCGATCACTGCCTCGTTGCCTGCATCCATAATGGATCTGTGGTCAAACGACCACACTTCATCACTGTCAAACGCTCCCTAAAACATTTCAGCAAGCAGGCCTTTCTAATCGACCTGGCTAGGGTATCCTGGAAGGATATTGACCTCATCCCGTCAGTAGAGGATGCCTGGGTTTTCTTTAAAAGTGCCTTCCTCACCATCTTAAATAAGCACGCCCCATTCCCAAAAAGTTTAACCAGGAACAGATATAGCCCTTGGTTCACTCCAGACCTAACTGCCCTTGACCCGCACAAAAACATTCGGTGGCATAGTGCATGAGCATCGAATAGCCACCGTGATATTCAACTTTTCAGGGAAGTTAGGAACCAAAATACACAGGCAGTTAGGAAAGCTAAGTCTAGCTTTTTCGAACAGAAATTTGCATCCTCTAGCACAAACTCAAAAAAGTTCTGGGACACTGTAAAGTCCATGGAGAATAAGAGCACCTCCTCTCAGCTGCCCACTGCACTGAGTCTACGAAACACTGTCACCACTGATAAATCCACTATAATTGAGAATTTCAATAAAAAAAATTACATGGCTGGTCATGCTTTCCACCTGCCTACCCCTACCCCGGTCAACTGCCCTGCAACCCCCACAGCAACTCGCCCAAGCTTCCCCCATTTCGCCTTCACCCAAATCCAGATAGCTGATGTTCTGAAAGAACTGCAAAATCTGGACCCCTACAAATCAGCCGGGCTAGACAATCTGGACCCTCTCTTTCTAAAATGATCTGCCGAAATTGTTGCAACCCCTATTACTAGCCTGTTCAACCTCTCTTTCGTATCGTATGAGATTCCCATAGATTGGAAAGCTTGTTTGGAAAGAGAGGTCATCCCCCTTTTCAAAGTGGGAGACACTCTGGACCCAGACTGATACAGACCTACCCTGCCTTTCTAAGGTCTTCGAAAGCCAAGTTATGCAATCTGGTTTCAGAGCTGGTCATGGGTGCACCTCAGCCACGCTCAAGGTCCTAAACGATATCATAACCGCCATCGATTAGAGACATTACTGTGCAGCCGTATTCATCGACCTGGCCAACGCTTTTGACTCTGTCAATCACCACATTCTTATCGGCAGACTCAACAGCCTTGGAATCTCAAATGACTGCCTCGCCTGGTTCACCAACTACTTCTCTGATGGAGTTCAGTGTGTCAAATCGGAGGGCCTGTTGTCCGGACCTCTGGCAGTCTCTATGGGGGTGCCACAGGGTTCAATTCTCGGGCCGACTCTTTTCTCTGTAGACATCAATGATGTCGCTCTTGCTGCTGGTGATTCTCTGATCCACCTCTAGGCAGATGACACCATTGTGTATACTTCTGGCCCTTCTTTGGACACTGTGTTAAAAACTTTTTATGGATAGGGGGCAGCATTTTCACATTTGGATGAAAAGCATGCCCAGAGTAAACTGCCTGCTACTCAGGCCCAGATCCTAGCATATGCATATTATTAGTAGATCTGGATAGAAAACACTCTGAAGTTTCTAAAACTGTTTGAATGATGTCTTTGAGTATATTAAAACTCATATGGCAGGCAAAAACCAGGAGAACAAATTCAACCAGGAAGTGGGAAATCTGAGGTTGTTCGTTTTTCAACTCATTCCCTATTGAAGATACAGTGGGATATGGGTCATGTTGCACTTCCTAAGGCTTCCACTAGATGTCAACAGTCTTTAGAACCTTGTCTGATGCTCACTACTGTGAAGTGGGACCGAATGAGAGGGGAATGAGTCAGAGGTCTGGCAGAATTCTTTGAGCTCGTGACGCTCCTTCACATGAGAGCGAGCTCTGTTCCATTTGCTTTTCTGAAGACAAAGGAATTTTTTCCTAGCCACCGAAGTTTTTCCTAGCCACCGTGCTTCTACACCTGCATTCTAGCTGTTTGGGGTTTTAGGCTGGGTCTCTGTACAGCACTTCGAGATATTAGCTGATGTACGATAGGGCTATATAAAATAAACTTGATTGAATTCTCAGTTTGGAACATTATTGAAGATTTATGTTAAAAACATCCTAAAGATTGATTCTATACTTTGTTTGACATGTTTCTATGACCTGTAATATAACTTTTTGGACTTTTCGTCCGTAGTCTCCGCTGGACTTGCACGCGCGTCATGAGTTAGGATTTTTTTTACGAAACATGCTAACAAAAGGAGTTATTTGGACATAAATGTTGAACTTTATGGAACAAATCAAACATTTATTGTGGAAATGGGATTCCTGTGAGTGCATTCTGACGAAGATCATCAAAGGTAAGTGAATATTTATAATGCTATTTCTGACTTATGTTGACTCCAACATGGCGGATATCTTCTTGGGTTGTGTTGGTCTCTGAGCGCCGTACTCAGATTATTGCATGGTTTGCTTTTTCCATAAAGTTTTTTAGTGCTTTGTAACACATTTATGTAGTGTTTATGAAGGCATTATTAAGGCTTTATGAAGCCTTTATATGCTGAACGTCATTTAAAGCGGGACATAAACGAGCATAAAATAACTCCCCAATGGTAATTTGTGAAGTGTTCAAGCTAAAGACACCAAACCAACTTTCACATGTTCAGGCTAACCTAAATTAAAAATATATATTTTTAATCAACTATAACAAAAACATTTCCATGAATTAGCATAATATAGCTTACCAACAGTAACTCTTGAAACGTTCAAGCTAGATCCACCAAACCAACTTTCATATGTTCAGACTATTCTTAGTTTTCATATACCTTATTTTCCAACTATAACCAGTCACCACCATTACTACTGCAGAAACTACCACTACTATAATGTATTTCAAAACATTATATACCTTAAATCAAGCAAGCAAACACACTACATTTTCTTCAGGATATCACTGTTAGCCTAAAGATTGTGTTTATTAGATAGAAATACAACTAGCTATTAGTAGGTCTACATACAAATCTATTCTGTCATCACTAGATGCACCATCATATTTATTTCCCCAAATAATAGCCTACCACTTTCTAATCATTACATCATCAATCAACTAAAATCAAACTCCATTTACACTGAAAGTTTTACAAAAAGCTCATTTTGATCTGAAACCCACAGCATGAATGATTCAGTTGCTGTGCTTTCCTAAGAGTGTTGTCTACATGATCCTGTCTTTAATTTCCATCTTCTGACCATTTGATCTCTTTGTCCTATGTCTTTCTCATTTTAGTTTCACACGCAACAACTGTAGCTTAGACATTTTGTGATCTACTGTAACTGCCCCACAATGCAAAGTAATATGGTTGATTTAGTAGTCTATCAAATCATTTTACTACATTTAACTTTCACTATTGTCACGCCCTGGCCATAGAGAGGCTTTTGTTCTCTATTTTGTTTAGGCCAGGGTGTGACTAGGGTGGGCATTCTAGTTTCTATGTTTGTGTGGTTCCCAATCAGAGGCAGCTGTCTATCATTGTCTCTGATTGGGGATCATATATAAGTTGTCCTTTTCTGTTGGGTTTTGTGGGCAGTTAGTTTCTGTTTAGTGTCTGCACCTGACAAAACTGTTTCAGTTTTTCACTTTGTTAGTGTTTTTTGAGAAATAAAATATCATGAGCACTTACCACGCTGCGCTTTGGTCCATGCCTTCCGACGAGAGACGTTACAACTATATTTAACTGCTTTGCTTTAAATAGTAAACCGTTTTAAACTTCTACCACAAAAATACTTTTAAGGAGTTAAAGCAAGTCCCATCAATTGTACTTCATGTGCAATACCATCTAGTTATTTTTCTTTCTTTTTTTCTCTCTATACATTGTTGGGAAGGGCCCGTATCTAAGCATTTCACTGTTAGCTACACCTGCTGTTTACAAAGCATGTGACAAATAAAATTGGATTTTATTTCATTCCCTCAATGACGCAGAGTTAAATAAAGAAAATCAAAACGCATGATAAATAAAACAAGAATGTAAGCTACATACCATATCAATGTGCAGGGATGCGTGGTAATTCAGGTAGATATGTACATGTAGGCATATAGTCAAGTGATTCATGCAGAACTGTGACAGATGAGCTGGACAAGATGAAGCTCTTTTGAGGCAAGGCACAACATGTGGCCAAGGACAGAGATAGGTGCAAGGAGATCACTGTAACCTTATGTAGTGGATGAAGAGTAAGTAACTTAGTCTCTTGTGGAATATTAAACTGCCAGGCTTATTTGCCTTACTGTA
This sequence comes from Salvelinus fontinalis, assembly GCF_029448725.1. Taxonomy (NCBI): domain Eukaryota; kingdom Metazoa; phylum Chordata; class Actinopteri; order Salmoniformes; family Salmonidae; genus Salvelinus; species Salvelinus fontinalis. Next base: position 43,823,419 of record NC_074681.1, read on the forward strand.
AGCAAAATCTTGAGTATTTTTCTATGTTTTTCCGCATTTACATGCCAGACTAATGTTTATACACATAATAACTCATTTTTTTTAATGAAACAAAACTCCATGTCTCCTCTCCAAAGACACACAATTGATGCTAGTCAAATTTTGGCTACAGACATGACTAGAAAGGGCTGAGCCTGCACAAATAACATTGAACGTGAATTATTCATTGAGATGGGGAAAGACATCAAACATAGGGGAGGAGGATAGTGCTCTGAAGTGGGGGAGGGGTGATGGTCTTTTGCGCCCACTCAGCATGGACTGGCTGGCTGGCCAGTGAACTCGCATAGGGGCTCGCGTGTCAGCACTCTCTACCAGACCCTACAGGGGAGAGGAGGGCGAGTCGACAGGAACAGCAGAGGGGGATGGGTTGTGATGTTGCAAAGTGCTGCATATATCCAGCTGATTAGACAAACCATTATGAAGGTAAGCTCGTTGACCAAGCATACTGCTAGCTAGCCTATCTTTAATAAAAGTGATGATAACAATATAATGACAAAGAAGACCAAGATAAGAACTGTCTATTTTCTTGCTTCATAATTTATTCAACCCTTTTCATCTTTCACCAATGCTCTGCAGACAGCCATGTATCTGACATCCATGACCAGATTGGATGTGAAATGGTGACGCTCCCCTTCCTGCGACTAATGCAACATGAGTCATCCCCCTCGCTACCGTCAGTCCCCTGTGACCGTTGCAACGGGTCTGGGGTCGTAAAAGAGAGGGCATATGACAACGGGGATATGTCATTTTCCTGTCAATGTGACCTTCTGCTGACATTTCACTGGAGACATATTCTTCTGTCTCCTTTCGGCAATTTGGTTCTTGCTGCTCGTATCGATTGTCGAAGATAAGGAGGCAGGAGATGAGATGGAAATATGCAAATCACTGTTTGGGTTCGTCAGTGCCCCTGGTTACACCAAGAGGTCTGAACCATCTTGAGAATGATGAAACATGCCAGAAGTAGCATCAAAAGCTTGGTTACGACTGACTAGTCAACATATAAGCATCTTTTGATTTATTTTCATGATTTATTCTTATTATTTATCATAATTTTCTGTTGAAATATGTGTAAGTGTAATGACTATTGCCATATAAATATCTTTGTGGATTTTTCTTTTTTCAAAACAGATTTCAGCAGTCATAGTGGTAGTTCAGGTGCTGTATGAAATGTTGAAAGAATGTCAATGTCAATTCCTGCGCCTCCTTTATGCGTTTTTACATAACATCCACATAAAACGGTACCAGCACACCTCAGTTACCCATATTAAGTAGAAAAGGTTTTCCAAATCCCTACTCCTCTAAACCCACCAACACCACCCATCCGGCCTGTAGCCATGGCTATTAAACCCATGAGGGATACTCACGTGTATTAAAAGTCACCGGGACATGAAATGTGAGAGCACCGGAAGCAGCGAGGCTAACAAACGGGCTAGCTTTGATAGAGGTCAGGAGTGTTATGGTACAATCAATAATTCAACAAGGTCAATTTTAATGGCGTAGCCAAGCATTTTGGCATATATTATTCATGAGAGAGGATCTGAAGAGGAAAGGTGGGAGGAGATGCGGGTCTGTCTGCTACTGAGGCCTTGGTGGGAGAACATTAAAAGGTGGACGGAGCAGAGGAAAGATGTGGAACGTGAGGATGGAAAGGGGATCAATTATTCTGCTCCCTCCTTTTCTTTCAAAGGCAGGACTGGGCAAATCATATCTATTCATATGAGATCAGCATGTAGAGACTATAACGTTTTAGGGAAGACCCAGATGCAGACAGTGTCGAAGTAACAAAAGCGTATTACTAGAACAGGGGCAGGCAAAACGACAGGTCAAGGGCAGGCAAAGGTCAGTATCCCAGATCAGAGTCAAAAGGTACAGAACGGCAGGCAGTCTCAGGGTCAGGGCAGGCAGAGGTCAATAATCCAGGGTGGTGTGACAAGGTACAGAACGGCAGGCACTGGGGAGAATGGGGAAGATGGGTAACACCTGGGGGGGGTGGAGACAAGCACAAAGACAGGTATAACAGATCAGGGTGTGACAGAGACACAAAAGGACATTTGGCTTACACTTTACTGTAGCTTCCCATGCATGCATGCATTCATAAAGTGTTTATAGCAGCTACATAATACATGACATCTGTCAAGCAGTCATAATTATACTTATAATTGGCACTATGACAGCTCTCATGTGTCAAGTCAACTCTCTCTCAATGTATTATATAACTGAATTGTGGGAAAGAAAGTGAGTCCCTTCCGTAGTAGCTCCTACTGTTTCTGAAAGATGGAAGGTATTGTAGAGGTTAAAAACACTCAGGACCTCCCGGGTGACGCAGTGGTCTAGGGCGCTAGCTGTGCCACCAGAGATTCTGGGTTGGCGCCCAGGCTCTGTCGCAGTCGGCCGGGACCGGGAGGTCCGTGGGGCGACGCACAATTGGCCTAGCGTCGTCCGGGTTAGGGAGGGTTTGGCCGGTAGGGATATCCTTGTTTCCTCGTGCACCAGCGACTCCTGTGGCGGGCCGGGCGCAGTGCGTGCTAACCAAGGTCGCCAGGTGCACGGTGTTTCCTCCGACACATTGGTGCGGCTGGCTTCCGGGTTGGATGCGCGCTGTGTTAAGAAGCAGTGCGGCTTGGTTGGGTTGTGTTTCGGAGGACGCATGGCTTTCGACCTTCGTCTCTCCCGAGCCCGTATGGAAGTTGTAGCGATGAGACAAGATAGTAATTACTAACACAATTGGATACCACGAAATTGGGGAGAAAAAGGGGGTAAAATTAAAAAAAATAATAATAATAATGAGAAAAACACTGTCATTTTAGCTTTATTACTGCACTTCTCAGTTTAACTGCTACAGTCCAGCGGATTGGTGAAATAATTGTGCATGTTAGGATAGGCATATCAAACTTGGTACACTAATATTAGACACCTGAAGGAACGTTTTAAAGATTGGAGGCAGTATGGGAAGCCTGTCAGTCAACCAGGGTGGCCATTTTAATAAAATGTCTGCAATTCAGATTTCTTGTTAGAAGAAAATAGGATAAAATCATTCCAAACAACATTAAAATGTTATCTACCCACTATATAAACCCCACAGATAATATAGACAATCATTCTGATCATAAAAAGTATTCTTACAATCTTCAAGGATCATTTTGAGGTCATTTTGACAGTGAAAATTAGTATTTCCAGCATCATTTACACTGATTTCACTATAATATGGTTGTATTTGATTGAGTGTGTTTTCTCAATGTATCTACATACTACTTCAAAGTTCTGTCTGTTTGTTAAGAATGAAGTGCAGAAACGATGCGTTCCGGTATGTAACCCCGGTTCTCTGAAGGAGATGAGGGAGAGATCTCACTATTGGACATGCCCTTGTGCGTGTCATTGGCGGAAGCCTTCTCAATCAAGCCTAACAGGCCAATCAGAACTTTGTGGATGTAAGCCCTGCGTGTCTATGTAGCATCCCACAATGCTCTGTTTTCCTCATTCTAACAACTGCCTCTTACACGAGTCATGCTAGAGGGAGGAAACATACCTTAACCCACAGTTGGGAAACTCTGCCCTATGGTACAACACAGGGACACAGTGATTTATGTCAGAGTGGTTGATTGTGGGCATGCACCTGTCACAGAGAAATGCAAACACCAGCTGGTTGACAGAGCGCCAGGCCATCTCTATGGGCATGTTGATGTCCTCCTCCCACAGCAGCATCTCTATGGGCTTATTGATGTCCTCCTCCCACAGCAACATCTCTATGGGCTTGTTGATGTCCTCCTCCCACTGGACCATCTCTATGGGCTTGTTGATGTCCTCCTCCCACTGGACCATCTCTATGGGCTTGTTGATGTCCTCCTCCCACAGCAACATCTCTATGGGCTTGTTCATGTCCTCCTCCCACAGCAACATCTCTATGGGCTTATTGATGTCCTCCTCCCACAGCAACATCTCTATGGGCTTATTGATGTCCTCCTCCCACAGCAACATCTCTATGGGCTTATTGATGTCCTCCTCCCACAGCAACATCTCTATGGGCTTGTTGATGTCCTCCTCCCACAGCAACATCTCTATGGGCTTATTGATGTCCTCCTCCCACCACAGCAACATCTCTATGGGCTTATTGATGTCCTCCTCCCACAGCAACATCTCTATGGGCTTGTTGATGTCCTCCTCCCACAGCAACATCTCTATGGGCTTGTTGATGTCCTCCTCCCACAGCAACATCTCTATGGGCTTGTTCATGTCCTCCTCCCACTGGACCATCTCTATGGGCTTGTTCATGTCCTCCTCCCACAGCAACATCTCTATGGGCTTGTTGATGTCCTCCTCCCACAGCAACATCTCTATGGGCTTGTTCATGTCCTCCTCCCACAGCAACATCTCTATGGGCTTGTTGATGTCCTCCTCCCACAGCAACATCTCTATGGGCTTGTTCATGTCGTCCTCCCACAGCAACATCTCTATGGGCTTGTTCATGAGCAACATCTCTATGGGCTTATTGATGTCCTCCTCCCACAGCAACATCTCTATGGGCTTGTTGATGTCCTTCTCCCACAGCAACATCTCTATGGGCTTGTTGATGTCCTCCTCCCACTGGACCATCTCTATGGGCTTGTTCATGTCCTCCTCCCACTGCAACACCCAACTTCTCTACTGTCAGAGTAGACCACCATATTTGCTTCAGTCTTTGTTTCCTTGCTCTTGCCAATTTGCTTGGAGCAATGATCAGTAGGATTATGAGCTGGGATCTTAATAAATAAAATAAATCAAATGCGAGACATTGTGAGGGTTTACAAGGAAAGCATGTGTTTTACTGTATTATAAGCTGGGTGGCTCGAGCCCTGAATGCTGATTAGCTGAAAGCCATGGTATAGCAGACCGTATACCACGGGTATGACAAAACATTATGTTTAACTGTTCTAATTACATTGATAACCAGTTTATAATAGCAATAACCACTTTATAATAGTAATGTATCTGGGCACTCAGCATTACGTTGTGCTAAGAAACAGCACTTAGCTGTGGTTTATTGGGCCTTATTGCTTAACAAGGTTAACAAAATGTATCGCTATATTAGCGTAGCTAAAATAGACAGAAATAATTGGGCGCCCACGGCCAATTCACATGCACGACAGATATATGAAATAACATCATAAAATGGGTCTTACTTTTGCTGATCTTTCATCAGAATGTTGAAGAACGTGTACTCTGTCCAGATGAGTCGTTATTTCGATTCAGAATGGCAAATGTCCCTCTTCAATTAGCATTGGCACTAGCGTAGTGGCATAAATTTCTCCAACGTAAACACAGTCAGATGACGGAACACGGCAAAACTCCCGAATAAAGTTTCAATAATCTGATTAAACTATATTGAAAAAACATACATTACGGTGATATGGTCACATGTAGCAAAAACAATTCGAGCTGGAGACGTTAGCCTTTCGTTACCAAGGCAAAACAAAAGTCCATCCCACTTCCTCCAGAGTACCGGAAGTGGATGGTCAGGACAAAGAAATCGTTTTTTTTCCCACCACAGAACAAGATGAGCAGAAAAATTTCTTCTCTGACATCCTCTTTACACCAATAGGAAGGCGTATAGATTGTCAGCAGACTCCTAAGTGTTAAGACCATGTATAGGCATCAAATTGAAATGAGCACCGATTTCTGACATTTTACTTCCTGGTCAGGAAAAGTGCTGCAGAAGGACTTCTGTTTCACTCAGAGAAATAACTCCAACTCTTTTAGAAACTTAAGTGTTTTCTATCCGAAAAGAATAATAATATTCATATTGTACGAGCAAGATTTGAGTAGGAGGCGGTTTGAAATGGGCACGATTTCACTGGCTACTCAACACTGAGTTAAAACTTCTTATGGCTGCAATCCCGTTAACGGGATGATATGACATCAGGGCGCCAAATTCAAACAACAGAAATCTCATAATTGAAATTCCTCAAACATACATGTATCTTATACCATTTTAAAGATAATATTGTTGTTAATCCCACCAAAGTCTCTGATTTCAAATAGGCTTTTCAGCGAAAGCACCACAAACGATTATGTTAGGTCACCGCAAAATCACAAACAAACACAGTCATTTTTCCAGACAAAGACAGGAGTCACAAAAAGCAGAAATAGAGATAAAATGAATCACTAACCTTTGATGATCTTCATCAGATGACCCTCATAGGACTTCATGTTACACAATACATATATGTTTTGTTCGATAAAGTTAATATTTATATCCAAAACCTCAGTTTACATTGGCGCCATGTTCAGAAATGCCTCTAAAATATCCGGTGAAATTGCAGAGAGCCACGTCAATTAACATAAATACTCATCATAAACTTTGATGAAAGATACATGTTTTACATAGAATTAAAGATACACTTGTTCTTAATGCAACCGCTGTGTCAGATTTCAAAAAGCTTTACGGCAAAAGCACAATATTCAATAATCTGAGAACAGCGTTCAGCCACAAAAGCAAGCCATACAGTTACCTGCCAAATTGTGCAGTCAACAAAACTCATAAAAAGCATTATAAATCTTCACTTACCTTTGCTGATCTTCGTCGGAATGCACTCCCACGACTCCCACTTCCACAAGAAATGTTTGTTTTGTTCGGTAATGTCCATAATTTATGTCCAAATAGCTATTTTTGTGAGCGTGTTTGGTAAACAAATCCAACGTCAGGAAGCGCGTTCACTAAAAGCTGACGAAATGTCAAAAAGTTCCATAACAGTCAGTAGAAACATGTGAAACGATGTATTGAATCAAACTTTAGAATGCTTTTAACATACATCTTGAATAACGTTCCAACCGGAGAATTACCTTGACTTCAGATGTGCGATGGAACAGAGCTCCCTCTCTTGTGAACACGCATGGTCAGAGCATGACCAGGTCGTGATAGACCTGACTAATTCCTGCCTCCTTCGGCCCCACTTCACAGTAGAGGCATCAGACAAGGTTCTACAGACTTGACATCTAGTGGAAGCCGTAGGAAGTGTAAACTCATCCATATCTCACTGTGAATTCAATAGGGTCTTGGTTGAAAATCAACCAGCCTCAAAATTCCCACTTCCTGTTTGGATTTTTTCTCAGATTCTTGCCTCTGTTATACTCACAGACATCATTCAAACAGTTTTAAAAACTTCAGACTGTTTTCTATCCAATATGAATAACAATATGCATATATTAGCAACTGGGACTGAGGAACAGGCATGATATCTGTGAGTATAACAGAGGCAAGAATCTGAGAAAAAATCCAAACAGGAAGTTACTGTGGGCACCTCTGGGCACCTTTCATCCAAGCTACTCAATACTGCACCTGCAGCCATAAGAAGTTTGCATGTCCCAGTTTAGGCCACCTAGCAGCACGAGCTCTGAAGATAGATGGGGGTCAGTAGATTGCAACTCCGGCCCCTTTGGCAGTTCTATCTTGTCGGAAAATGTTATAGTTAGGATGGAAATTTCAGGGGTTTTGGTGGTCTTCCTAAGCCAGGATTCAGACACGGCTAGGACATCTGGGTTGGCAGAGTGTGCTAAAGCAGTGAATAAAACAAACTTAGGGAGTAGGCTTCTAATGTTAACATGCATGAAAGCAAGGCTATTACGGTTACAGAAGTCATCAAATGAGAGCACCTGGGGAGTAGGAGTGGAGCTAGACACTGCAGGGCCTGGATTAACCTCTACATCACCAGAGGAACAGAGGAGGAGTAGGATAAGGGTACGGCTAAAGGCTATCAGAACTGGTCGTCTAGTGCGTTTGGAACAGAGAGTAAATGGAGTAGGTTTCTAGGGGCGATAGAATAGATTCAAGGCTTAATGTACAGACAGATGTATGGTAGGATGTGAGTACATTGGAGGTAAATCTAGGCATTGAGTAATCATGAGAGAGATATCTACATATAATGTTGCATAATGTTGCATAATCACCATCCTGTGTAGAAACCATGGGAAATAAAAACTAAAAACTAAATGAGAATAGGTATTAGTCTGAAGCTGAAAAAAAAAGGAAGTTAACATGAGCACCACAATGCCTATTCCATCCATGCTCTATCAAGGTTTTCTAGCACACAGCTTAGACCTACATCAGTAGCTACGCTACATGGTCAAAGGTATGTGGTCACCTGCTCGTCTCAATCCAAAATCATGGACGATCGAATATACATTTGTTGCTATAACAGCCTCCACTCTTCTGGGAAGGCTTTCCACTAGCTGTGGAGACTTGTTCCATTCAGTCACAAGAGCATGAGTGAGGTATGGCACTGATGTTGGCGATTACGCCTGGCTCGCAGTCGGTGTTCCAATTCATCCCAAAGGTGTTCGATGGGGTTGAGGTCAGGGCTCTGTGCAGGCCAGTTAAGTTCTTCCACACCGATCTCCACAAACCATTTATATGTGGACCTCGCATTGTGCACAGTCACATTGTCATACTGATACAGAAAATGGCATTCTCCAAACTGTTGCCACAAAATTGGGAGCATAGAACTGTCTTTGTATGCAGTATCGTTAAGATTTCCTTTCCCTGGTACTAAGGGGCCTAACCAGAACCATGAAAAACAGCCCCAGACCATTATTCCTCCCCCACCAAACTTGACCGTTGGCACTATACATTCAGGCAGGTAACATTCTCCTGGCATACGCCAAAACCAGATTTGTCCATCGGACTGCAAGATGGTGATGCGTGATTCATCACTCCAGAGAACGCATTTCCACTGCTCCAGAGACTAATGGTGGCAAACTTTACAAATCAAATCAAAGTTTATTTGTCACGTGTGCCGAATACAACAGGTGTAGGTAGACATTACAGTGAAATGCTTACTTACAGGTTCTAACCAACAGTGCAAAAAAGGTATTAGGTGAACAATAGGTAAGTAAAGAAATAAAAACAACAGTAAAAAGATAGTGAAAATAACAGTAGCGAGGCTATATACAGTAGCGAGGCTATATACAGTAGAGAGGCTATATACAGTAGAGGCTATATACAGTAGAGGCTATATACAGTAGAGAGGTTATATACAGTAGCGAGGCTATATACAGTAGAGAGGCTATATGCAGTAGCGAGGCTATATACAGTAGAGAGGCTATATACAGTAGAGGCTATATACAGTAGAGGCTATATACAGTAGAGAGGCTATATGCAGTAGCTAGGTTATGTACAGTAGCGAGGCTATATACAGTAGCGAGGCTATATACAGTAGTGAGGCTATATACAGGCACCGGTTAGTCGGGCTGATTGAGGTAGTATGTACATGTAGATATGGTTAAAGTGACTATGCATATATGATGAACAGAGATTAGCCGTAGCGTAAAAGAGGGGTTAGGAGGTGGTGGGACACAATGCAAAAAGCTCAGTTAGCCAATGTGTGGGGACACTGGTTGGTCGGGTCAATTGAGGTATAATGTACATTAATGTACAGTTAAAGTGACTATGCATATATGACAAACAGAGAGTAGCAGCAGCATAAAAGAGGGGTAGGGGCCCACAATGGTCCTGGACTTGGCGCTCCGGTACCGCTTGCCATGCGGTAGTAGAGAGAACAGTATATGACTGGGGTGGCTGGGGTCTTTGACAATTTTTAGGGCCTTCCTCTGACACCAAAAGTTATAGAGGTCCTGATTGGGAACCACACTCGGCCAAAGAAATAAGAAAGAAGCAAAGAAACAAAGAAATAGAAAACATAGAAATAAAGAAACTAGAATGCCCACCCTAGTCAGATTTGACAACCCAAATCTAACTGCCTGAGGCAAGGATATGCATATTATTGATACATTTGAAAGGAAACACTTTGAAGTTTGTGGAAATGTGAAATGAATTTAGGATATATATATATAGATAATATAGATAATATAACACATTGGATCTGCTAAAGGATAATAAAAAGAAAAAAACATGCGTCTTCTATTAACCTCTCTCGGGTAGGGGGCAGTATTTTCACATCCAGATGAAAAGTGTGCCCAAAGTAAACTGCCTGTTACTCAGGCCCAGAAGCTAGGATATGCATATAAATGGTAGACATGGATAGAAAACACTCTACAGTTTCTAAAACTGTTCAAATAATGTCTGTGAGTATAACAGAACTGATATGGCAGGTGAAAACCCGAGGACAAACCATCCCCTCCCCCAAAAAATTCAGCCTACCACTATTTTCAATGGCTGTTACTTTTATTATAGGGTGAAGTCCTCCCAGATTGCAGTTCCTAGGGCTTCCACTAGATGTCAACAGTCTTTAGAAAGAGTTTGAGGCTGGTTTTTGGAAACTTTGCCAGAAATTGTAGCTTTTCTAGGTGGCTCCCATAATTGGCTGTAGTGTTTCCAAGCGTGTTAATGAGAGCGCGTTCTTTGGTATTTTCCTCCGGTAAAGACAATAACGATTCTCCGTCTTAAATTATATCGTTGCTTTTCCCATCACTGCTTAATCGTAAAGATTACGGGAATGTGACCCTGTTAAGGCCTTATGTAGCGTAGGGGAGAGCTTTGAGACAACACAATTTGGCCCACCTCAATGATGGTGGGAGTGAAACCATATCAACCAAATTACGTTTTGAGGTGTGTTGTCTGGAGAGATTGAAAATGACCCAGAGAGGACAAATAGATTCAAAGGTGAAACCATGAAAACATCCCAGGGGTTTAGCCTACAGTTAGGAGGACAAAGCTGAGAGGTCAAAAAGATTCAAAGGAAACCCACTCACATCCAAGTGGTTTAGCCTACAGATTTAGGACAAAAATGGCTTCATTTACTATTGTGTTTTCATCCTAAATTCAATTGGATGGCCAAAGTGAATGATAATGTGCATCTGGAAATTGAACACTGCAAATCTACAGGTTTTTTTTGTTTGCTATTATAAAATGGATAATCAATTTTATCATCACTTCAATCAAATACACTATTAGACAAAATATCCTTCATTTGAAAGACACTGGAGGACTGCACCTGTGCTTGAGGTATAACGCACACGCACACACACACACACACACACACACACACACACACACACACACACACACACACACACACACACAAAGTCCACGGACTTTAAGTGACATCAACTGTCTCTCAGTCAGTATCTTTGTGGGTCTATCTCTGCTTACCATGATGGACTGTATCAGGAAGCATCACTTTCTGACTGAACCCAGAGCCTCCTTTACAACATCCCTTTTGTCTCTCTCTCTCTAAACTATACACAAATAATCCCACTGACTAACTGTCATTCAGCTTCCATCGCTTTCTTTCTCCCTCGTTCTTTCAGGATCCCCCTCCTTTTCCCTTCCACTCTCTCTCTCTCTCTCCTTCACTCCATTTGTTTAACAAATTAACACATGTTGAGTGTTAAATCCTGAACTCTACCCCAGCAGCTGACTGGAAGTCTTTGAGTTTGTTTAGTCGCCTCAGATGTCCATCACACACTTGTCTTTTGTGACAGTGCTGAGCAAACCCACACTCCATACATTCTAACCCCCCCCCCACAAATCTTCCTTCAATGTACCCTGTTGTCTCATCTTTTCTCATGAATTCAATTCGGTAATCTGTACTTGCATTCAATGCAGTACATACACTCCCCTACGTAAGTATATGGACTGATTCTAAAATGTAAAATTTGGCAATACACTCCAGCATTTTGGATTTGAGATAACATGTTTCCTATGAGGTGAGAATGTCTGTCACGTTCCTGACCTGTTTTCTGTTGTTTTGTATGTGTTTAGTTGGTCAGGGCGTGAGTTGGGGTGGGTATTCTATGTTGTGTGTCTAGTTCGTCTGTTTCTGTGTTCAGCCTAATATGGTTCTCAATCAGAGACAGCTGTCAATCGTTGTCCCTAATTGAGAATCATATATAGGTGGCTTGTTTTGTGTTGGGGATTGTGGGTGGTTGTTTCCTGTCTCTGTGTTTGTGTTCTGCCCTAGATAAGACTGTCTCGGCTTTCACGTTTGTTATTTTGTTATTTGTTAATGTTCATCTTTTATTGTTTAATTAAACATGTTGAACACTAACTGCGCTGCATTTTGGTCCTCTCCTTCATACCAGGAAGAAAGCCGTTACAATGTCACCTTTTAGTTGATGGTATTTTCATAACTATCCGATTTACCGTTTAGAACTGAAAGCACTTTATACACAGTGCATTAGAAAAGTATTCAGGTCCCTTGATTTTTTCAACATTTTGTTACAGCCTTATTGTAAAACGGATTAAATAAAAACAATTCCTCAGCAATCTACACACAATACCCCATAATGACGAAGCGATAACAGGTGTTCAGACATTTTTGCAAATGTATTAAATCTAAAAAAAATAGAAAAAAAACTAATTACATAAGTATTCAGACCCTTTGCTAAGAGACTCGAAATTGAGCTCAGGTGCATCCTGTTTCCATTGATAATCCTTGAGCTGTTTCTGCAATTGATTGGAGTGCACCTGTGGTAAATTAAATTGATTGGACATGATTTGGAAAGGCACACACCTGTCTATATAAGGTCCCACAGTTGACAGTGCATGTCAGAGCAAAAACCAAGCCAAGGGTCAAAGGAATTGTTGGTAGAGCTCCGAGACATGATTGTGTCGAGTTACAAATCTGGGGAAAGGTAACAAATCATTTCTGCAGCATTGAAGCTCCCCAAGAACACAGTGCCCTCCATCCTTCTTAAATGGATGAAGTTTGGAACCACAAACACAAAGACTCTTCCTAGAGCTGGCCGCCCAGCCAAACTGAGCATTCGGGGGTGAAGGGCCTTGGTCAGGGAGGTGACCAAGAACCCAATGGTCACTCTGACAGAGCTCTAGAGTTCCTCTGTGGAGATGGGAGAACCTTCCAGAAGGACAACCATGTCTGCAGCACACCACCAATCAGGCATTTATGGTAAAGTGGCCAGACGGAAGACACTCCTTAGTAAAAAGCACATGAAAGCCTGCTTGGAGTTTGCCAAAAGGCACCTAAAGACAATCAGACCATGAGAAACAAGTTTCTCTGGTCTGATGAAACCAAGACTGAACAAGATTGAACAGGAGGAAACCTGGCACCATCACTACGGTGAAGCATGGTGGTGGCAGAATCATGCTGTGGGGATGTTTTTCAGCGGCAGGGACTGGGAGACTAGTCAGGATCGAAGCAAAGATGTACAGAGAGGTCGTTGAGGAAAATCTGCTCCAGAGTGCTCAGGACCTCAGACTGGGGTGAAGGTTTTCCTTCCAACAGGACAACAACCCTAAGCACACAGCCAAGACAACGCAGGAGTGGCTTCGGGAAAGTCTCTGAATATCCTTGAGTTGCCCAGCCAAAGCCAGGACTTGAACCCGATCAAACATCTCTGGAGAGACCAGAAAATAGAAGATGTTTTTAATTTATTCATATTTAGTCGTTTATAAGTGTTTTTTGTATTGCCTTTTTTACCTTTTTTCGATAATCTTTTAGTTTTTTGATTGCTTATTCAGAATGGGTAATTCATTGGTCATCTTGAATGAGTTTTAAGTCTAGCTATCTAAGCTTGCTAGCCAGCTTAAGGAGCGTTTAGATCAGGGGTGTCAAACATACGGCCCGCGGGCCGGAACCGGCCCCCAAGGAGGTTCGATCAGGCCCGCAGGATAATTTGAAAGTGGAAAAAATGCATAAAAGACATGGAATTATTTTTAATTCGCTGCAATTCATGGATTATCCGCTAAGGGGCGCACTCTTTCCATCAGAGTAGAAGACAAGCCGCATCACTGAGACAGACTGAAAACAGCAGACGGTATCAATGCGCCATCTGCTGCTTGTTACGACGTTGTTAATACCTTGGTCTCTACCTCTCCGCTACACCCTCATTAGCCAAAATGTCGTTATCCAAACGGAGAAAAGTAGATAAGGAGTGTAGAATTTTCAAAGAAAAATGGACCACGTCCTATTTATTTACAGAGATGCACGGAAAACCTTCGTGCTTGGTGTGTTTGCAACAAGTTTCGGTATTGAAGGAATATAATATTCGACGCCACTACGAGACTCATCACAGCGAAAAATATGACGGCTTGCAAGGACAACTGAGAAGAGATAAGATTAACGAATTGCTGGCGGGTCTGAGGAAACAGCAGTCAACTTTCATCCAGAGCCGAGAAGTCAGTGAAGCAGCGGTAAAAGCCAGCTACCTAATTGCTAGCGAAATAGCATTAGCATCGAAGCCGTATTCCGACGGTGACTTTGTTAAACGATGCATGATGAAGGCGGCTGAACTTGTATGTCCCGAGAAGCGACAAGCTTTTGCCAATATTAGCCTGACGAGGAATACTATAGCAGAGAGGATTTCGGAACTATCGGCAGATTTAGACAGTCAATTGAAACAGAGAGTCAAGTCATTTATTGCATTTTCCGTGGCAATTGACGAGAGCACTGACATCACAGACGTGGCCCAACTGGCCATATTTATTCGAGGAGTTGATGAGACATTGACTGTTACTGAAGAGTTTCTTGAGTTGGTGCCAATGATGGACACCACAACAGCCGAGGACATTTTCGGCTCTGTCGTTGCTGCATTGGACAGAGTTGGAGTGGACTGGTCCCGCGCTGTCAGCCTGGCTACAGACGGCGCGCCATCCATGGTCGGAAAGAAAGCAGGTGTCGCGACAAAATTCAAAGACAAAGTACAAGCCCTTAATGGAGGAGATCGTTTCTGGACATTTCACTGTATTTTGCACCAGGAGGCATTGTGTTGCAAGTCGCTGAAAATGGACCACGTCAGTTTGAGAAACGTTTTCAGGTATTTGGTGAACTTGAGACAGAATTTTCAGTTTTTCGCTCACCTTTCACAGTTAAAGCTTCTGATCTGCCGGTCGAAATTCAGCTAGAGATAATTGATTTGCAGTGTGATGCAGATTTGAAGGGCAAATTTGCCTCTGTAGGTCTGGACAGATTTTATCAGTATCTACTACCAGGGTACCCCAAATTAACAGCCCTGGCTGCTAAAATTTTGTGCATGTTTGGGACAACCTACCTTTGTGAACAAATTTTCTCAGTGATGAATATCAATAAAACAAAAATGCGTTCAAGGCTCACAAACAAGCACTTAAATGACATTCTGAAAGTGACAGCTAGTCAGGACATGACACCTGGTGTTGATGCACTTGTACAGGCCAAAAGATGCCAAGTTTCAGGAACAAATACAAGTCCAGACTAGACTAACACCTTTAAAATGCTGCCTTAGATACTGTTTGCATTGAAAGAATACAGCTCTGTGAAGATGAATCCTTACTGTGGTGATTTAAAAAATGTGCACTTTAATGTTAGTCAGCAGCTTCAAAACAAAAGTTGTGTGATGGAATTCTACTGTTCATACAACTCCATAAATTTTCAGTATGTATTGTATGTGTATGTATGTTTCATGTATGAAGTTTACAGATTTACAGGACAGGCGAACACTTTCTTCATTACACATTTAAAATCACTCTCCTTAGTTTGTAAGGTGTACGCAGGGATTACATTTAGATTTTATATGCGTATGTGTAAATGGTTTAAAAATTCCTTTCTTTAAAAGTCTCATTTAATCTTAAAGTGCATTACTATATTTTTCAGTACCAATTAAAGTTTTGTGCCTTTGTACAATCAGTGGGATCAGTTGCAATGCATATTTGTGAATGATAAAAGTAAATTGCACATTTGTCTAAGGAAATATGAGGTGTTTCATGAAATGTTTTGTAAAAGGATAGTTCATTAAATTTCAATATTTTCCTAATGTTCTTGTGCTTCTTTACACCAAAACAAAGGAAAGACATGATATTTTGGTTATTTATAGCAGAGTATGGTATAATTTTAATGGTCCGGCCCACTTGACATCTCCTTAGGCCGTATGTGGCCCACGATGCGAAATGAGTTTGACACCCCTGGTTTAGATGCTTTAGAATGCCACGACAACGGCTTGGAGAGAAGCAAAATAATTGAGAGAACTGCATGCTCGGTCTACTGGATGAGCTACTCTGACTTTTAATATTGTGTGGTGAGCTTCCAGCCCCTTTGCAGCAGCATAAGTAGCATCACCCAAGTGGGTGCTACATAATGTTAATTGAGAGCAGTGTTTGCCAGCTTACCGTCACCAGTCTGGAGAACGGAGGACGTGAGTGGACAGCGAGGTTCGCTGCTGAGGCTACGGACCTGACAGTTTCTCTACTCTGACCTGCTCGCTCCTCCAATCATCTGACCACTTCCTCGGATCCCAATGCCATTAGATCTGCTTCAACACCCTGATCATCCATCATCCCTTGACGTTCCAATACTTTCACAATGTACTGATTTGTTGTTGTTTGTATTTCTAAACACTCTTCAGCTTTTAGCTGCCATGTATTCAAAATAAAAGGAAACAAACTAAAGCAAAATGTACCTCATCCATTTTGTAACAACAGCAGCGAACCGGGTCTGGCGTATTTTACCTGCTTTTGGAGTACAAAAAGTTATTCCGTTTCGGGTGTCAGTTGGGATTCAGAGGCAATATGGATGGCAGGGCAACCACTGGTATATTTTGTCTTTGCCGCATACAGCACATTGTATTAATACCATTTAGTGAATGAACAAAGTTGGTATTGAAACCATTGCATTTTCTTAGTAATGCCAGCTGTAGTGCATTCAATAGACTGCAGTGAAGAGAAGATCAAAGTGGAGCACAGGAAAGACAGGAAAGGTATTTTTAGGTTGTGAAGCTGCTGCTTCTCATAAGACGTGGGCCTACAGCGAGCTTCTACTTTAAATAGATCTAACACACTCTGTACTTCTTTCTTCCCTCAACAGTTTCCGTCTCAATCTTCCTCTAACAATAATGCACACAAATGTGTGAAATGCAATCTTTATTTGTCTTTTACTGTTTTTTCCAACTCAATTAATATATTAACTTGCATGAATATAGACAGCGCTCACATTCTTTGTATGTGTTTAATGAATAAGCTATCATTGATTTGTGACTGTATTTGTTATTCTGTTAATCACCATTGGATCACTGAAAGACCTATACAGAGACATTGTCAATGTTAAATGAGTAAATGAAAGAATACAGACTTCTGCACCATCATCAGTCCTCAACTTCAATTAATCCTTATGGCATTCCTGCAAACCCCCCAATTTTCTGGCACAATTTTCTCCCATTAACATAAAAACATCTGTGCAAACAAGCAGAGAAAATAGTGGCACCCTTTCCTGAATTCCAACATGACCTCATTAAGCACATGTGTAAACTTCATCTTCGAGCTGCCACCCTCTCACCCCTCTCTCTGATGCATTTTTCATCAATGAAACTCAGCGTGGCCAAGAGGGTCATTTTTCATCAATGAACACTCTGCAGCGGTCAAGAGGGTCATTTTTCATCGTTGAACACTCCGTGGCGGCCAGTAGGGTAATTTTTTATTAATGAAATCCCCCCCTCCCCCCAAAAGTACTTCTTTCTGAATGAACTTTATACCATGTTACCGAGTTAAACTGTGGGGTCGTAAAATGAAACAGGCTAATGTAACTTGCACAGGAAATGTGAAAATATCAAACCAGTATGTTTCATTTCCTCAATATATATCTCTTTCACACTTCATCTCTTCCCTCTCTATCGCCAACTAACTCTCTCGGATGAGACAAATGGCACCGGAGGAGATGGCTGCTGTTTTACGGGCTGCTATTTTGTGTGTTTTTCCCGTAGTTTGTAACTTATTTGGTACATAATGTTTCTGCCACCATCTCTTATGACTGAAAAGAGCTTCTGGATATCAGAAGAGTGATTACTCACCTCGAACTGGACAAAGATTGTTTCTTTAACGAGTCGGACGTGAAGGATTTACTCCAGATACCCGACCAGGCCCAAATACCCGTCATTCGCATGAAGAGAAGACGCCGATACAGGGAACGCAAGTCCGGGTGCCTTGTGAGAATTTGTCAGCTAGTGAGTAACTCGCCTCTACCATCCATCCTATTGGCCAACATGCAATCAGTGGAGAATAAACTGGATGATCCCCATTCAAGACTATCCTACTAACGGGACATTAAAAACTGTAATATCTTATGTTTCACCGAGTCGTGGCTGAATGACGACATGGACAACATACAGCTGACTGGGTTAATGCTGCATCGGCAAGATAGAACAGCTGCCTCCGGTAAGACAAGGGGTGGTGGTCTGTGTCTATTTGTCAATAGCAGCTGGTGCACGAAGTCAAATATTAATGAAGTCTCGAGGTTTTGCTCGCCTGAGGTTGAGTATCTCATGATAACCCGTAGACCACACTATTTACCAAGAGAATTTTCATCTATATTTTTCGTAGCTGTCTATTTACCACCAGAAACCAATGATGGCACTAAGACGACACTCAAAGAGCTTTATAAGGCCATAATCAAACAAGAAAATGCTCATCCAGGAGGTGACGCTCCTAGTGGCCGGGGACTTTAATGCAGGGAAACTTAAATCCATTTTACCTAATTTCTACCAGCATGTTACATGTGCAACAAGAGGGAAAAAACTCTAGACCACCCTTACTCCACACACAGAGATGCGTACAAAGCTCTCCCTCGCCCTCTATTTGGCAAATCTGACCATAATTCTATCCACCTGATTCTTGCTTACAAGCAAACACTAAAGCAGGAAGTACCAATTACTCGCTCATTACGGAAGTGGTCAGATGACACAAATGCTAAGCCACAGGACTGTTTTGCTAGCATAGACTGGAATATGTTCCGGGATTCAAGCAATGGCACTGAGAAGTATAGCACATCAGTCATTGGCTTCATCAATAAGTGCAACAATGACGTCGTCCCTACAGTGACCGTATGTACATACCCCAACCAAAAGCCATGGGTTACAGGCAACATCCGCACTGAGCTAAAGGGTAAGGCTGCCACTTTCAAGGAGTGGGACGCCTGGTATGGCAATTGCTCTGCCTCCGACCGCAAGGTGCTACAGAGCATAGTGCGTACGGCCCAGTACATCACTCCCTACCATCCAGGATCTCTATTCCAGGCAGTGTCAGAGGAAGGCCCAAAACATTGTCAAAGAGCCACCCAAGTCATAACAGTGTTTTGTCTGCTACCGCATGGCAAGCAGTACCGATTGTCCAGTCGACGTGCAGCGCCAGCTGAATACATTACCAATGGTTAAATCTCTACAGACCAGACAGCGTGGAGCGGTGGCTACATGGCTTGAAATGGTTAAAACTACAAACCAGAAAATGGTAAGACCCTCTGAAACTCTCGACGAGCGAAGAAGGCCAAGACTATACCAAACATTCTCAGTCTGCAGCTGGGTAATTGAAAGTAGTCTAGAACAATTGACCCAGACGGGAAAGAAGAACAGCTCCCTATCACCACCGTGTGATACACCTCTGGTAGATCATTTCTAACGAACACTCCAGAACAAAAGAACCCTACAACTACGAAGGACATTGTGACTTCTGGTGGACCACCAGAGGCTTACATCGAACCACCACATTGAACCGTCGAGTTCAACAGAGAGATGATGCGTAAATATGTATTGCATTCCTTTTCTGAATGAGGGTTTGTTAGGGTGCTAAATATCCATATTTACTGTGAGAATTTTTCAACTGTTTGTGTGATAAGTCCACTCTCTTTGTCTCTCCCGCTCCATATCTTTCCCCACTCCCTTTTGATTGTGTAACAAGCCATTTTTTTTTTTTTTTTTTTCACCTTTATTTAACCAGGTAGGCTAGTTGAGAACAAGTTCTCATTTGCAACTGCGACCTGGCCAAGATAAAGCATAGCAGTGTGAACAGACAACAACACAGAGTTACACATGGAGTAAACAATAAACAAGTCAATAACATGGTAGAAAAAAAAGAGAATCTATATACAATGTGTGCAAAAGGCATGAGGTAGGCAATAAATCGAATAATTACAATTTAGCAGATTAACACTGGAGTGATAAATCATCAGATGATCATGTGCAAGAAGAGATACTGGTGTGCAAAAGAACAGAAAAGTAAATAAATAAAAGCAGTATGGGGGGTGAGGTAGGTAAATTGGGTGGGTAGTTTACAGATGGACTATGTACAGCTGCAGCGATCGGTTAGCTGCTCGGATAGCAGATTTTTGAAGTTGTTGAGGGAGATAAAAGTCTCCAACTTCAGAGATTTTAGCAATTCGTTCCAGTCGCAGGCAGCAGAGAACTGGAAGGAAAGGCGTCCAAATGAGGTTTTGGCTTTAGGGATGATCAGTGAGATACACCTGCTGGAGCGCGTGCTACGGGTGGGTGTAGCCATCGTGACCAGTGAACTGAGATAAGGCGGCACTTTACCTAGCATAGCCTTGTAGATGACCTGGAGCCAGTGGGTCTGACGACGAACATGTAGCGAGGGCCAGCCGACTAGGGCATACAGGTCGCAGTGGTGGGTCGTATAAGGTGCTTTAGTAACAAAACGGATGGCACTGTGATAAACTGCATCCAGTTTGCTGAGTAGAGTATTGGAAGCTATTTTGTAGATGACATCGCCAAAGTCGAGGATCGGTAGGATAGTCAGTTTTACTAGGGTAAGTTTGGCGTCGTGAGTGAAGGAGGCTTTGTTGCGGAATAGAAAGCCGATTCTAGATTTGATTTTGGATTGGAGATGTTTGATATGAGTCTGGAAGGAGAGTTTGCAGTCTAGCCAGACACCTAGGTACTTATAGATGTCCACATATTCTAGGTCGGAACCGTCCAGGGTGGTGATGCTATTCGGGCGTGCGGGTGCAGGCAGCGAACGGTTGAAAAGCATGCATTTGGTTTTACTAGCGTTTAAGAGCAGTTGGAGGCCACGGAAGGAGTGTTGTATGGCATTGAAGCTCGTTTGGAGGTTAGATAGCACAGTGTCCAAGGAAGGGCCGGAAGTATACAGAATGGTGTCGTCTGCGTAGAGGTGGATCAGGGAATCGCCCGCAGCAAGAGCAACATCATTGATGTATACAGAGAAAAGAGTCGGCCCGAGAATTTAACCCTGTGGTACCCCCACAGAGGCTGCCAGAGGACCGGACAACATGCCCTCCGATTTGACACACTGAACTCTGTCTGCAAAGTAGTTGGTGAACCAGGCAAGGCAGTCATTAGAAAAACCGAGGCTACTGAGTCTGCCGATAAGAATATGGTGATTGACAGAGTCGAAAGCCTTGGCCAGGTCGATGAAGACGGCTGCACAGTAATGTCTTTTACCGATATGGGCCATCATATCGGGTTAGTCTACTAAGGACTGTGTTTCATTGCATAATGTTAGTAATCAATAATCTATACTGTTTGTGTGTTTCTGTGTGATTATTTAGTTAGTAAGTAAATAAATAATTAAGCCAATTTCTGTATCACTGAAACATCACTTAGTCTAGGATTTGTGCAGATTTACGAGGTCAACAACGTTCAGAATGAGACTGATGAGGTAATAATACATTAATAAGTGACTTATCTATAGATATGAATATATCTTATAAGAGTTTAATTCGGAAGACACGTTAAATATTGTTTTCCCTTTTGGAACCCTTTTTTCTAAGAGTGGCGATGGCTGGCCACCAGACTAATTTACCAATCTAACAAATGTTAGCTGACATTGTAACGTCCTGACCAGAGTTATTATGTGTTTTGCTTGTTTAGTGTTGGTCAGGACGTGAGCTGGGTGGGAATTCTATGTTGTGTGTCTAGTTTGTCTGTTTCTATGTCAGCCTAGTGTGGGTTCTCAATCAGAGGCAGATGGTAATCGTTGTCTCTGATTGAGAATCATTATAGGAAGCTTGTTTTGTGTTGGGATTTTGTGGGTGTTTGTTTCCTGTCTCTGTGATTGTCTGCACCAGATAGGTCTGTGTCGGTTTTTGCACATTTGTTATTTTGTATTGTTGTTTGTAGTGTTTCACTTGTTCTTTATTAAACATGTTTAACACTAGCCGCGCTGCACTTTGGTCCTCTCCTTCACCACTGGAAGAAAACCGTTACAGACATGGGCTAATTGAGTCACTCAGTGACTGACATAACAAGAGAAAAACTGCTGATGCACAACCACATTTGGAAATCTCACCTTGTTTATTGTACCATTCAAATGTTAGGTTCTGAACAAACAGAGTAAAAAGGAACAAGAAACTAGAAAAAGCTCAAACCAAATGTATTCACCCACTGGGTCAAACAGCTGTAAAGACAATGATGAAAAGACACAGACAAAGGTAACAACAAGTACAGTTGAAGTCAGACGTTTACATACACTTAGGTCGGAGTCATTAAAACTCGTTTTTAAACCATCCACAAATGTCTTGTTATCAAACTATAGTTTTGGCAAGTAGGTTAGGATATATACTTTGTGCATGACAAGTACATTTTCCAAAAATTGTTAACGGACAGAGTGCATTATAAGTGAAATAATCTATCACAATTCCAGTCGGTCAGAAGTTTACATGCACTAAGTTGACTGTGCTTTTAAACAGATTCTGAAAATCCAGAAAATGTCTTGGCTTTAGAAGCTTCTGATAGGCTAATTGACATCATTTGAGTCAATTGGAGGTGTACTTGTGGATGTGTTTCAAGGCCTACCCTCAAACTCAGTGCCTCTTTGCTTGACATCATGGGAAAATCGAAAGAAATCAGCCAAGACCTCCGAAAACAAATCGTAGACCTCCAGAAGTCTGGTTCATCCTTGGGAGCAATTTCCAAACGCCTGAAGGTACCACGTTCATCTGTACAAACAATAGTACAGAAGTATAAACACCATGGGACCACGCAGCCTTCATCACGCTCAGGAAGGAGACGCGTTCTGTCTCCTAGAGATGAACGTACTTTGGTGCGAAAAGTGCAAATCAATCCCAGAACAACAGCAAAGGACCTTGTGAAGATGCTGGAGGAAACGGGTACAAAAGTAGATATATCCACAGTAAAACAAGTCCTATATCGACATAACCTGAAAGGCCGCTCAGCAAGGAAGAAGCCACTGCTCCAAAACCGCCATAAAAAAGCCAGACTACGGTTTGCAACTGCACATGGGGACAAAAATCATACATTTTTGGAGAAATATCATTTGGTCTGATGAAACAAAAATAGATCTGTTCGGCCATAATGACCATCATTATGTTTGGAGGAAAAAGGGGGAGGCTTGCAAGCCGAAGAACACCATCACTGTGAAGCACGGGGATGGCAGCATCATGTTGTGGGGGTGCTTTGCGGCAGGAGGGACTGGTGCATTTCCCAAAATAGATGGCATCATGAGGATGGGACATTATGTTGGTATATTGAAGCAACATCGCAAGACATCAGTCAGGAAGTTAAAGCTTGGTCGCAAATGGGTCTTCCAAATGCACAATGACCCCGAGCATACTTCCAAAGTTGTGGCAAAATGGCTTAAGGAAAACAAAGTCAAGGTATTGGTGTGGCCATCACAAAGCCCTGACCTCAATCCTGTAGAAAATTTGTGAGCAGAACTGAAAAAGTGTGTGTGAGCAAGGAGGCTCAGTTACACCAGCTCTGTCAGGAGGATTGTGCCAAAATTCACCCAACATATTGTGGGAAGCTTGTGGAAGGCTACCTGAAATGTTTGACCCAAGTTAAACTATTTAAAGGCAATGCTACCAAATCCTATTTTTTTTTTTTTTTTTTATTTCACCTTTTTTTGAGTGTATGTAAACTTCTGACCCACTGGGAATGTGACGACAGAAATAAAAGCTGAAATAAAATAATTCTCTCTACTATTATTCTGACATTTCACATGCTTAAAATAAAGTGGTGATCCTAACTGACCTAAAACAGGGAATATTTACTTGGATTAAATGTCAGGAATTATTTATGTTAACTTCAACTGTATATACACTACCATTCAAAAGTTTGTGGTCACTTAGAAATGTCCTTGTTTTTGAAAGAAAAGCACATTTTTGTCATTAAAATAACATCAAATTGATCAGAAATACAATGTTGACATTGTTAATGGTGTTAATGACTATTGTAGCTGGAAACGGCAGATTTTTAATGTAATATCTACATCGGCGTACAGAGGCCCATTATCAGCAACCATCACTCCTCTGTTCCAATGGCACATTGTTTTAGCTAATGAAAGTTAATAATTTAAAAAGGCTAATTGATCATTAGAAAACCATTTTGCAATTGTGTAAACACAGCTGAAAAGTGTTGCACTGATTAAAGAAGCAATTAAACTGTCCTTTAGACTAGTTGAGTATCTGGATCATCAGCATTTGTGGGTTCGATTACATGCTCAAAATGGCCAGAAACAAATAACAGACAGCTTCATTAAATAGTACTCGCAAAACACCAGTCTCAACGTCAACAGTGAAGAAAGAGGTGACTCTGGGATGTTGACCTTCTAGGCAGAGTTGCAACGAAAAAGCCATATCTGAAACTAGCCAATAAAAATTTAAGATTAAGATGGGCAAAAGACAACAGACACTGGACAGAGGAAGATTGGAAAAAGTGTTATGGACAGACAAACCTAAGTTTGATGTGTTCGGATCACAAAGAAGAACATTCGTGAGATGCAAAAAAAATGAAAAGATGCTGGAGGAGTGCTTGACACCAATCTGTCAAGCATGGTGGAGGCAATGTGATGGTCTGGGGGTGCTTTGGTAGTTTTAAAGTGGGAGATTTGTAGAGTTTAAAGGTGGGAGATTTGTACAGGCAACGCCATGCCATACCCTGTGGACGGCGCTTAATTGAAGCCGATTTTCTCCTACAACAAGACAATGACCCAGGCACAGTCCAAACTATTTGCGGAAGAAGCAGTCAGCTGTTATTCTGTGTATAATGGAGTGGCCAGCACAGTCACCGGATCTGACTTGTGGGAGGTGCTTCAGGAAGCATGGGGTGAATTCTCTTCAGATTACCTCAACAAATTGACAACCAGATTGCCAAAGGTCTGCAAGGCTGTAATTGCTGAAAATTGAGGATTCTTTGACGAAAGCAGTTTGAAGGACACAATTATTATTTCAATTACAAATCATTATTTATAACCTTGTCAACGTGTTGACTATATTATCAAGGCACAAGGTGAGACCCAGATGCAGACACAGGAGGCAGATGGTTGGATTTTTACAATGTTTATTAATCCGAAGGGGTAGGCAAGAGAATAGTCGTGGACAGGCAAAAAGGTCAAAACCAGATCAGAGTCCAGGAGGTACAGAGTGGCAGACAGGCTCGTGGTCAAAGCAGGCAGAAAGGTCAGGCAGGAGGGTACAAAGTCCACAAGCAAGGGTCAAAACCTGGAGGACTAGAAAAAGGAGAATGCAAAAAGCAGGAGAACGGGAAAACCGCTGGTTGACTTGGAAACATACAAGACAAAATGGCACAGAGAGATAGGAAACACAGGGATAAATACACTGGGGAAAATCAGCGACACCTGGAGGGGGTGGAGACAATCATAAGGACAGGTGAAACAGATCAGGGCGTGACATATATTTCCTATTCATATTTGATCATAGGAAGTCGGGTTCTAAACCCCAAAGCCACAGAACCATGTCCAAATGGCATAGGAAATGTCCAAATGAAATATATAAGTGTTGAAACTACTAAATCAAGATGTTAAGTCCATTTGCAATACATGATCATAGGAAGTTGGCTTCTGAACCCAAAAGTCAGTGAACCATGTGCAAATCCAATCGGTATCGATTTGGAGGTGGAGGGTCCGTCATGGTCTGGGGCGGTGTGTCACAGCATCATCGGACTGTGCTTGTTGTCATTGCAGGCAATCTCAACGCTGTGTGTTACAGGGAAGACATCCTCCTCTCTCATGTTGTACCCTTCCTGCAGACTCATCCTGACATGATCCTCCAGCATGACAATGCCACCAGCCATGCTGCTCGTTCTGTGTGTGATTTCCTGCAAGACAGGAATGTCAGTGTTCTGCCATGGCCAGCGAAGAGCCCGGATCTCAATCCCATTGAACACTTCTGGGACCTGTTGGATCGGAGGGTGAGGGATAGGGCCATTCCCCACAGAAATGTCTGGGAACTTGCAGGTGCCTTGGTGGAAGAGTGGGGTAACATCTCACAGCAAGAACTGGAAAATCTGGTGCAGTCCATGAGGAGGTGGTGCACTGCGACACTTAATGCAGCTGGTGGCCACACCAGATACTGACTGTTGCTTTTGATTTTGACCCCGACCCCCAATTTGTTCAGGGAGACATTATTCCATTTCTGTTAGTCACATGTCTGTGGAACTTGTTCAGTTTATGTCTCAGTTGTTGAATCTTGTTATGTCCATACAAATATTTACACATGTGAAGTTTGTTGAAAATAAATGCAGTTGACAGTGAAAGGACGTTTCTTTTTTTCTGAGTTCATAATGTTGAGATATATACTGACCAAATTATATATATCACTATGTTAAGCCCTGAAACAACCTAGGAGGTCTGTTTGTCATGTTTGATCATAGGAAGTCAGATTTTCTCGTTAATGTTGATTC